>NC_059179.1:49268125-49568125 GCF_019923935.1 Bubalus bubalis | reverse complement strand
CAGGCGGGCCCAGGCCTCGGACCCACACCCTGGAGGCGACACTAGCCTTGGAGCCCCCGCCTTCAGAAGAGCTGCCAAGTTCCCTCTGTGTGGTCATCATTGCAAATCCAGCCAGGCCCCCTGGTGGCAGTGCTGGGAAGGTGGCCAGAGTCAGCGCGGCTGAGCCCAGCTGGGACAGAGGGCCCAGGCGGGCACACAGGCTCCCACCCGGGGTGGAGGGGGCAGAGGGGCAGGGTGCACACACGCCCCACCCCGGGGGTGAAGCAGGCAAGGTGTGCAGCCCCCCACCCCGGGAGGGGAGGGGATGGGCAGGGGGCACAGTCCCCCACCCTGGGCAGAAGGGGCGGGGCGGGCAGGGGGCACAGCCCTGCCAGGTGGCCTCCGTCCACCCTGGCCCCGCTGGGATGCACCCACGGCTGGTGGACTGCATCCACGAGGGATAGTCACTGGCTTTTAAGGGCTTTTAATCCAGCCTCCCTGTCTTCCCAGAGCTTCATGCGTTAATTTACCAAGCTGTCCTTCGCTGAGTTGCATCCCTTTCTAATGAGGTGAAACTGAGAGAGTCTCTGAATGTAAATTAGATGGTCTTTCAAGGCATCCGAGTTGTCCCCCTGCCTGGAGCCCGCCCCCACTTGGCAGCCACACTCAGCCCTCCCCTGGGTGTCCCTGTACCAGCTCCACTGGGGCACCGGGGGAGGATTTCTAAACAACACTTGTCACATTCCCCACTGTTGGAAACCCTTGCATGTGGCTATCTGTTACACGTGGCTTTCTGCTTCCATATGACCTTCCCTGGTGGCTCAGACGGTGAAGAATCTGTCTGCAAAGCAGGAGACCCAGGTTCAATCCCTGGGTTGGGAAGATCCCCTGGAGAAGGGAATATCAACCCACTCCAGCATTCCTGCCTGGAGGATTCCATGGACAGAGGAGCCTAGTGGGCTACAGTCCATGGGGTCGCAAAGAGTCGGACACAACTGAGCAACTAACACTTTCTTTGGGCTTCCCTGGTGGGAAGTGGTTAAGTACCTGCCTGTCAATGCAGGAAACATAAGAGACTGGGTTCGATCCCTGGGTCAGCACGATCCCCTGGAGGAGGGAATAGCTACCACACCACTATTCCTGCCTGGAGAATGCCATGGACAGAGAAGCCTGACAGGCTGCAGTCCACGGGGCTGCAAAGAGTCAGACACGACTGAGTGACGGAGCAGCAGCAGCAGCAAGGGCATCCCTGCCACCTGCTCCCAAGGCCCGTGACCCCCGGAGGACGTGTGTGCTGTGTGCACTTCAATCATGAAACATGGGAGAGACACAGAGATGCTGTGCCCAAGAAGACAAGCCCACGTCCTAAACCCAGGAGCCAGGGACTGGGATCTCACTTAGAGAAAGGATCTTTGCAGATATAAATAATTAAGGGCCTCAAGATGAGATCATCCTGGACTTATGGTTGCACTAAACCCAATGACAAGTGCACTTAATAAGAGACAAAGAGGAGACAGAGACACAGAGGGAAGAAAACCATGTGAAGATGGAAAGAGCCTGCGGTGATGCTCCCACAAGGGATTTCCCTGCTGGTCCAGTGGCTAAGATTCCTCCTCACAATGCTGGGGACTGGGCTCCGATCCCTGGTCCGAGAAGATCCCACATGCTGCAGAGCAGCTGAGCCCGGGAGCCACAACTACTGAAGCCCGTGTGCCCCAGGGCCAGTGTCTGCAACAAGAGCAGTCCCTGCAATGAGAAGCCCCCGCCCGCCGCAAGGAGAGAAAGCCTGTGCAACAACAAAGACCCAGCACAGCCAGAAATAAGTGAGCAAGTAAAGATGCACCTACGAGCCAGGAATCACAGAGGACCACTGGAGCCCCCAGATGCCGAAGAGCCATGAGGGTCCTCCCATGGGGACCCCCGCACCCAGCACAGCCAGAAATAAGTGAGTGAGTAAAGATGCACCTACGAGCCAGGAATCACAGAGGACCACTGGGGCCCCCAGATGCCAGAAGAGCCAAGAGGATCCTCCCACGGGGACCCCCGCAGTGCACACAGCACAAGGTGCTGACACCTTGATTTTGGGTGTCCAGCCTCCGGAACCGTCAGAGAACACATTTCTGTTGCTTCAAGCCACCCAATGTGTAGTCATCAGTTACAGGAGCCCCAGGAAACAGAGCCGGGAGGTAGGGCTCCCAGATCTCATTTCTGGGAAAATGCGCCAAAGAAATGTCTTTAAATGATTATCCCAGTAACGATTCCCTCTGGGAATCTAGAAGGTCCTATACACACTGATTTTGTTATTGACGAGAAGGTGGAGTTTTGAGGCTCAGTGACTGACCTTTGTCTTCAGGAGCTGCCCGAGTTACAAACGAGGAGCTATTGAATTGAAAGTCTGAGGATTTAGAGGGGGAAAAAAGGGCATGTTTGGTAAAATCCTTTTCCCACTAACTACAATGAAAGTACAGAAGACCTTGAGGGCTCAGAAGACAGAAAGTTTCGGTTGGCTAAACAGCAGGGCCTGCTTATCCAGGAGGAATGTGTCTTTGAGATGCTTCTCACCTACACATCACGTGGAGATCAAGTGAAAACACGAAGCTTCCTTCCAGAAGAGCAAGGAAGTGCAGGGGGGCTTTTTCTCTCTGTGCAAAAAGGAAGGTGTTCTTGTTTCCAGGAAAGAGGAGATGGCCACAGCACACAAAATCCACGTGTGCATCCCCTGCTGTAACAAGTGAGGGCAGTGGGCTCAGAGTAACGTCACAGCCGATCCCAACACGGCAAAGCCAGGGCTCGGCTTCGTCCATTGAGGCTCCAGGGGCCCCCAGAGGTATCAGACTTCACTTTGGAGAAACCTTTCCCAGGAGCCCAAACTTGCAGCTGGCAGGTGTGTCTACAAAGACCTCCTTTACAGGAAGGAGAAACAGAACTCAAAAGAGTTGAATGTGTGCTCCCAAAGGCTCAGGTCTACTAACATCTCTTCACAAAACTCAAAGTTTTGTTGATTTCGAGTGATCTAAAAATAACCCTACTTCCCCCATGAAAACAGGCATCTTTCAAATGATACTCCAAATTATCTATAAAATAATTGCGAAGAAACAGATGAGCCCCAACCACTCTCAAGCTTGGTTTCTGAGTAAGAATTCAAAGGAAAAGTAATTAAAATCGATATGATTCTTGGGGGTTAGTAATGGCCCCACTTTCTGCGGTTTGGAGGGAGAATGTTCCTGGGCCTTTTGGTTGAAAGGCCACTGACATCATGCAAACCCAGCAGCCTCTTCTAAGAATATGAAAGGATCCCTCCCCAGCCTGTTCACAGGCAGGGCCTCCTTTCATCCCGGCAAAGTCAGTTCTCATCAAAAGGATTCCTGCTCCCGTGGGTCCGGGGTAATTATGCTGTATTGGCAGCACTCACTCATCACATTACACAGTTTCAAAAAACTATTGATTCCAACCACATTTGCATTTAAAAGTTCAAGACACCCTTGCAGACCCGGCCATGGAGATTCTTCTTCCTAGTACTCTGATTTCTTGAGCTTAATGCTTTCTTCAGAGGTTTTGTATGTGGTGGAGGTGTTTTCCTTTGCTCTACAGGATGGGGAAGGCTTCCTTTTTGCCAAATACAAAAGAAAAGCTCTTTGGTATTACCAAGCTCTTGAAAAAAGTCAAGTTTTTTTGTGAAAACCCAAAGTGGTTCCCAAAAGCCTACTTTGAAAAAAAAAAAAAGTCACATATGAGACGTAATTCTAGTCAGTGTGACCAATATTTCACTAAATGGGTCAAATTTACACATTCAAGTACACACAGTTTCCTAAAAACATCTATTTTTATTTCATTATTGGGAAAAATCTCTTTACCAGTTGCTTTCAAGTAAGTATAACAAATTATTTTGAACCAGGGGGAAATCTTCAAATTTGGAGGATGAACTGGAAGTTGGGGGCAGTCTTTGGTGACGGGGTGTAATGAGCCAGGAGGGTGAGCAAAAGGCAGGACACGCAGTTGGCCCACGTCAAAGTAGTCGCCCCAGCAGGCTGTAACCAAAAGAGGCCGTGGTGTCCCAGCTTCGGGGGGACAAGGGGTCTTGACATTGAACCTCTACCAGGATAGGAGATGAGCAAGGTCCCCTCCCACGGTGCCCTGGGGGGACACTCAGCCTTTGCTGTGTCCCCCACGAGGGAGGAGGGCCACCCAGAGACCCAGGCCAGTGGCGGGGGCTCCAGGCCAAGCCCCAGAAGGGGCATTTCCAGCGCTGTGCAGCACCCCTGACTGGCTCAGCTGAAGACGCAGATGGGGCCGGGGGTGCAGTTTTCTGGAGGGACGCTTTTGTGTCAAGCTTCCCAGGTGGCATTAGTGGTAAAGAACCCACCTGCCAATGCAGGAGAGACCTAAGAGACCTGGTTTCAATCTCTGGGTCGGGAAGATCCCCTGGAGAAGGAAATGGCAACCCACTCCAGTATTCCTGCCTGGGAAATCTCATGGACAGAGGAGCCTGTTGGGCCACAGTCCAGGGAATCACAGAGTTGGACATGACTGAAGCAACTTAGCACGCGTGCACACACACAGCACATGAATTTCTCCCCAACAAACAAAACAGCTCATTTTAAACAGGCACCCGTCGTCCTAAAACACAAGATTCACCACATCTTGGTTCAGGTTCCCCAGGAGCTGAGCTTAGGGTAGAGGTCTGAGCGCAGTAGTAGACCGGATGGGACTGCAGGGAGCACTGGTGGGGAGGAGGGACAGGGAGCTGGGAACAGGAGGGCCCTGTACAAGCAGCTGAAGAAGGAGGAGAAAGCCCCAGCACGGTTCACGGCCACTCGGCCCGGCCAGCGTTCAAGCCGACCTGGGCAGCAACAGCCGTGCTGGGCAGCAACAGCACCCTGCCAGCGCTCGCAGAGCCTTCGTGCCTGCGGCTCCTGGGGCTCTGAGCTCTGGGGCCGGGTGGACTCGGGTGGGGTGGAAGTCCTGATCCCCACAGGGCACATACACTCGCCAGGAGACACCCAGGGTCCCTGACTCAGGGTCGCCGGCTGATGCCTGGGCACTTTGGGCTCCTTACGTTTAGGAGAGAAGGAGACCCAGGTCTCCCAGGGGTGACTGGTCCCGATCCCTGGAAGCAAGGCTTCGTCACACAGCAGGGACATGAAGGAAGCCACGCGGAGCCCAGGGCAGCCCCCGGACTGAGGCCCGGCCATGCACCGCACAGACGCCCTGGATCAGAGTCTAGAAAGGAAAACCTGACTGGGTTGAAAGAATGTGCATATTTTGTTAGGAAAAACAGTGTCAAGCGACTGCTTCTGGAAATAGACCACGTTGATTCGGCATTTCCTAAGCACTTCCGGGGCCAGGCTCACGGGGGAGGGGGCAGGGTGATGCTGGGAACGTGCGGTAGGAGAAACCTGCACCTCTGATTACAGCTTCGCCTCCACAAGCTCCCTCCGCACCAACCCGAACACTCTAAGGGGTTGGCCCCACTGTCCCCACTTTTGAGAGGAAAAGACAAGACTCAGAGGTTAAGGAACAGCCCTTCATAAATCAGATAAAGACAATACTGTATGTTATCATTTACATGTGAAACCCAAGAAAGCTAAGCTCATAGAAACACAGTGAAACAGTGGTTACCAGGGCTGGAGGGGGCCGGGGAGGAATGGAAGGTCAAGGGCACAGGCTTCCAGTTATGAGACAGACGAGTACTGGGGATGTAACGGACAGCATGCTGACTACAGTTACTAACACTATTATATGCTTGGGGCTTCCCCAGTGGCTCAGCTGGTAAAGAACTGGCCTGCCAATGCAGGAGATGCAAGAGACTCGGGTTCACTCCCTTGAGTAGGGAAGATCCCCTGGAGAAGGAAATGGCAACCCACTCCAGTATTCTTGCCTGGGAAATTTCATAGACGGAGCCTGGTGGGCTAAAGTATGTGGGGTCACAAAGAGTTGGACATGACTGAAGAGACTTAGCATGTACACACTCATAGTTGAAAGTAGCTAGGAGCGGGCACGCATGCCAAGTCCTATCAGTCGTGTCCAACTCTGCAACCCTATGGATCGTAGCCTGCCAGGCTCCTCTGTCCTTGGGGATTCTCTGGGCAACAATACCAGAGTAGGTTGCCATGCCCTCCTCCAGGGGATCTTCCTGACCCAGGGATGGAACCCCTGTCTCTTATGTCTCCTGCATTGGCACGCAGGCTCTTTACCACTAGCGCCATCTGCTAGGACAGTAGATCCTTAATGCTCTCACCACACACACACACACACACACACACACACACACTGTGATCATGTGACAGGATGGGGGTGTCAGCTACACCCATGGTGCTTCATTTTTGCAGAATGTAAGCATATCAAATGAACACACTGTACACCTTAAACTCACACAACATCAGAAGTCAACTGTACCCCAATAAAGCTGGGGAAAAAATGACACAGCCCATTCGGACAGGTGGCATCAGCAGTTTTCCATGAACAGGTCTGAGCTCAAGACGACGATTCAGTCACCGAGCCTCCCAGACCAAAACAATCAGAGTAACTCCATTAAAAATATCCAACACTGGCCATTGGTTAGAGCAAGCCCCCTTGACATCAGGACATGAATTTCTCCAGGGGTAATCCCAAGAGCTGTGCAGCTGGGGATCCGAGCCTGTGAGTACTCACACACTGTCACTCAGCTGGAAGGACGTGGGAACACTGTGGATTTGGGGGGATTTGGGGAAAGTACTTGTATTTTCAAGCATCTCTCAGGGAAACCATCAAAACTCCATATGTCACAGAAATAAATGTGATTTAAGGTTGTCGAGAAGTACTCTCAGCCTTTATCCAGGAAGCCCCTGAGGGCCCGGGGAGAGGATTGGGGAGGGAGAGGTTTCTCTCCAGTGTCACACCAGGGTCTGGAGCCAACTGACCCCACGGGCAATTCCAGGACAGGGGACTTCCTGCGTCACTAGCCACACCACGAGCAAACTCTCCAGAAATACTGTTCCAAAAACAGTTAACAGTTTGGAATTTAACAGCCTTACATGGCATTCCCTCGCCGGTTTCATGCATATTCATCGGACTTTTCTCTGAGTTAGAGACAATACAATCCTGAAAAGCATTTTATTTTGGATATTTCGTCACAGTCATTTAATGTTAAATTAAAATTCGAAACCCTGCACTATTCACAGGGTTTGCTTCTGCCGTAATGCTGCTGCTGCTAAGTCGTTTCAGTCACGTCCGACTCTGTGCCACCCCTAGGACTGCAGCCCACCAGGCTCCTCTGTCCGTGGGATTCTCCAGGCAAGAATGCTGGAGTGGGTTGCCATGCCCTCTTCCAGGGGATCTTCCCGACCCAGGGATCAAAACTGAGTCTTCTGCATGGCAGGCAGATTCTTTACCACTGAGCCACCAGAGAAGCCCTCCACCTTAATAACATCCCCTATTTTCAGCTGCCATCTGCTTACCGTGAGAACAGGAGCAGCGAAAACACCGACTCCTCCAGGAGCCTGACTCCACACCTTTCCATTTTAGGCTTCAACATAGAAAGTAATCACTTTTAATAAATAATAGTTAAAGCCAATGACAAACTTGCTATGAAAATCACACCAACTCTACCCTGAAGCAGGAAGAACAAAATTAAACTTCAATTCAAAGACAAAGTGCACACAGGCCTTTCCAGAGGGGCACCAACACATTTAAACAGCTCTGCACGCTCCCTTCCTTCATGCCGCTCGCTCTTGGACAGCGTGAAGATGTCAGGGTGGACGCTTCCGAGTCCAGATTCTGATGTACAGGGAACTGTGATGGCAAACGGCTCCAGCGGTGACCCCAGTAAAAACAGGAAATGCTGTTAAGATTATAATAAATACCTGGGAATATAATGGGCTTCTCTGGTGGCTCAGTGGTAAAAGAATCTGCCTGCCATGCAGGAGACACAGGCTAGATTCCTGTGTCGGGAAGATCCCCTGGAGGAGGGCATGGCAACCCACTCCAGTATTCTTGCCTGGAGAATCCCATGGACAGAGGAGCCTGGTGGGCTGCAGTCCACGGGGTCGCACAGAGTCAGACATGACTGAAGTGAGTAAACAGCAGAGCAGAGTCCCCGTAAGAAACAAGGACACTGAGGCTCAGAGAGGGCAGGGGTCTGTCCGCAGTCACACAGAGAGCAACTCTAGGCCACTCCCCCTCCAGCATGCAATGTGCAGACTGACTGGACTGATGGACTAACTAGCAGCTGCCTCCCGCATCCTCTCTTTGCTTGCTGCAGCGGGGACACTGGCTGCCCCATGCCCCTGCCCAGGGGTCCACCAAGGCCCTCTGTCTCCTCAGTCCCCCTTCAGAGAGGACCTCTTCCCCTTTCCCCAGCCCCGAGACCTCTCAAACTACAGCATCCCAGCCTCCCTCTATTGGCCAATTCATTTTATCACCGACCTGTGACCTGATAAGTTAAGTCATTAACTTATCTGGTCTAATTCCCCCACCCCGTGAGGTCCCGGGACAGTGCAGTCAGCCAGCCCCTGCACCCCTGAGTCTGACCCCCAGCCAGGCCCAGGTGGTTAACAGCGAGAGAAGTCGAGACACAGCAGGGCAGCAGAGACCCACACATCTATGGCCTTGTCGTCCTGCTACAGGAAGGAAGGGGCTGGAAACGGATAACAAAGTGCTCCCCAAACTGTAACCATGACAACCAGTGGCACGAGGGGGCTTTTACGCCTTCTCTGAGTTTTATGAGGCGCATAGCACAGCTCTTTTACGGACCTTGGCATTAATTACACTCACATAGGATGGAGTACTCTAAAACCACGAGACTTATTCACCTGTGGGGCTCCACTCGATTCATACGCATTCCCCAGAAACGTCTAAAGAAGTAATTAGAAAACTTCCCACTTGTGTTCCTTTATCATTTAACAGTTGATAAGACATCATATTAAGGTCAAAACATCAGTTTAAACATGGAAAGGAGCAGGAAGAGGAAGCGTGCCATCGAGTTTTAGGAAAAACAGAATCTCAGCCTGAAACAGCAGCAATGAATTTCCTAAATAATAAAGACAAACACTTGGCAAAACACAGGAAGAGGGAAAAATATTTTGACTTGAGTCTCAAGAGCTACAGCAGATGGTGACACAAGACCTGTTTAATCTTTCTAGGTCCCATTAATTCAAAAATAAAGCTGATCCTGATACTCCATCGCAGAAGAGTCCTTACCTCTCAGCAGCATTTATTTCCACAAAATATCTTCACTGGATTCTGAACAAATAAACCCATGAATGCTATTTAAACTTTGTCTTGAGAGTCAGCCCATCAAGGTTTTCTGCAAGAAAAGGAGATGTATTCAGTTTCACCAGGAACTCCGTGCCATGGTGTAGCCACACCGATGCAATCCTGTGGTCTTAGGTCACAGAAATCACAAGGGTGGAACGCAGCATCCCTGCACTGCCTTCAGCATGCTTAGCCCACATGGGAGGCACCCACCGCGGACTTCTGATTAGACATGGCCCACCCAAACCACTTCTGTTTCCTCAGATCCTGCCCAAACTCACCACGACAATAGCAATACAGGAATAATGGGGGAATAGCCCAGCAAGGACAAAGAGGAGAAAGAAACCACAGCTGTTCAGTGAGGTCAGAGCAGCAAGCAGCTGTGAGCAGGTAATGCAGGTGGGTGGGGGAGTAGGGCTTGGGAATTCCTGGAAAGGGAACCAGAGCACCAGCTACTCTGGGGGTGAGCCCAGCAAGACTGTGGGCAGGAGCCGCTGTGAACCCAGATCCACATGGCGCCCCCAACCCAAGAGGAAACAAGAGATGTCTTTGGGCAGAAGAACCATGCAGGCCGTGCACTCAAGGATGAGACTCAAGGGTGTGGAATGAAGCACCGAAACAAGGGCATTCAGCGAAAGTCATTTTCAACAAGAGGCTCCCAGCCCCCACCCCAGGCTCACAGACGCTGACAGCCAGCTTACACCCCACACTATGGATCGAACTGTGTCCCCCGACAATCCACATGCTGCAGCCCTAGTCCCCAACAGGACTGTGCTCAGAAACAGGGCCTTTAAAGAGGTAACTGGTTAAGCGAGCTCATAAGGTGGGGTCCTGACCCAATAGGCTTGGCAGACACATCAGAAGAGGAAGAAAGACTGAGGATGCACACAGAAGCATCAGTGAGAAAGAGAACCAACCAAGGTGCAGACACCTTGACCTTGGAAGTCCTGCCCCCAACATCCACCTTGGGAGGAGACAAATGTCTGCTGTCAATCATCCCAAGTGTGGTATTGGCTCGTGGCAGCCCCAGCAATCTCATACACTCTGTTAGCCGGCGGTGGAGGGTTTCTCTCCAGGGAAACGTCTGCCCAGGAGGAAGACGTGCAGAAACTGACAACAGGAGCTTCCCAGTAAAAGAGCACGACCCAGCAGCCACCCCCACGGAACCACCAGTCGGGAAATGCCACCTGCAGGAAGCTTCAGCCCGCCTCTCGGGGCCCCTCTCTTAGATGCTGGTGAGAGGCCACAAGCCACCAGGCCAGCGAGAAAAGGCTCTGGAGAAACCGGCCCAACCAAACACAGGGGATTCAGAAACAGCAGACACAGTGCAGGGATCTGAGCAGATGCACTGCGGGCAGAAACCTAAGATCAGTGTCCTCAGGGAGGCAGGAGGAGACAGTGCATCTGCAAGAGAAGGGCCGGCATGTGGAAAACAGGAATGTCCAGCCAAGACAGAGAGCTCCTAGATGTGAAAAGCACGAGAGCAGACCTAAAAGAAAGTTATTTCAGAGGCTGGAAAGATAAAATGAAGGACACATTCCAAATATGTGAACAAACAGAGATAGAAAACAAGAGATCAAAAAAAAAAAGGGAATTAGGTGATTCATCAAGGAGGTTCAACGTTCAAACAATAGGAGTTCCGGAAACAGGGAACAGAAAGAAACCAACAAGACTCAATTCAGTTCAGTTCAGTTGCTCAGTCATGTCTGACTCTTTGCAACCCCATGGACTGTAGCACGCCAGGCCTCCCTGTCCATCACCAACTCGTGGAGCTTACTCAAACTCATGTCCATTGAGTCGGTGATGCCATCCAACCATCTCATCCTCTGTCCTCTTCTCCTGCCTTCAATCTTTCCCAACATCAGGTCTTTTCCAGTGAGTCAGCTCTCTGCATCAGGTAGCCAAAGTATTGGAGTTTCAGCTTCAGCATCTGTCCTTCCAATGAACATTCAGGACTGATTTCCTTTAGGATGGGCTGGTTGGATCTCCTTGCAGTCCAAGGGACTCTCAAGAGTCTTCTCCAACACCACAGTTCAAAAGCATCAATTCTTCGGTGCTCAGCCTTCTTTATAGTCCAACTTTCACATACATACATGACTACTGGAAAAACCATAGCTTTGACTAGACGGACCTTTGTTGGCAAAGTAATGTCTCTGGTTTTGAATATGCTGTCTAGGTTGGTCATAACTTTTCTTCCAAGGAGCTAGCATCTTTTAATTTCATGGCTGAAATCGCCATCTGCAGTGATTTTGGAGCCCAGGAAAATAAAGTCTGACACTGTTTCCACTGTTTCCCCATATATTTCCCATGAAGTGATGGGACTGGATGCCATAATCTTCGTTTTCTGAATGTTGAGCTTTAAGCCAACTTTTTCACTCTCCACTTTCACTTTCATCAAGAGGCTTTTTAGTTCCTCTTCACTTTCTGCCATAAGGGTGGTGTTATCTGCATATCTGAGGTTATTGATATTTCTCCCGGCAATCTTGATTCCAGCTTGTGCTTCCTCCAGTCCAGCGTTTCTCATGATGTACTCCGCGTATAAGTTAAATAAGCAGGGTGACAATATACAGCTTTGACAGGCTCCTTTTGCTATTTGGAACCAGTCTGTTGTTCCATGTCCAGTTCTAACTGTTGCTTCCTGACCTGCATACAGATTTCTTAGGAGGCAGGTCAGGTGGTCTGGTATTCCCAACTCTTTCAGAATTTCCCACAGTTTGTTGTGATCCACACAGTCAAAGACTTTGGCATAGTCAATAAAGCAGATGTTTTTCTTAAACTTTCTTGCTTTTTCAGTGATCCAACAGATATTGGCAATTTGATCTCTGGTTCCTCTGCCTTTTCTAAAACCAGCTTGAACATCTGAAAGTTCAAGGTTCATGTATTGCTGAAGCCTGGCTTGCAGAATTTTGAGCATTACTTTACTAGAGTGTGAGATGAGTGCAGTTGTGTGATAGTTTGAACATTCTTTAGCATTGCTTTTCTTTAGGACTGGAATGAAAACTAACCTTTTCCAGTCCTGTGGCCATTGCTGAGTTTTCCAAATTTGCTGGCATATTGAGTACAGCACTTTCATAGCATCATCTTTTAGGATTTGAAATAGTTCAACTGGAATTCCATCACCTCCACTAGTTTTGTTCATGGTGATGCTTCCTAAGGCCCACTTGAGTTCGTATTCCAAGATGTCTGGCTCTAGGTGAGGGATCACACCATCATGATTATCTGGGTCATGAAGATCTTCTTTGTACAGCTCTTCTGTGTATTGTTGCCACCTCTCTTATCCTTCTCCATCAGAGGGCAGACAGACTGAGAACCACAATCACAGAAAGCTAACCAAACTGATCACATGGACCAGAGCCTTTTCTAACTCAATGAAACTATGAGTCATGTCGTGTAGGGCCACCCAAGGCAGACAGATCATGGTGGAGAGTTCTGACAAAACATGGCCCACTGGAGAAGGGAATGGCAAACCACTTCAGTATTCTTGCCTTGAGAACCCCATGAACAGTATGAAAAGGCAAAAAGATAAGACACTGAAAGATGAAATCCCCAGGTTGGTAGGTGCCCAATATGCTACTGGAGATCAGTGGAGAACTAGCCCCAGAAAGAATGAAGAGACAGAGCCAAAGCAAAAACAACACCCAGTTGTGGATGTGACTGGTGATAGAAGTAAAGTCTGATGCTGTAAAAAGCAATATTGCACAGGAGCCTGGAATGTCAGATCCATGAATCAACGCAAACTGGAAGTGGTCAAACAGGAGATGGCAAGAGTGAATATTGACATTTTAGGAATCAGCAAGCTAAAATGGACTAGAATGGGTGAATTTTATTGTCAACCTGCTTATTTAACTTATATGGAGAGTACATCATGAGAAACGCTGGGCTGGAATAAGCACAAGCTGGAATCAAGATTGCCAGGAGAAATATCAATAACCTCAGATATGCAGATAACACCACCCTTATGGCAGAAAGTGAAGAGGAACTAAAAAAGCCTCTTGATGAAAGTGAAAGAGGAGAGTGAAAAAGTTGGCTTAAAGCTCAACATTCAGAAAACTAAGATCGTGGAATCTGGTCCCATCACTTCATGGGAAATAGATGGGGAAACAATGGAAACAGTGTCAGACTTTATTTTGGGGGGCTCCAAAATCACTACAGATGGTGATTGCAGCCATGAAATTAAAAGATGCTTACTCCTTGGAAGGAAAGTTAGGACCAACCTAGACAGCATATTTAAAGCAGAGACATTACTTTGTCAACAAAGGTCCGTCTAGTCAAGGCTATGGTTTTTCCAGTGGTCATGTATGGATGTGAGAGTTGGACTGTGAAGAAAGCTGAGCGCCAAAGAATTGATGTTTTTGAACTGTGGTGTTGGGGAAGACTCTTGAGAGTCCCTTGGACTGCAAGGAGATCCAACCAGTCCATTCTGAAGGGGATCAACCCTGGGATTTCTTTGGAAGGAATGATGCTAAAACTGAAATTCCAGTACTTTGGCCACCTCATGCGAAGAGTTGACTCATTGGAAAAGACTCTGATGCTGGGAGGGATTGGGGGCAGGAGGAGAAGGGGACAACAGAGGATGAGATGGCTGGATGGCATCACTGACTCGATGGACGTGAGTCTGAGTGAACTCTGGGAGTTGGTGATGGAGAGGGAGGCCTGGCGTGCTGCGACTCATGGGGTCACAAAGAGTCGGACGCGACTGAGCAACTGAACTGAACTGAACTGACCATTATATCTACTACTGTGGGCAAGAATCCCTTAGAAGAAATGGAGTAGCCATCATGGTCAACAGAAGAGTCCGAAAGGCAGTACTTGGATGCAATCTCAAAAATGACAGAATGATCTCTATTCATTTCCAAGGCAAACCATTCAATATCACAGTAATCCAAGCCTGTCCCCAACCAGTAATGCTGAAGAAGCTGAAGTTGAATGGTTCTTTGAAGACCTATAAGACCTTCTAGAACTAACACCAAAAAAATATGTCCTTTTCATTATAGGGGACTGGAATGCAAAAGTAGGAAACCAAGAAATACCTGGAGTAACAGGCAAATTTGGCCTTGGAGTACAGAATGAAGCAGGGCAAAGGCTAATAGAGTTTTGCCAAGAGAATGCACTGGTCATAGCAAATACCCTCTTCCAACAACACAAGAGAAGACTCTACACATGGACATCACCAGATGGTCAATACTGAAATCCCATTGATTATAGTCCTTGCAGCCAAAGATGGAGAAGCTCTATACAGTCAGCAAAAACAAGACCGGGAGCTGACTGTGGCTCAGATCATGAACTCCTTATTGCCAAATTCAGACTGAAATTGAAGAAAGTAGGGAAAACCACTAGACCATTCAGGTATGACCTAAATCAAATCCCTTATGATTATACAGTGGAAGTGAGAAACAGATTTAAGGGATTAGATCTGATAGACAGAGTACCTGAAGAACTATGGACAGAGGTTCGTGACATTGTACAGGAGGCAGTGATCAAGACCATCCCCAAGAAAAAGAAATTAAAAAGGCAAGATGGTTGTCTGAGGAGGTCTTACAAATAGCTGTGAAAAGAAGAGAAGTGAAAGGCAAAGGAGAAAAGGAACAATATACCCATTTGAATGCAGAGTTCCAAAGAATAGCAAGGAGAGATAAGAAAGCCTTCCTCGGCAATCAATGAAAAGAAATAGAGGAAAATAACAGAATGGGAAAAACTAGAGATCTCTTCCAGAAAATTAGAGATACCAAGGGAATTTTTAATGCAAAGAATGAATTATCAAATAGTAAAGTCAACGAAAAGTCCATAAATACTCCAAATGGAGCAATCAAAAATACAAGCCCATTTTAAATATAGAGAATTTAATTTCAAAAGAAAGAGCTCAACAGAGTGACAATAGTCTTGCCTGGAAATGGGCACGAATCTAAAGAGAGAGCTTGGGGCAGCGACTGCTGTTCTGGTTATTAATTTAGTGGTGATCTGTGACTTTTATACCCCATACATTTATTATATCCATTGAAAAAGAAAAAAAAATATTGAAAAAAGTGAAACATTACAGATGAATCTACAATCCCGTCCCCCTCCTAAGAATGAATCTTTTACTGTTTGTGTGCATGTATATGTGTTAGTCGCTCAGTCGTATCCAACTCTTTGCGACCCCATGGACTGTAGCCCACCAGACTCCTCTGTCTATGGGATTCTCCAGGCAAGAACACTGGAGTGGGTTGCCATTTCCTTCTCCAGTGTGTGCATCTATACGCACCAACAAAAACTATATATCATTGTTACTACTTAACTTGGACATAGTTGATAAAGCATTTAAAAAATTCCAGGGATTTCCCTGGTGGTCCAGTGGTTAAGACTCAGTGCTTCCACTAACCTGATCCCTGATAGGGTAAGATCCCACAGGCCGAAAGGTGTGCTGGATTAAATATATATGTGTATCACAGGGGAGCTCCCAGAAAATGGAATGTTCTGGCTCATAGACCCCAGGAGGAGCAGTCCCTTCGTCTGACGGTGTGAAATAAGAGCTCCCAGCCCACTGATTTAGGGGCTCAAGGCACCATCCTGCCTCTGGGAAGAGAAGGGAGTGAGACCCCAGAGATGGCAGAGCTTCTGAGCAGAGCTAGGGGAGCGTGGGAAACCCCCAGGCCCCTCTTCCACACTGACCAATGGAATCATGGCTTCTGCCTCCTCCCTGCTCTGACAGCAAAGTTTTAAATCCAAGCCAGTTTCCTGCCCACCTTGTCTTCATAAAAGTAGCTTTTATTTGTGCAGGCTTTAGGGCATGTAGTATTTCATATTATTTGCACCATTATAATTCTGTGTTATTAAACTGTGGCTGAAGAAAAGCCCGGTTGGTTCTAAAAACAAACAAAATACTACTTTACTGTTACACTGAAAGGGAAATAGCAGAAAGAATCCTCAAACCTGGCTTTGGAGGATTAGAATCTGATGGTCTGTATTATGAAGACATACATCCATGCGTGTGTCTAAAGGCACAAGGAGCTCTCACTAAAGCTGCTAAGAGCAGCCCTGGTCGGGGGGCACAGTACAGAGGGGCTGGCTTAGAACCACGCCCAGGTGCTGACCCCACCCTGTCACAAACACACTCCCTGCAGGGACTCAGCAGTCACAATGAATTCAAATGGGTTATACTTGAAACTCACTTAAAGTAGTAAAAATAGTAATAATAAGCTGAGGATAGAGTCCTGTAGGGCCAATGCCCAGGGCCCTGATCCTATGTCCACTGAAAAGAAGCCCTGAGGCTGCTTTGGACCAGGGAAACAGAATATGTGACTCTGTGCTTGCAACCCCAGAGGTGTCTAAGGCCATGCCTGCTGGACACTACTGCAATATCACAGTTAAGTGACAGGTATCCCCATTCAAGACACCAAAATTCCTTATTTCAAGAAATTTTGTGTGTAAAGGTATTTTTCCTAGCTTACCCATCCTTAAGCTAAATATTTTATTCATTGAGTGTAGCAGACTGGGGCATTCCTGGCGGCGCAGTGGTAGAGAACCCGCCTGCCATTGCAGGACATGAGAGATGTGGGTTCAGTCCCTGGCTGGAGAAGATCCCCTGGAAGAGGGCATGGCAGCGCACTCCAGTATTCTCACCTGGAGAGTCCCACGGACAGAGGAGCCTGACAGGCTACAGTCCACAGGATCACAAAGAGCTGGACACAACTGAGCGACTGACCACAGCACAGAGCACAGTGGATTCAACGGTGTCCCCCCAATTCTTGTCCAGCTGGGATTCCAGAATGTGATCTGATCTGGAGATAGGGTCTCGGCACATGTCATCAGTTCTACTGAGGTCACAATGGGTCCGGTGGCCCTAAACCCAAGGTCTGGAGTCCTTACGAGGAGAGGAGACACATGGGGAAGGGGGCCGTGTGCGGACAGAGGCAGAGGCTTGGAGGACGCAGCCACAAGTCAGACCCACCAGGAGCTTCTGGGGGGCAGAGGGGGCAGGAAGGAGCCCTCCGGGGCCCTAGAGGGAGCCCAGTCCTGCCTGCCCCTCCTTGACTTTGGACCCCGCCTCCAGAGCTGCAAGCAAAGAAGTGCCTGCAGTTTTAAGCCCATTTGTGGTGATTTGTTGGGGCGGCCCCAGGACACGGGCACATTGGGCACTTGTGTGAAAGGGAAGAGCCGGGCTTCTGTGCAATGGATCTACACTAAACCCGCAAATGTTCACGGTTCTCCAGATGAAAGCGGGTGTCTCGGGAGCCAAGCCCATTTGGGAACAGATCGCCAGCACGTCCCGACCCTGGCACCGGGGACAGCTTGGGCTGGAAGGCGAGCCGGCCGCCCTCCCCCAGGGGACGGAGAGTGACCGCCGGCCCCGACCAGGAGGGCCGTGACCCGCAGCTGTCACTCAGCAGTCCCCACACTGCAGGGAGAAGCATCCTCCTGAGTATTTCATTCTTCAGGAAGATATCCACTTAATAACGGGGAAAAGGCAGGTTTGTGGCTGTCAGAGTTGTTTCCTCTGGGCTTCATTATGAATCTCTCTGCCTCATTTGGAAGCTTGGGGAGCTTGGCATAAAGTGACTCTGTATCCCCTCTAAAATCTATGAGGCTGCATCAATGTTAAAATTACTTTTTTGAAGATCTTACTACTTTCATGGGGGGAGCTTTCCCTGCTTTATCAATAATGAATCGGGCATGGACATGAATTCCTTCCAGTTTTATTTCCTAACTTAAATAATTTGGAAATAGTGCTGAAACCTGTTGGATGGACCAATAGAAAGGTAAATAGAGGCTTAAATGCAATCTATACACATCTCTCCATCCACCCCACCGGACTGATGGGCGCTCAGCGGTCGTCAGCGGATAACTTTACACGTGTCCAAACAAGAGGCTTCCAGACATCTGGTCCTGGAGGGCTTGCTCCACACAAAAGCCCCCTGCTGTCCACGGCTGATCTGGACAACCACTGGAGTGGGACAGACCACACAGGCTTTGGGGTCTCATCTGTCCACTGACCGTGATCTTGAGAAGGCACCTGACCTCTCGGGGCCCCAGCTGCGCCCCTACAGGTACCGGTAACACCACCCCCTCCAAGGGCTGCTGGGAGTCACCTGGACTCAGGACGTGGTGCCCCCACCAACAGGGCCTGGCTGGAGCTGGCCCCCAGACCCCTGCCCAACACACCCTCAGTCTAACGCTGCCTTCTTCTGGAAAAGAGCCACAGATAGTCACCCTTCAAAGGGAAAAGCACCACTTGCCGAATACTTAGTATGCGCCAGTCAGCACTCATGGGATTTACCTGTCACTTGATTCAAAATGTCATGTAACACACACAAAACACCAGCAGCTTGAAGCAATTTGAATTTCTAGAGACAACCCACGTTAAAAACTCACTTTTCAAGACATCACCACAAGCACCCGATATTTCCTGAAGTCCTAACGTGAGGCTCCGGGGACCGGCAGTCTGCCTTCTGGCGGGGACGGGGGGGACACGCCAGTGGGAGGGTGATGGACACCCGCATACAGAGTCTCTGCAGAGCACACTGGCGACATCCATCAAAATGTTAAGAGCTTCTGCCCTCTGGCCCGGCAATTTCAATCCTGGAGTGGTACCATGGAAATGCTGGGCTATGGGCATCACAGTGTACGTACCATCAAGTTGACCGTGTGGTAGCTTGAAATTGCAAGGGACTAGAAACCGCTAGTCATTAAAGCAAATGATGAAACACCCACTGACTTCGACTCTAGGCAAGCTGTAAGGGGACGGGGTAGTTCTTTAAGTGTGAATGTGGGACAATTTCCAAGACACTGTGGAAAAACACAGGTGGAAGGAGAGGGCGGACACGTCCAGGTTTTCATTAGGTGAAGCACATATGCACATGTATTGGCTTTAATATGCAAACAGGTATCTGGAATGACACTGGGGAGCCAGGGACCATGGCTGCCTCTGAGGAGGACACTCGGGCTCTGCGAGGGGAGGAGGGGCCCTGTATATTCTACTCCTAAATTGATGACTATTGAATTGTTTACCACTCTGGTGAAAATCAATAAGCTGTGCTCTTGGTGACAAACATCACTGAGCGCTTATGATGTGCGAAGTCGTGGACTCGATGGGGTAGGTGGGGAGCCCAGCCTGCAGTCTGGTGGGGTGCAGCGTTTTGTCCATGTTAAGAGTTGCTGGGCTGTGTTCACTCCTCATGGGGTCTTCCCTTCTGGGATGGAGGGGGTGGTCAGGAAGACTTGCTTCCCCCAGGGGAGATCAAAGTGCAGGTCTTATCAAACGCTGGGCTGACACATGGCTGGCGCTAAAGACACAAGGGCCTGGAGCTCCCCCACCTCCCTGGCGCAGACCGAGTGGTAGCCAGTCTTCCAGAACTATAAGCCCATCTGTGACATCATTCCCGTTTCCAAAGTGCTATCTGCCTAATGAGAACATGGGCTTCCCTGGTGGCTCAGCTCGTAAAGAATCCACCTGCAATGCAGGAGACCCCGGTTCAATCCCTGGGTTGGGAAGATCCCCTGGAGAAGGGAAAGGCTACCCAACCTAGTATCCTTGGGCTTCCCTTGTGGCTCAGCTGGTAAAGAAACTGCCTGAGATGTGGGAGACCTGGGTTGGGAAGATCCCCTTGGGAAGGGAAAGGCTACCCACTCCAGTATTCTGGCCTGGAGAATTCCATGGGCTGTATAGTTCATGGGGACACAAAGAGTTGGACATGACTGAGTGACTTTCAGTTTAATGAGAACACAGCACCCAGTGACTGATACAGCCACCCCTCACTCTCCCCACCACCACCCCCCAGCCCATGTGCCGAAGACTAAGATAATAAATTAAGATTAAATCTAGACAAGTCCACTCAGCTCTCAATAGCTAGTAAAAAGTACATTCTGGCTTTCTCTGAATTAATGCATATTCAGAGGAAAAAGTTTAACCTGCTGTCCGCGGGACATTCTGATCTGTACCTGGACAAGGCATGCAGTTTGCTGCCACTGTCTCATTGCAAATCTGTAGCTTCTCCTGCCTCGGTCTTTCTCATGCTCCCAAGGGTGGGTGAGCTCAACCTTGAGCTGGGCTGCTCTCTGCCTGGGTCACACAACCCTGCAGGATCCCATCCACGCTCCACTCCCCAAGAAGTCCCCAGGGTCAGCCCCGACCCCCAGCCCCTCCCCACCACCCTCCCTCATGGAAACCGTGACCCTGACCTCTGTTGAACTGAGCACTCAGAGACTGGCCTCAGCTGGCTCCTCCACTGGAGGTTGGGGGGCTAATCCCCACTTGCCCCCCTGAGTCCTAAACCAGTTAGAGACAGAGGAGTAAGGCAGAGGGGGGTCAGGAGTCCCCCTTGGCCCTCTTGGAGAAAGTGGCTTAGGTGCTGGGCACCAGCCGGCTTTGTCACCACACACCCCATAAGCAGGTGACTCCCATGCAGGCCAGGCCTCCCAGTCAACCGCAGGATCCCCCGAAGGCAGGCCTCCCCCCAGGACTGGCCACAAGCTCCTACTTTTATGACCATTATTATTAATTTCACCATTACCTCCATCAATAACCAGCCCACAGCCTACCCATCTCATTAGGAATTTCACTCAGAACAAATCGGGAGGCTCTTGGTATAAAACATCCCTCCCCAGAGTTAAAGCAAACATTTGGACACAGACAAAGAAGATGATTTAAAATTGGACTAGAAAAGGTAGAGCCAGTTTTCATCCTGAAGCCCTGCTGCCCCCAGGTGGGGAAACAGTGGCTAGAATCAGCCTGCTTGGTGTGTGTACAACCACCTCCTCCATCTGAGGACAGACTGGGGCTGGCAGGGGGGCTAAGGGGATCAGCCCCTAGTGAGGACAAGTTCTTCTCTGCAAAAGAGAAGACTCTTCTTGCCTTTGAGATCACTGGAACACCTCCTTTAATGTCCCCTTCCAGCCCCTAACTATTTTCCTAAATTGGTGCAGAGGAAATCCAAAGTCAAAAGCGTGTCCCCTGGGCTGCACTGTGGGGTACACAGGAGCATGGCTGGTCACAATGCTGGAAATACCAGGGTAACAAAGCCAGGGGCGTCCCAGACCATGGAAGACATTCCGGCCAGTGACAGGCGGGGTCTCTTTCAAAGGGCATGTGACATGCAGAGGTGGTCAGCAACAGCCAGCCGAATTCACACGGCTTGTGTAGCTATAAACCATGGGTTCCCCAGAAGCAGTCAGCGTTTGGACAGTTCCCGAAAGTTCTGGCTGATTTAAGAGCAAACCTGTTTATCATCCCAAATCCCTGGGCAGTTCACTGGGAAGAAGCAGCCCTTCCCTGTTATGTTCAAAATGAGAGAAAGCACAATATTCAGGCTGCAAAGGAAACTTGGAGTTTGTGGAGAACGGAAGAAGTGACAGTTTATTAAAAAACAGAGGCTATGCCGGGGAAAAGTAATATTGGATTTTATGATTATTTCATCCTGGGAATTGTTACATGGTTCCATGTCTGTTTATTATATAACTACAGATTGCAATAATACATTTTGTAGCTTGTAAAGTTCTGAACAAGCAATTTTTACATAGCTACATCTAGTAGGTTGTTTTTTTTAATAAAAGGAAAAAAGCCCACATTTAGAAGCGAGAAGATAAGCCTTTGGAGAATTAAAACTACAGCGCTTTTGTCACATCGTTTCCTTGGAGTCTGACAGAACCGGATTTAACAGCCGCGCTCTGATGGCCACCTGGGCCAGATCAAGCAGAGTTCTGTGGCGAGATCACTGGACCATTTGCTGGAAGTGGTTTTCGTGGAGCTTTTGCAGTTGGCCCCAGGAGCTCTCTCAGGATTACAGAACCGCGGGAAAACTTTTTAACTTATTCACAAAAGTTCTTCAGTCTCTGCCGTGACTGGGTGCCCTGGAGCATGCTGGGCACATGACCCCGGGTGAAAAACTCACAGGACCAGGGTCCCTGCCGAATTTACATAAGGGGAGGAGGAGACCAGACCACCCAGAGCCGCGCCCCACACACACCAGTGTCCCTGCAGAATTTACATAAGGGGAAGAGGAGACGAGATCACCCAGAGCCCCACCCCACACACACCAGGGTCCCTGCAGAATTTACATAAGGGGAGGAGGAGACGAGATCACCCAGAGCCGCACCCCCCCCCCGCCCCCCCTCCCCCCGCCCAACACACACACACACAGACAGTTTTTCTGTTAGGTAAAATTTCCCTGTAAATATAGACTAGACTCTCTTGAACTCCCTGGGCACAAAAGAGATTATTTCTATGCAGAATAATGACAGTCCAGTCATATAGCATCTCCCTTGACTTAGATCTGTGAAACTTTTCTATGAAAAGCTGAGGTGGCTCCTACAAAGGCAATCCAGGGGCAATCAGGACCCCAAAGAGGCGGTCAGTCAGTGGGCAACCAGTTACAAATTTCGATCAAAATCCACCCTTGCTGGTGGAATGGAGTGCCTGATTCTCTTCCATGACCAGTAACATTTCAGTACAAAATGGTTCAGTGCCCAAAGTTGCTAATTCTCTCACTGCAAACATCTAACCCCCCTTGGACTGCATCAATAAAAGCGATAAGAACCATATGAAATCTAGCAGAGCCACGAGGCTCTTATCTCAAAGTCCCTGTAAGCCTGCTAACACTCCAACGTAACCAGCCTTTCCAGGAAGTGCTTTCTTCAGAAGTTAAAATAAATTACTCCTTTGGTTTCAAGAGAGAGCGTGATACAAACAAGATAATATCAGCCAATGCTTCACCCCAGGTTTTAATAAGAAAGTCAGCTCTGTTGGCTGAAATGGACATTTTGAGGCACCTGTGCTCAGCCCGGAAGATGAGACAGACGTTGTCTCCGAGCACATCTGACTGGCCGGGTCATCCTGCAGTCTGGGAAGGGGAGATGCTCCCAGGCAGCTCCTGGTACATCCTGGAAGGATGGCAGAAGAGGGTCCCTTTGGAACAAGCTCATTAACGAGCAGTGCGGTCTGAGCAACCACAAACTCTATCATACCAACCTCCCCACCCTCTTAGAGCTTGGTGTGCATCGAACTCCAAACCCAGGATAAATGGGTTTTACTGGGCTGTAAAAGGATTGCATTTGGTCTCAGAGAATCGGAGCTCTCATGGCTCTTCCAGCTCCAGGAAGCAAGAGGAGACAGCCACTTTCACCATGAATGTGAGCTCACTCAGCAGGGGTGGAGTCGGTGGGTGGGGTTGCTCTGCAGCCCTGGGTCTAGAGGAGGGGGCCCGGGAGGGGCGAGGAAGATAAGAACTGGATCGAGCCAGTCCAGGCAGGACTTTGGGGCTACGCGTCCAAGAAGCTCCACTTCTGATGATGCCAGACCTACCTCCACTCCCTCCCCTCAAACCAACCTCTGCTCCTAAGCAGATGCAGAAGCAGGATCACACCTCTGTGATGGGGCACTCTCAGACCAGGCTGAACCACAGATGGTCCCCAGGACAGAGAGATGCCAGAGCTGGGCTTTGAGTCAGCCCTGCTGAGAAATTCAGAGGGTGACGGTCAACCCACTGCTGCCTGGAAGTGTAGTGGCCGGGGTGGGCCTGAGCATCCCCTCCAAGCTGCAACTCAAGTCTTAATGCCCAAAACATAGGTGAAAATACTCACGTGCATTTTCAAAAGCAACAAAGGAATGATAAAATGAGTGGATGACCTTATTTTATTAATTTCATTATAAACTACAAATATATTATAAATGTATAATGACAAATGAATTAATTTTGTATCTGATAAAAAAAAATCAGCTCTAACGTAGAGAAAAAAGAGTAGGGGAAAAGGAGGTAAGGTAGGTTTTTCCTCAATATACCTGGTTTTATATTTTGAATTTGGGGCTACATAAATGCTTCCTATGAAAAATAAATAAAAGGATAAAATGTTAAAAAGTGGTCCCCCAAATCAAAAAATAAACTGAAACAAACTTCACAGTAAATCCAGTTGGTGCCACAACCACACAGAGAAAAAATTTTGAATGAACCCGAAGCACATGCTTGACCATTCAGTCTTCAGCTTGATAGCAGCCTTCAGACAAAAGGCACGCTTACACTGCATCCGGTCACCTTATTCTTTTTAATAGTGTCACATTCACGGGGATTACTCACAATTATCTGTGTCCCCCCCTTGCAGCTGCACTTCACACCCTTGCCCCACCAGCTTCAGTCTTGGGCTAAATGATCAGCAGGGTCCACCCTGCTGAACTCAGGATGGGCCACACAACCTGAGGAGGCAAACCAGAAAATTCAGGTGGAAATGATGTTGCAAGAAGTTTAAAAGCCAGCATGTAGTCCATGGAGTCTGTTTTCTCTCCACCAGAACAATGAACCATGTTTCAGAAAGAGGGGCTACATGAATCTGGGCTCTGAGTGAGACAGAACCACAGCCAACCATGATGGGCGCAGAGTGAAAACATGCAGTGAACCCCTGTTGTGGCAACCCTCTGGGGTGTCACACTGTGACCTAACTCATCTCTACTAACACTGTTTGGTCTCTGTCTCACAATAAGGAGCACCATGATTATACCCCTTAAGCCTGTGCCTGTGTGTACTCAGTCACTCGGCTGTGTCCAGCTCTTCTCGACCCCATGGACTAGAGCTGGCCAGCCTCCTCACTCCATGGGATTCTCCAGGCAAGAACACTGGAGTGGGTTGCCATTTTCTCCTCCAGGGGATCGTCCTCACCCAGAGATGGAATCACGTCTCCTGCATTGGCAGGCGGATTCTTTAACACTGAGCCACCTGGGAAGCCCCTATACAACAAGGAACATAGTAATTGCGCTGGTAAGGACCAAGATTTTCAGTGCAAAAGAGAAACAAATATAAAACTACTGTCAAGTCATTAAGTTGAAGACCTTATGATCTTTAACTGGAATTGTAGATATGGGTATGAACTCATAAACTTTCTTTTCCTTTCTAAAAAGCATGTATTCCTCAATTCTGTGCATTGAAAAGGCCTAAAAAGTCAAGGACAAGCGACTAGCAGTGAGCACCCCTGGCTCTGAGATTATGGTCTCTAAATGCCATTTCTCACTGAAAAGGACAAAAGAGCCTTAGAAGAACAGTTCATTCCAGGTCTAGAGCAAGAAATCCTCCAAATGAGCTGGAGACCATTTTATCAGCCTAGACACAGTCACACAGTCAAAGGCCACCAGGATTTCACCTAAATGTTAGCAGCTGGTTGGATAGGAAAAAGAAGGAAAAAGAATGAACACCGAAAAGATTAATGTTAACCACAATGTGATATCTTAGATTAGATCCTACAGAAAAAAAGGGTGATGGTAGGAAAACCAGAGGAATCCAGATAAAATCTGGACTTTAGCTAACATGATCACATACCAATGTTTTTATCTTAATTTTGACTAATGGCCACATAACATCAGGATGTCAGCATTAGGGAAATGGTGTGAAGAGGGTATAGTGACCCTAGGCCACTTTTTTATAAACCTACAATTATTCCAAAATAACAAGTATAATTTTAAAATATAAGTGACTCTGAAGGGTTAAATCACAATAGATATAAATTCATGGGTTCATGGGAATACTGAAAATGATGAGGTTTAAGCCAACTCATCTGTATGAACTGTAACTTATAAAAAGGAAAGAATAAAGCATCTATCTTACCTGTTCCGTGGGGACTGTAGTTCAGCTAAATCAAATAGTTAATGAAGGTGAACAGTCTTTATTGGTAATCCAGTTAGTAAGTGCAGAAGAAATGACAGACTTTAAAAATCACCATGCCAATACATTATAGAGGGTATGGAGTATGGCAGTATTTAGAAAAATTACATATGCGATGATTCTTTGCTACAATAATTGCAACTGTATAAATCTACTCTGATGCATGTTAGACATTTGCCCCAAGCTATTTAGAGAAGTACAATTAGTAATAGAATACACTGAAACTCACTTGAATTTTCATTAATGGGGACTGTTTGATTAAACAATGGTATACATTCACAGAATGGGATACCACACACCTGTAAAACAGAAAGAAGAATTTCTCTATATACTTATGTGGAATAATCTCCAGGATATTACTGCAGGAAAAAAGCAGGGTGGACAAAAATACATATGGTATGTTCTTTTAAAAAAGGTAGAGGACTGCCCTGGTGGCTCTGTGGTAAAGAATCTGCCTGCCAATGCAGAAGACACGGGTTTGAACCCTGATGCAGGAAGAACTCACGTGGGCGGATAAACCCACGTGCTCTAGAGTTAGTGCTCGGCAACCAGAGAAGTCGCCGAAATGAGAAGCCTGCACAGCAACAAAGACCCAGCACAGCCAAAAATTAAGTAAATCTTTAAAAAGGTAGAGACCTTCTTAAAAATATCTAAGTATATATTCGAACATATGAAAATAAGTTCAGTCGCTCAGTCAGGTCCAACTGCACTGCAGCACGCCAGGCTTCCCTGTCCATCACCACCTCCTGGAGTTTACCCAGATTCATGTCCATCGAGTCAGTGATGCCATCAAGTCAGTTTATGTTTTGTGAAAATAAAACAGATAATAAATACATTTCTAAATGTATTTCATTTA
Source organism: Bubalus bubalis (assembly GCF_019923935.1). Classification (NCBI taxonomy): domain Eukaryota; kingdom Metazoa; phylum Chordata; class Mammalia; order Artiodactyla; family Bovidae; genus Bubalus; species Bubalus bubalis. Next base: position 49,541,446 of record NC_059179.1, on the reverse strand, counting down.
AAAATTAAAAGCTATTTTTAATGGTTACTTTTGGAGGGAGGCAGAACAGAGATGAAACAACAAGGAAAGAAGTCCATTCTTTGCAAATATACATGGTTTTATAGATTTGACTTTGAAAACAAGTAGATACTTCATATGTCTATCAACCAAAATTAAATTTAAAATCAGTCCCTAAAATTCAAAGTTGAGTCATATGAACATAACTATGTTTCGAGTTAATGGCATAACTTCTTAGAGGGGAGTTATTTTTAATGAGTAATAAGTTTAAGTCACAGCAAGGTAATTGAACATCCTAGTGGGATATAGTCTAAGGAGAAAAGAACTGCCAGAGCCCTTTAAACTGGTTTCAGGAGCCGTATTGTTAGCAGGGGCGGCGGTGTTGGCGGTAAGGGTGATTGTGGTGGTTTTATCCTGGGACCGTCATGGTGCACGTGTCTTGTGAACCAGTAATTACGCTGGTGCACTTGGGAGATGGAATTTCCAGCACAGGAGACAGGAAGAGAGAGACGCAAGAGAGACACAGTTACGTAAAAATTCTATAGGCTTCAATTTTAACTGAAACGATTGTATGAATTTTTTTCTTTATCTCTAAAAACATCTGTGTGCTTCCTAGCTTGACTACTGAAAAAGCCTAAAAACAGCCACTAATCCAGTGGCACTAAGCTCTCCTACACCCTATTTCCTGTAAAACTAGGTCACACGAAAACTAAACGATCCTTGTCAAATATCTGATTCAGTGAGATGGAAAATGTACAAGATGTGCCTGGAACACTTTATGTCAGCAGAAAGCAAAGATGCTATCAAAGATTGGGGTCAGGTCAAAAGGACTCAGAATCCAGCGTGAAGATGCTCCCATAGTCCCAAGATGGAACAAATCTCAGAATCAATAAAGATAACAACTGCAACAGGTTAAATGCATCAAACTGTTCAAAGCCATGAGCTCATGATGATCATTTTCTTGAGTCAATGGTCACCTTTGGAACATGTGAGAGAACCAGGTCATTATTCAGAAAGATATTAATAGTAAACAGAGGAAATGGATCAAGCATTTATCCTGCCTTCCTCTATGAACTTTCTCTTTTAACTAAAAAATTAATGAGACTTCTTATTGTAGAAATAGTACATGTAACAAAGGAAGAACTCTAACCATTTGAAATTCAATCCCTAGTAAGTTAACAGATTTGGGCTGATCATTGATGGCTTAACACATCATAAAAAGAGAGAGACTTACACACCATCGCCTTTTAACAGAAGTGCCCACATTTCACTCTGGTCAAGAAAACCCCCACAACTTTGAATGTGAGTGAAGTTTGAGATCTAATTACCAGCTTACAGGAAATGCAGGGGAATGTATATCACACACACAGCATGCAGTCAACAAAACCCAAGCTGTGGGAAGCCCTACAGGACCAATAAAATGGGTTTTCCCAACCAATAATTTGCAAGGGGTGTGAGAGAGTGAAGAAGAGATGGAGAAGAACAAGAAAAAGAAATGTGCAGCTCCAATCTGATTTACACAGCACCCCTGGGAAATCTCCTTTTCACCGAAGGACAGACATGAAGCTGGAGCTAAACTCAACTCTAACTTCCAGCATGCAGGAAAAGGACAAGAGGATGCATTAAACAAAAGCACAGATCACCATCACAGAACCCAGAGTCTGGAGGTGCTACGGGACAAACATCCCAGCTCCATCAAAGTCACTGGTGTGAAGGTGGATAGGAGGAAGAGGGGCCACCACTTACCAAGTCACTCAACAGACGTGGCAGATAAAGCAACATGAGCACCAGGCTTAGCTCCTGATTAAAAACAAGCCAACTGTAAAAGTGCACTATATTAGGAGCTTAGGAGAAACTGAACATGGGTTGGGTACCGGTTATATGCACAAATCATTGCTAATTCTGCCGAATGTGATAACGAAATTTTGTTTCTAAGTCCTTGTATGTTATAGATAGTAAAGTATTCATGGGAGAAATCATGGGATGTTTGGAATTTGCTCTAAAACACTCCCAGAGAAAAAGCTTTTGAGTGTTTGCAAGGAAGACAAAGGCCAAGTTGTGCACGGTGCACGTGGGTTTCAGAGACTTAATAAAGTTACCCACTCTTGTGATTTCTTGGCCTAAATCTACCAGCTGCTTGGTTCCAAAGTGACCATCTAAAATGGCAGAAAACAAAGCTAGGAAGCACCTTCAAAAATGAAAGAATATAACTGACTGTCTCATTGTACCATGCGTCTTCTACGCCCAACAGCTAGAGACAGAAATCCTGCCATTCCAGGCTTTGTGCTAATAATTCTGGCGGTTAGTATTATCTTTTATTGTTTTTTCCTTTCAAAATTCCACTTGTTTTTAAACACTAAACAAATAAGAAGAACTCATTTTGTGTAAACTGATGTTTCCAAGCCAAGAGGAGAAGGGGACGACAGAGGATGAGATGGTTGGATGGCATCACCGACTCGATGGACATGAGTTTGAGTAAACTCCAGGAGTTGGTGATGCACAGGGAGGCCTGGCGTGCTGCAGTCCATGGGGTCGCAAAGAGTCGTACACAAATGAGCGACTGAAATGAACTGAACGGAACTGAACTGATGTTTCCAAACCTAATCATGGATCAGGATCGCCCATGGAACAAACACACACATCCTAGAACTTCGGATCCAGCTGGGCTGATGTGGGGCCAGGTACTTGGATTTTAACAAGCTCCCCAGGTGTTCTGTGAGCAGCCAGTCCAGTGAGGCGTTTGGGAGCCACCGTGCCGAGTAGGCCCATGTGTGGCATCTTTCCTTATGACAGTCAGCCCAGTGACTAAGTAATCCTGAAACTCTACCTGACAGATAGAACATCCCTGGCCACCTACAGCAGTGTCTGCAGTGGCCAGCGCACATTCACCGCACACTTACTACACGCCCAGCACTCTGCACGCACCAGCGCATTCAAGCTTCATGACAGCCTCCTGGACCTGTTTGTTATTAGGGTCCCATCGTACTGATGTGCCAGCTGAAGCCAGGAAAGATGATCAGTCCAAGATCAAACAGCCAGTAAAGCAGGAAGCTAAGATATAAACTCAGACTCCAGGAATTCTGGGTTCATGGTCTTACCCAGTACCCAGACTTGACTTTGAGGGTTTCATAAGAGCAATAAAAGAAAACTAGCTGCATTTTAGAATCGCTTGCTTTTGTACTTAAATTTAGTTCTCACTTCTCCTCAGTTAACAAGCCTTCAAAATATACTGCTGCCACCACCAGGGCCACCAAACACATTTTCAGGAGAAAATACACCATTTCTCTTCTCCTAAAATGTAAAGAAGGAAAGAGGAAGTAATGTATCCAGAGCTTCCTACACCCAAGACCACTCTGAATTTCCTTCCTCTGAAGCACAATGGAGGTTCCTGGATGTTCACTGAGGATCACAGAACAGCCTGCAGGACTCAAGGAGGAAGCCCCACACTGTCCAGACGCATTACAGCAAGCCACCACAGCCCCCGGCCCTGCTGGGACTGCGGCCCGCAGGTCACTTCCAGCACTGGCAGCTGCCACCCCCGTCCCCAGAAGACGAGAGCATTCTGATAATAAAGGACTCTGAACAGTCTTTCAAAAGTAAAAAGAACTTCTGTTACTGGCCATGAAGGGTTAAGTACTACCAGAATTATCCTCCCACGGGAAACAACTAGAAAATCAGACAAAATACATTAAACGACTGTTTCGAGAAAGAAAAAAAAAAATGGACAAAAGACAACACAAGACTGTGATCCCAAGGGAAGAGAAACAAATGGGGTGAACCTTACATTCACCCCAGCTCACAGAATGTTCATGGGGAGCCCAAACAGGGCTCAGTGGTCTCTCTGAGTTGAGATTAGAGTTCTCGGAGGACAAGGCAACTAGAATTTAGGACGAGAATTCCAGAGAGGAGGGAGCTATGCCAAGAGCAAGCTCCCTTCAGTCTTTAGCTAAATGCCAAGCTGCACATCGAGCCAAATGGAGCCCACCAGGCCAGACAAGACCAACACCCTAGGAAGGATTTCAAGGTGCTGTCCAACAAACAATTTCCATCACATAGCCAGGGTTGAAAATTGTCCAACTGTCTCCAATCAGATGAGAGAAACCTAACTAAAGACTGGACATTCAGCACAGACGCCAGGAGGGCCATTGTTTAAAATTGAGCTAAAATAGCTCTGAAATAAAAGATGCATAGACCTACTCTTAAAAGTGAACCTCAGAAAGTTCACACTAATCAATTGTTTTTCAGTCACTGTCGTGTCTGACTCTTTGTGACCCCATGGACTGCAGTATATACACCAGGCCTCCCTGTCCATCACCATCTCCCAGAGCTTACTCAAACTCATGTCCATTGAGTCAGCGACACCATCCGACCATCTCATCCTCTGTCGTCCCCTTCTCCTCCTGCCCTCAATCTTTCCCAGCATCAGGGTCTTTTCCAATGAGTCAGCTCTTCACATCAGGTGGCCAAAGGATTGGAACTTCAGCATCAGTCCTTCCAATGAATATTCAGGGTTGATTTCCTTTAGGATTGACTGGTTTGATCTCCTTCCTGTCCAAGGCACTCGCAAGAGTCTTCTCCAGCACCACAGTTCGAAAGTAACAATTCTTTGGCACTCAGCCTTCTTTATGGTTCAATCCACAAGTAATTTAAATACCAGCCAGAAAAAGTCCAACACTCTCTAAAGGAATGAAATGAAACTCTGCATTCAGCAGAAAACGTCCAGAGCCCAAGCAAAAATCAACATGTACGCAAAAGCAGGACACTGTGACCCGTACCAAGGAGAGAAATCCATCCGCAGAAACAAACACCGGGAAGACGGGATCAGCAGGAAGGACATTAACACGGTGGTTATCAACATGCTCCACACGCTCAAGGGAGTGAAGGAAACCAGGAACGCAATGAGAAGAGGCATGGAAGACACTTTTAAAGAGCTGAGTAAAACTGCTGGACGTGAACAAACACAACATCCACTATTTTAAAAGTACACTGGACGAAGCAAACAGTAGAGGAGACACCAAAGAAGAGATCCATGAACTTGACTCAGTTCAGTCCAGTTCAGTTCAGTCGCTCAGTCGTGTCCAACTCTTTGCGACCCCATGGACTACAGCACGCCAGGCCTCCCTGTCCATCATCAACTCCCGCAGTTCACTCAGACTCACGTCCATCGAGTCAGGGATGCCATCCAGCCATCTCATCCTCTGTTGTCCCCTTCTCCTCCTGCCCCCAATCCCTCCCAGCATCAGAGTCTTTTTCAATGAGTCAACTCTTCGCATGAGGTGGCCAAAGTACTGGAGTTTCAGCTTTAGCATCATTCCTTCCAAAGAAATCCCAGGGTTGATCTCCTTCAGAATGGACTGGTTGGATCTCCTTGCAGTCCAAGGGACTCTCAAGAGTCTTCTCCAACACCACAGTTCAAAAGCATCAATTCTTTGGTGCTCAACCTTCTTCACAGTCCAACTCTCACATCCATACATGACCACAGGAAAAACCATAGCCTTGACTAGACAGACTTTTGTTGGCAAAGTAATGTCTCTGCTTTTGAATATGCTACAAAGCAGTAAAAACTATACACAATGAAGCCGAGAGAGAACAAATGTGAGCAGAGGCTCAGCGGCTCCTGGAACAATAGAAAGGTGGCTTAATGTATGTGTGATGGAGTCCAGTGAGAAGGGGAGAGAGAGGGAGACAGAAAATATATTTGAAGGAATCACTATTGGAAGTGATCCAAATTAGGTGACATGTATAAACCCACAGTTTCAAGAAGCTGGACACGCGTCAAACAGAGTAAACATAAATGAATAAATAAACCAAGCAATCAATTAATTCAAATAACACAGGCAAGTGGTAATCACATTGCTATCAATTAGTTCCAAAGAGAAAATTCCTAAAAGGAGCCAGGGGAGGGTGGGGGTGGGGGGGACTCATGTGCAAAGGAATAAAAGTAAGAATGATGGTCAAGCTCTTATCAAAAACTATAAAATCCAGAGCACAGTGAATTTTTCTTTCAGTGAATCGCTAAAAGAAAAACATCAGCTTGGAATTCTACACTCAGCAGCAAAAATATATTTGAAAAGAAAGGTAAAATACAGACATTGAAACAAACAAAAGCTGACAGGTTTCATCTCCAGCAGAAATATGCCATAAGAAAGGAATTTTTTTCTTACACTATAGGTAAATCATAAAGCAATCATGAGAAATAAAAAAGGAAGAGGAAAACTAATAAGCAAATAGTAGAGATAAGATGCGGAGAAGGCAACAGCACCCCACTCCAGTACTCTTGCCTGGAAAATCCCATGGATGGAGGAGCCTGGTGGGCTGCAGTCCATGGGGTAGCTAAGAGTCAGACACGACTGAGCGACTTCGCTTTCACTTTTCACTTTCCTGCATTGGAGAAGGAAATGGCAACCCACTCCAATGTTCTTGCCTGGAGAATCCCAGGGACGGGGGAATCCTGGTGGGCTGCTGTCTATGGGGTCGCACAGAGTCAGACACGACTGAAGCGACTTGGCAGCAGCAGCAGAGATAAGATGAAAGTGGACATGTTAGTCACTCAGTCGTGTCTGACTCTGTGTGATCCCATGGACTGTAGCCCCCCAGGCTCCTGTCCCTGAGATTCTCCAGGCAAGAATATTGGAGTGAGTTGCCATTTTCCTCCTTCAGGGGATCTTCCCGGCCCAGGGATTGAATCCCGGTGTCCTGCATTTCAGGTAGATGCTTTACCATCTGAGCCACCAGGGAAGCCCAAGAGATAAAACAAAATACATAAAAATATTGAATCATTATGCTGTACACCCCAAACTAATATGATGTTATATGTCAACTGTATCTCAGTAAAAGGAAAGAAAAATTAACTATGAAAGCGGTTCAACCCCAGAGGAGTCACCCTGCCCTCCCGGGTGAAGCTCACAGGGTGCTCAGTGTGCTGTCAGCTCCAGCTCGGCTCCAAGCCCGCCTCTGCCTCTGCTGCAGGGCCCTTGCCCCAACCCCCTGGGAGACAGAATACCTGTGCCCACCGCCCTGAACTCGCCCCGGGGTGAAAAGAGTGAGGGTACCAAGCGCCCGCAGCCAGGCTGGCACAGCGGCCGTGTTCAAAGGATGCTTGCCAAATCTGGAGCCTGGGCGTTTGTATGCAGACTGTGTTCCTGGAGAAATTTTACAACAAACCTAAGTCTCTGATGTCCTGTTAATTTTAAAAGCTCTTCTGTTTGTATTACAGAGACACACCAGCTGGGGAGAGGTGCCTGCTCCAACACAAGAAATGTATTGCAAAGGACAAGGAAAACACGGCTTCGAGCCACTAGAAAAACAAGCTGCACAGTCGCCAAACAAGAGGAGACGACACTGACGTTCTGAACGCAGAGCACAGCCTCGAAAAAAGCCCAAGTATCCCTATTGAGCCACAGCTCAAGGGTTAGAGCAGTGGTCTTGTAAGCCACTTGGCTCAGACGGTAAAGAATCTGTCTGCAGGGCAGGAGACCCGAGTTCAATCCCTGGATTGGAAGATCCCTGGAGAAGCGAATAGCAACCCACGCCACTATTCTTACCTGTAGAATCCCATGGACGGAGGAGCCTGGTGGACTACTGTCTACAGGTTCGCAAGGAGTCAGAGACGACTGAGCGACTAACACTTGTAAGCCAGGGGTTTTGAGTTCACGTCTTCCTGGGGCCTGTGCTTATTTTTTTTCCTCAATCACTAAATAACTGGACCGAACAGTGTTAACTTATAAAAACAGATGGTCAGAGGGACGCACCAGAATGCGGGACATAAAGAAATCAGGAAGGCCTTGGCTCTCTCTGCAGTGAGTGGAGGGGAGCTGCCCTGACCCCAGCCCCCAAATCAGCCCAGACCCTGTGTTTCTGAGAACCAGACACTCACCACGAGGGTCAGCTCACGCAAGCTCCTGGTTTCTGGATTAAGCTGAAAAGTGTATTTAATTTGAAAACCAGAAAGAATGACCCCAGGGGAAAAAAAAATTCCGATTACCTCTTCCTTCATGATTAAGAATCGAAAGTTGATTGATAAATAATGCAAGGGCTTCATTGACACAAATCGAACATAAGAACATCAGAGAAGCGAATTCCAGCAGATAGAAAACGTGGTCCTTAAAGTCGTCTTGTCACACTGAGTCACGCCCTGCCACCTGCCTGAGCTCACGCAGCGGGGCCGCAGCTGCCTCTGGGCACCTGGAAGTGGACGGGGCCAGAGCCTGGCCAGGGCAGGGACACCTGGCTCCCCCAGCCCCGAAGTCCCAGATGGACCCCAGCGGCTGAACAGCCTCCCTGAACCTGCAGCGTCCTGTCATCAAAATGCAGGTGAAAAGGCTGGCGGCCTCCAAGTCAAGATCCTTCTCGGGACAGTTTCAGCTTCTCCAGCCACAATCCCGCCTAAACCAAATCCCTAAGATCCAGTTAGGAGAGGCTGCCAGCGAGGGGGGGGCCCAGGCCAGGGCTCAGCAGCGCCAGAGGGGGCCTGGTCGTGCTGCCAGAAGGCACAGGGGCCTGCCAGGGGCCAGGTCCAGGCTGGGCCAAATGAGACCCACCCGGGAAAGGGACGGGCAAGGATCCAACAGAAAGGGCAGCCGGCAACGCCCTGGAGTCGGGGCTCACCCGGGGCCCGGGGAGGCCACAGGGTCCAGACAGAGCGCAGAGACAGCCAGGGACGGAGCCCCCGGGAGCAGGCGGAAAGGCGGGCGCGTCACAGGCTGAGGTGCACAGGAGTGATGTGGTCAGCAGAACAAAGACCTGGGGGAGCCCCCGGCCAGGCCCCCAGACAGACCTCACGCGGCGGAAGGGACTTTGCGAATGTGAGGAAGACAACAGCGCTGAGACGGGGAGATGCTCTCAGATTCCCCGGGGGGAATGGGGGCGGTGGGGGGGTGCACGCCGTCATCCTCCCAAGAGGGAGAGGCGGGCCAGATAACGAGACGTGGGGAGACAGGGGCAGAGGCTGGAGAGTTCTGGGGCGTCGGCCGAGGCCCACGGGCCCCTCCAGAGCCGGGAGAGGCAGTGAGCCGGCCGTCTCCCGCAGAAGGAGTGAGCCGGTGGTCACCAGCAGAAGGAGTCCACTCTGCCAACCCACATGGGACTCTGACCCACCCGGAACTCTAGGACAATAATCTCTGCGGGGTCACTCCTCCAAGTCTGTTACTGCAGCCACCAGAAACGAGTATATTAACACAAAAATCTGTTGTGCTGCTTAGTCCAGGGACGGACAGCCTCCCTTCCCCTCCCCTCCAAAGGTCTCCCAGCCCGCCGGGGAGGACAGAGCCAGAGTGTCCCAGGATGGCACGGCTGAGGTTTGCGGTTCCTGACTCTGAGAGGCTGTGCCCCCAGCCCCCGGAGAGGAGGTGGGAGGATGGGGCCGTGGTGACCTGTGGGCAGGGCTGCAGGTGCAGGACCAACGACACGGCCCATCCTCAGCCCGGCGTCGTGGAGGAGCAGGCAGGGGCTGCCTCCCCGGCGCCTCGCCCAGACTGAGCACCTGAACAGCAAGCAGCTCCAGATCCCAGAAGGGAATGAGAGGAGGGGGGGCACCCCTGTCCCAGGTTCTGGTAAGATCCGAGGGGACAGGGAGGAGCCTCCAGAAATCCCAGACCCCACGCCACCTCCCACCCACCAACCAGGTGATTAGGAGCCAAACCAGATTGAGTTCTATTTCGAGAAACAACAAAATACAAGTCATGTCTGCAAGAGTCCTGGGAAACAGTCACGTGGCACAGAGCACACAGAAAATTATAACTCGTCCCCAGACGTTTTCAGTATCCGGAAACTTCTTTAGGGTCCGCTGTGGAGGGAGGGTGGAGAAGGCAATGGCAACCCACTCCAGTACTCTTGCCTGGAAAATCCCATGGACGGAGGAGCCTGGTGGGCTGCAGTCCATGCTAAGGGTCGGACACGACTGAACAACTTTACTTTCACTTTTCACTTTCCTGCATTGGAGAAGGAAATGGCAACCCACTCCAGTGTTCTTGCCTGCAGAATCCCAGGGACGGGGGAGCCTGGTGGGCTGCCATCTATGGGGTCACACAGAGTCGGACACGACTGAAGTGACTTAGCAGCAGCAGCAGCAGTGGAGGGAGGGAGGGAAAGGCAAGGCCCGGCACTCTTTGGTACCCCCACCTGAATGAAAGCAGCGTTAACTGCCTGACTGGTTTCTGTGTGCGTGCTAAGTCACTTCGGTCATGTCAGACGCTGCGACCCTAGGGACTGTAGTGTGGGATTTCACAGCTAAGACCTTGATCCTCCAGGCTCCTCTGTCCATGGGACTGTCCAGGCAAGAATGTTGGAGTGGGTTGCCATGCCCTCCTCCAGGGGCTCTTCCGACCCAGGCATCAAACCTGCATCCCTTACGCCTCCTGCATCAGCAGACGAGTTCTTCACCACTAGCACCCCCTGGGGCACCCCTAACTGGTTTATGCTTCCAGGCAAAGTCTCCTTTAAGTGGTTTTCACAGGACTATCAGCTTGGCGCACAGCTGGAAGGGAGATGTGTCTGAGCAAGTGAGCAGGTGGCCTGGACCAGCACGCCTTGGGTCCAGAGGTTGGGGGGGTCAGCAGGTGGAGCACACGGGTATGGGTAGGGCTGGGGAGTGTCCGCTCACCCACCTGGCCCCAACGGGGACCCGAAGGCATCTGCTGTGGGATTTCAGGGAGACTGTGGGAAGGATCTGGGGCTGGGTCAGAACAGAGCATCACGGACCCTCCCTAGCCAGGTGTGCCCACCCCACCAGGGGACAGGTGAGGCAGGTGCAGCCGTGGGCGTCTGGCCCTGGGCGAGCCTGGCATGATCTGCCCCAGCACGCGTACCGCTGCCCCCTCGCCCACACGCCCCTTCCAGGACTGCCGACTCCTAGGCCGCCCTCTTCTCTCCACTGCAGGCCCAGGGAGTGTTAACGACACCAGCACAGAGTCTCCCGAGGATAACCTGCATTTTTAAAAGCTGGGGGGACAGTGTTGGCCAGATCCCAAGAACAAACCTCCCATGGGAGTAGGTCGTGTGCTGGTGTCTGAGACAGACAAGCTGTGGCCGGGGAGGGGGCCTCCTTTACGCCTGGACCCGCCCTCTGCCCCCATATCTCTTCCCCTTCCTTGCCCAGAGCTGATTCCCCTGGAGGACCCAAAATGCCCTTGACGGAGTGCCCCCCGGACCTCCCCCTCCCCCAGTGCAGGCAGCCCAGGTGTGGGATTTCCACAGCTAAGACCTTGAGAGTATGATCACACCCTTCAAGAACAGAAGCAGCCCACGGTAATTTGCTTTGGAGGTTTCTATCAAAACAGAAAGAATGAAATTAACTTCTTAGAGGGCCAATATTAGTTCAGCATCAAACAAACAGAAAATCACCACCGGCCTTTAAATGAATGTTTTCATCCCATGGCTGCCTTCCTGTCTGATCTAAATAAATAATGAGGTCATTAACAGAAAACACAGCTATTTACCTTAAAGAATAGAATTTCAAATCCCACAAAACAGTTGCCAGTGTTCCAAGCTCTGATGAGAAAAGAATAGGTTTACACCAAATTGTATATTCAATATGTTAATTAAACCAATAAAGAGTAACTGTATTTGAGTTTCCTGATCTAATAATAAAAAAGATATGTTTGGCTGACTATTTAAAGTGCTTGATGGAATATTTTACATACGTTATTTGCATACTGAGTAAATGCCAGACTAACATTTCAAGTTTCAGTAAACTGCTCAGAATTCTGCGGATGAAGAGTTCTGTGCAAGTGCGAACACCCCGCTGTAATTAACTTTTGTTGTTTAGAAAACCAAGGCTATAAAAGTCTATTTAATCAAACTTCCATGTGCTTTTTTTAAAAATTATACTTAAGAAATCTATATACCAAAGGGTCTCATTCCAACCGTAGATGGTGAGATTATTTGACTAACTTCCATAGAAGAATCACAAATTAAAAAGAAGACAATTAGCAAAACTGAATTCTGAGACTCACATAAAAGCACAGAGACCATTAGGTTTGATTAATGAGCACCGCTTTTTAAAACTCTGCCATTTCTAAACTCGGGCTGTGTTGGCTGCACTTTGTCCCTAAAGTGACAGAAGTGTGAAAAGCACGCACCACGCACAAGTGATCATATTTCATTTCTTCTGTGTCTTGGCCTAACTAAGCTTAAAAGCACCGGACAATAAATCTTACTTCATTCCTTGAAGCTGGAGAGAAAACAGTGCTTCCAGCCACCACCGCTGCATAACAAATCAGCCCCAAATGTAGGGGCTCCAGACAACAGCCCGATTTATCGTCCTCTCTCGAGGGCAGAGCTGGACAGCTCTCAGCAACGCATCTGGAGGGTGCGGCTCCCCACACACCCTCCCTGCCTCCACCGCAGGATGACGGGGCGCCCGGAGCGCCTCCCCCAGGGAGCCAGGAGCTCGGGCGCCACTGTGATGACACGGCCGCACAAGTCACGGGTGCCACTTCCATCAGACCATGGCTCCACCCAAGGTGGAGGAGAGAGAACCCAGCCCACCTCTCGACAGGAGGGTCACCTCGTACCATGAGGATGGAAGGGCTTGTGGTCCAGGATCTGCTGGAAGGTTCCATCCCGTCACGTTGTGACCCACCCACTCCCAAGTCGCCAGCCCACCTCTGTTGTCAACTTGAGGCCTGAACAGCCACCATGACTCCACTCCATCATCTCCACCATGTGTCCCACAGGCTCCTCGAACCCCATTCCTAACTGTCAGGGGATAAACAGCGTCCCCAGATTCACGCTGAAGCCCTTATCCTGGTGACTCAGACAGTAAAGAATCCGTCTGCAATGCGGGAGACCCAGGTTCAATCCCTGGGTTGGGAAGATCCCCTGGAGACTGGAAAGGCTCCCCACTGCAGGATCCTTGCCTGGAGAATTCCATGGACAGAGGAGCCTGGTGGGCTATAGTCCATGGGATCAGAGAGTCAGATATGACTTGCTGACTAACACCCATCCCCAGAACCTCACGGTGTGACTGCATTTGGACACACTGTCTTTAAAGAGGTCATGGTAAACCAGGGCCGCTACGGTGGCCCTAATCCGTTATGACTGGAGTCCTTATAAGAGGAGATGAGGATGCAGACACACGGGGAGGATCACGGGAGGACACTGTCAGCCAAGGAGCAAGGCCTCAGGAGGACCCAGCCTGCCCACATCTTGACCTCCAACTTCCAGCCTCCAGAATCATGGAAAAATCCATTACCGTGGCATTAAACCTCCCAGCCTCTGGTTTTGTTATGCAGCCACACTGACTGATACACCAAATCAACTCAACTCTTCACGCATGCGTGTCAAGTCGCTTCAGTCGTGTCTGACTCTTTGCGACCCTATGGACTGTAGCCTGCCAGGGTCCTCTGTCTTGCCAGGCAAGAATATTGGAGTGGGTTGCCTTTCCCTTCTCCAGGGGATCTTCCTGACCCAAGGATTAGACCTGCGTCACCTGCATTGCAGGTGGATTCTTCACCACTGAGCTGCCGGGGAAGCCCTCAATTCCTCATACCTGCAATCTTAGGAAACGGACACATGTCTTTGCCTGGAGGAATTCATAGTGACCCCTCCTCACCCCCAACACACATTCACCACCCACCCACCACCCCCCAGCCCGGCCCTGATGCCAACGTGGACGACCGTGGCCGCCCTGCACGGGCCCCTAAGCCTGCACCCCCTCCCATCGGTCCAGCCACCCACCAAGCCCTTTGCAAAGACAGTCATGCTCTTCCCGGAATGAAAACGTCTCCCCCTCCCTTTGGGACAACTCCAGAGCCCCAGGCCCGGCACCAAGGCCTCCAGAGGTGGCAGGATGAGCCGGGGAGGGCGCGAACCCCACGCCAAGCCATCTGGCTCAGCCGCAGCTGCACCCTCACCAGGAGCAAGACCTGGTGAGTGACCAGACTCTGTGCCTCAGTTTCCCCGGCAGGAACTGTGGGTGGTCATGCCCACCAAGGAGGACACCGGGTCTGCCCACTCCTCCTCCAGGGGTGCCCTAGGGTGACCCCACACCTGTCACAGCCCTCCACTCGCCTCAGTCTTGGGGGCTGAGTGGGACAGTGTCCACACACATACACTCATACACACACACACACTCTCACACACACATTCACACACACTCACACACACATTCACACACTCACTCACACACAGACTCACTCACTTATACTCTCTCTCACACACACACACTCACACACACAGACACACTCACACACCCACACACACACACTCACACTCTCACACACACACACTCTCACACACACAGACACACACACACACACAGACACACTCACACTCACACACACACACACACACACACTCACACTCACACACAGCCACCATTCTCTTCTGTGCCTTGCAACTTCTCCAGCCGCCATGGAAGCCGCCTCAACCCCCAAAAGGCACAGCCCAGCACTGGCCTGGTGGGCATTTATCCCAGAGAACCCAGGACCGACCTTCGCACAGACACCTTGCAGGGTGTTTACAGCAGCTTGACTCATAATCTCCAAAAACTGGCACATAAACGGCGGGATGAAGAAATTCAGGCATGTCTGCAAATGGACTCCGCTCAGGGGTGGGAAGGGACAAGCTATTGACCTGCACGCCCACTGCACCGACCCTGGTGAGAGAAGCCAGACCGGAAGGCGCCAAGTGCACGACACCTTCACCCGGCATCTGGAACAGGTGGTGGTCGAAGCTGCACCAATCTGAGGAATGAAATAAATAGTGCAAAATGGAACTATAACCAAAAGTGTAAACTAAATATGCACACGTCCCAATCAATGTAAAGAAACGTTTGAATAAATAAACGGGGAGAAGACAGACGTCTTCCTTACATAAGTTCAAGTAATTTATGTGGTTACTTCCCCCTCCAGAAAGGACAGATTGCTTCTGAGCTCACATGCTCCCACAGAATAGAGTCTGGATGGGCGGGAACGTGACCTGACCAGGGTTGGGGGCAGCCAAGGAGGACCTGGCAAACACACCTGTAAACACGCATCGAGGCTCAAATCAGCAGTGGGAGGCCATGTTGAAAGCACGCACCCTCCAAAGCGATGGACGGGTGCTTAGTGTGAGTGGTGTTTATCCCAAAAAAACATAGTGGCTTATGGAAAAGCACAAAATACATGAGCAATGTCCTCAGAACTGGGGAGGTGACTAAAAGGGAGGTAAAGAAAGAGAAAGCGTGCCAGACCAGAGGAGCCCAGGGAAACTCGACAACCACAGGCGTGTTATCCTTATGTCCTGAACCGGATTCCGGAAGAGAAAAAGGACCCGTGGGGAAACAGGTGAATGCCAAGTGAAGCCTGGAGTTCAGTCACTCATAGCGTGCCAGCGCTCGCTTCTGAGTTGTGATTAAAAAAACACCACATAGCATAAGGTGTTGACTCCACAGGAAACAGGGCGAGGAGCACACAGGAATGCTCTGTGCCATCTCTGTAACTTTTCTGTAAACAGAAAACTATTCCAAAATGAACATTTTATTTTTAAAAAAAAAAAAAAGCACATAGCGTGGGCATCCTTGGACTCCTTCCAAGGTGGGTTTTGCCGAGAGCCATTCCTTCTTCTCTGGCTCATGAGCACCAAACGAGGTAATTCACAGGGTATCCCTCAGCCCCTCTGCCTCCAGCTGCTGTCTCCTCCTCCAGGTATTTTGTGTTGGTCACTAGGCAGTGTTCACACGGGCTCTGGTTCTGCCAGAATCCAAGTCAGCGACCAGATGGAACTCTTTGTAAAATATATATATTCAAATAAGTAAACCCACTAGTAAAGACTGGGAAGTTCAACACCTACTGGACTAACCCAGTCCTCTGGACCTTTGCAGACGGCTTGGCCAAGGCCTGGTTCCCAGGGAAGATGGGTGTCAGCCCCTGGGAGCCACCATCAGCGAACAGCGCAGATGGGCGGCTCACGAAGGACAGTTCTCTCCGAGCAATCCAGAGGCTGCAGTCTGAGACCCACAGCCCTTGCACTCGGGTCTGGGTGAGGACCCCCTTCTGGCTGCAGGCGGCGGCCTCCTCACCAAGTCCGCTGCCCAGGGCCGCGTTTACGAGAACACTGATCCCATCACCCCCAAAGGCCCCACCTCCTGACACCACCACTGGGGACTGCGAATCTGGGGGATGCAAAGGCGCAGACCAGGCACTCGGGCAGGTACACGGGGAGGCCCTCGGGGACTCTGTGTCACACGGGATATGCGACCCGGGGACAGGCGGAATGGGAACGATCCGAGGACGACCGACCATACAGTCGGCACTCCGGAGTACTTTCTTAAAAGACATAAAATGTAAATTGCCTGGGTGCAAATCACATTTTGAGTACTGTCACTTCAACTCTAGGAGCATCCGTTACCACATCTATGAAACCAGATCATCAATACGGGATTGTAGGCAGGTCACTCTGGGTTCACGGAGAGCTGCTGGGATCATTCCCTGGGGGTGCGGGGCATCCCAGCCCCTGATGTGCTCACAGTCCTTCCACAGGACATGTGGCTGTCAGCTGCCAAGCATCACCGCCTCTCAGAGGTCAACAGTCCACACAAACTCTTCCAGGTCTCTGCTGCGGTTTGGGGTTTCAGCCAGAACAGCGCACCTGCAGGTCAAATCATGCTGACACAACCTCTCCTTGAACCAAGGGCCTCGGCAGGTGTGAACGACGCAGGGACAGAGTACAAGCAGGAGAAGTTCCACGACGCTGTGACCCTGGGTGGTGGTGACGTCCGGATGGGTTAGCATCTGAAACAGGGCCGTGTCAACCAGGAGAGAGAATTCACCCCACAAGGTCCAAATGAAGAGTCTCTGATGTAACTACTAGTTACAGGGTCAAATAGAGAATGGCGAGGCACCCAGAGGAGGGCCATGGCCACCACTCAGCACGCTCATTACCCGAGAGGAGGGGCCAGGTGACATCCAGGCGTGAGGAGGGCAGGCTGCTCCGGGGAGACGCTGCCAGGGAACCGGCACCAAAGCAAAGAAGCAACCGCAAGAAACACTGGACCACTCTCTGCCCCCGCCCTCCGCTCTCCTGCTGGCCTCTCATTGGCTGAGCCAGAGTGAAAACCAGCCAATAGGGGAAGAAGACCCAGGAGAGGCCGCCTCCAGAGGCTCCAAGAGGGCAGAGAGAGGAGGGGACGCGAAAGACGGTGGAGAACTACCACTGCGGGAGCACGGAGAACCATGGGCCGCCCGGGAATTAAAAGCTGTAGCCAGAGGAGGATACCCCCACGATCTCACACGAGTAAGAGGACAAACACACATGAGAAGGTGAGAGGCAACAGCACAAGCTGCTGGGGGCTGGCAACCTTCATTTGCTCCTTTAACCTTTCTTTGCCTTCCAGACTCTCATAACAGCTTTTATCATAGTCAGAAAAACAAATGTTTCTGAAATGTGATATAAAATACACACATTCGCAAAGAGACATTAGATTGAACCATAGGAAACTGCAGCTTCTGCAGGTCAACATAGTTGAATGTCAGGCTTCCCTGGTGGCTCAGACAGTAAAGAGTGCAATGCGGGAGACCCGGGTTCAATCCCTGGGTCGGGAAGATCCCCTGGAGGAGGAAAAGGCTACCCACTCCAGTATTCTCGCCTGGAGAATTCCACAGACAGAGGAGCCTGGCGGGCTACAGTCCATAGCGTTGAAAAATGACTGAGCGACTAACACTTTCACTTTTCAATTGTTGAATGTTTGTTCAACTTAACACACATGCAAACACACACACATATAAATATACATGCACACCCACAAACGCACATGAGACGCTCGTGCACCTCAAGCACTCTGAAGTCAAGGCTACTAAACAGTGCACATTGACGGTACCTGTGACTTGGAAGACAGCCAGGACAGCCTTGCTGCTACGGACTCGCTTCTGATCACGTGAGAGGTGCCGGCCTTCCCGCAGACCCCCAATGCCCACAGGTGAAGTGGAAGCCTGGACACCACATCCCTGACCCGGCCCATTACCTTCTTCCCTGTTTCAGCATCTCCGACGACTCATGAAATGAAACCTAAGCAGACGTCCCCTTCTCCTTCTCTTTGGTGGAAATGTGTGTTGCTTCCTCTGTTATCACTGGCCAAAGGTCCGGGTTTTGCCAAAATGCACCTCTTGTTGGCATGGGCGTTGGCCGCCCTGAGCTGCGGGTGGGAAGCCCTGTGCTGAGCTCCGGCTGTCAGGACACCCCACCCCCTAAGCAGGCAGGCACCAAGGACGAGGGCCGGCAGCCAAGTCAGAGAATCACTGAACATCATCACATTATTAAAAAGATACACCTTGTGATAAGTCTGTAACAGCCCCTGATTTTGCAGGAAGTTTATGGCATGAATACTTTCTAAGCCCTGAACAAATGTCTCCCTGGTTACATGCTGTCAGGGAGCCCAGAGTTGCTCTTCTTGAAGATGGATATTTGCTTCGGAAAGTTCTCTGCCGAGGTGATGGATGACAGAGCCGCTGGCAGGCCTGCTACAGGAAGGTATCCAAATTCAAAGCCCTCATTGGCCCATTCATCCACTCCGCCCATGGCCCCGGTCCACCAGACCAGTTCTCAAAGACCCTAAACCAGCCCCTTGAGCCTGTGATGCTCACCAATCCCAACCATCGCAGAAGTCACTGTGTCCAGCACGTGGTCAGCTCTTCACTAACCACACATGGAGGCCACTCACAGCCAGCTCACTGGATGCTCAAGGGCCACTGACAATCCTCCAGGGCCCAGGCCAGCGGGGCCAGAAGCTGAGAGCGTTTCCAATAGACACCCACCCCTCCAGGTTGGGCTCCCTTCATCAACAGGATGCAGTTTATTCTCTGCATCCCCTTCAAACTTGGCCTGACACACCTGTCCTCTGCAAGCACATCCTTAAGGATGCAAATCAATGTGAGCTCCCCAAAGTGGCTCACGGATCATGTGTCAAGCAGTCAACCTAAGATATTATTGAGTCTTAAAAATCAATGATATTCTAGCACCTGCTACAACAGGGAAGAACCTTGAGGACATTATACTCAGTGAAATAACCCAGTCACAAAAGGACAAATACTGTGATTCCACTTATTTGAGGTGCACAGAAGAGGCAGACTTACAGAGACACAAGGTGGATGGTGGGTGGGGAATAGGGGGATGGGTTGTTGTTGTTCAGTCGCTCAGTCGTGTCGGACTCTTTGCGGCCCCATGGACTGCAGGACACCAGGCTTCCCTTTCCTACACCATCTCCTGGAGTTTGATCAAACTCATGTCCACTGAGTTGGTGATGCCACCCAACCATCTCATCCTCTGCCGCCCCCTTCAGTTTCAGTCCTTCCAATGAATATTCAGGGTTGATTTCCTTTAGGATTGACTGGTTTGATCTCCTTGCTGTCCAAGGCACTCGCAAGAGTCTTCTCCAGCACCATAGTTCAAATGCATCAATTCTTCATCACTCAGCCATCTTTATGGTCCAACTCTCACATCTGTACATAACTACTGGAAAAACCATAGATTTGACTATATCCACCTTTGTTGGCAAAGTGATGTCTCTGCTTTTTAATACGCTATCTAGGTTACGGAGAGCTGTGTTTAATGGGGGCAAAGTGTCTGACAGAAAGTGATCTGGAGATGATGGTGGTGACGGCTTCACAATAACGTGAATGTACTTAATGCCACTGAATGGTACAATTAAGAATGGTCAAAATTTTCAAATGGTTAAATTTTATGTTATACATATTTTACAGTTGTTAACAAAGAAAGAAAACGGAGGTGGGGGGACAAGACAAGAGGAGGAAGAGGAAAGGAGACAACGTGAGCCAGAGAGAAGATGCAGATTCAGAGGGAGCAGTGAAAGGGAGAGCTCCACAGTGGGGGGCTTGGGAGGATCCCCAAAGCCCCCCAGGAGAAGGGGTGGCACTGGACATCAGCACACAAAGGAGGCTCAGCAGCAGGTGCAGCCACGCCAGTCCAGCGAGAGGGTCTCCCCTCTTCCCACTGTGAGTATGGCGGGGGGCGGTCATGGTCACAGGACACTCATTCCAGCCACCGTCTCTGGCCCCTCCCTTCATCAGCACCAGCGGGGCTCCCCAACACCACTACCCTCCCCCATCATCACATTTGCCAGAGCAAAAGGGACTGGCCCAACTACTTGGGGCTGTTTTTGTATCACAATTTTTAAATCTGCACTTTTATTATAGAAAAATTTAAAACACAAAAGAAAATTGATAAAACACAGAAGAAAATTGAAGTCAGTGACCCTGCCACCGAAAAATGACCCAATTCATTCTGGCACACAACAGCACTTCCAGACTGAAGGGAAGCAGGGCTCGCCGCCCCACAGCATGCCGCTTCGGAGCACAGAGACCCAGGGCAGGGAGGACTCTGACCCTCTGTCCTCTGCTGGAATCGGGAGACAAAGCTCCTGGAAGGTCCTCCCCACGCCCCCGGGAAGGGAGGCGCCCGTGTCACCAGGGGCCGAGAGGCCTGGATACACAGACCTGTCAGACAACCCTTGTCATTTAGTTGCTCAGGCGTGTCTGACCATGTGACCCATGACTGTAGCCCACCAGGCTCCCTGTCCATGGAATTCTCCAGGCAAGAGTACTGGAGAGGGTTGCCATTTCCTTCTCCAGGGGATCTTCCTGACCCAGGGGTCCGACCTGCGTGTCCTGAATTCCATGCGGATTCTTCACCACTGAGTCGCCAGGGAAGGCCTTAGCTCCTAGTTACATCCTCACCCTTTACAACCCCCAGCCCAGACCCCTCTGACCTGTCAACTCTTCACAAACTTCCTATTCCTTCGACTAAAAGCTGTGAAAGCTTCCTGCCCTGGTCCCTTCTGCATACCTTCATTCTCTGGCGAAGATTTATATACAGGCACAAATTCAGTAACATTTTCTCCTGTCAATCTATCTTATGTCCACTTAATTCTTAGGTCCAACCAGCAGAGACTCAAAGAAGATAGAGGAGAATTTGTCCTCCCCTTAGACACACACACACACACACACACACACGTCTATGCACACATTCTAGAGAACCATCCACACATTTGCACGGAGACACATTCAAGTATATTTTTTTTTCTCATCATCAACCAAAATAAGATTTACTTCATCTACTCTTTTAATGCCTTTTTAAATGTCACTTATTACAAAATCTCCCATTTGATTAAGTCTTCTTCTTGAATGTTGTATTTTACTGGCTGTAGAACATGACATTACATGGCTTGATCGCATTTCATTTGGACTAATTCATAACAGAGAACATTGAGGCTGCCCGCTTGCTTTTAGTATCGCAAGCGCAGCAGAGATGTGTATCCTGAAGGCTGCACCTCGAGCCCAAGCTTGACTCATTCCTAGTTGAGGAATAATCAGGCAAGGGGTGTGTCTGCACAGGTTGCTTGATGCATGCTTTTTTCCAGAAAGTCACCCCAATTTACACTCCACCTCAGTGTGACTTCCCTGGTGGTTCAGACAGTAAAGCATCTGCCTACAATGTGGGAGACCTGGGTTCAATCCCTGGGTCGGGAAGATCTTCTGGAGAAGGAAATGGCAACCCACTCCAGTACTCTTGCCTGGAAAATCCCATGGATGGAGGAGCCTGGTGGGCTACAGTCCATGGGGTCGCAAAGAGTTGGACACAACTGAGTGACTAAACATTCACTTCCGTTTCAGTGTGTGGCATCTAAAAGGAAATCACCTTTGACTCAAATAAATTTGCTAAATAGATGCACGTGAAGAAAGATATGAAATGAAGGCAACTCAGATGGGACGTGACAACTCAGACCTTCAGGGATTCTGAGCTTGTCAGCCCAAAAGCTGATAGAGTTTGCTGTAAACATGGAGCCAGCGTTCAGTGCAGACCCACTGCCCCAGGCCAGGGGACCGAGCTCCTGGGGCTGTGCCTCCACGTGTGCAGAGACAGCCTCAGGCCAGGCCAGGCCAGAGAGGACTCACAGGGACAGCCCAGGCCACGCCAGGCCAGGCCAGAGAGGACTCACAGGGGCAGCCCAGGCCAGGCCAGGCCAGAGAGGACTCACAGGGACAGCCCAGGCCAGGCAAGGCCAGAGAGGACTCACAGGGACAGCCCAGGCCAGGCTGGGCCAGGCCAGAGAGGACTCACAGGGACAGCCCAGGCCAGGCCAGGCCAGAGAGGACTCACAGGGACAGCCCAGGCCAGGCCAGGCCAGAGAGGACTCACAGGGACAGCCCAGGCCAGGCCAGGCCAGAGAGGACTCACAGGGACAGCCCAGGCCAGGCTGGGCCAGGCCAGAGAGGACTCACAGGGACAGCCCAGGCCAGGCCAGGCCAGAGAGGACTCACAGGGACAGCCCAGGCCAGGCCAGGCCAGAGAGGACTCACAGGGACAGCCCAGGCCAGGCTGGGCCAGGCCAGAGAGGACTCACAGGGACAGCCCAGGCCAGGCCAGGCCAGAGAGGACTCACAGGGACAGCCCAGGCCAGGCCAGGCCAGAGAGGACTCACAGGGACACCCCTCCCAGACCTTCTAGGCAGGCCCACATGGAGCTGGAGCTAGTCTGCACAGACAGCTGCGATGAACAGGCCACATGGCCCAGCCCTCAGGGCACATCAGAGCCCCCTGCCCAGACTGCTCCTGCTGAGGCTCATGGCATTGATTTTGTGTCAGAAGTTAGCAGGATCCTGTTTTAATTGGTGTCTTGCAGCTGACCTCTGAACTGCATTATTAATGAAGGCCATGTCTCCACTGTCGGTTCCCAGCCCCTGCAGGGTGGTGAGCATCTCGTGGGCCACCGGGTAGAGGACCAGGAGGCTGGCAGGACCCAGGAGGCAGGAGAGACGGGCTAAACCTGGGGCTCTTAACTCCATCCTGCCCACATTCAAAGGGCATCCTCTGGTCCCTGTCAGGGCCCTGGCAGCTAAATCTCAACTTTGGCTTAGGGAAAATGCTTAGGGCTGCTGCACATGAGACTTTCACAGCTACCGTGACCTGATGTGAGTCCCCTCGAGGGGCCACTGGTTCCAGAATCCCTGGGTGTGTGTCAGAAACACACATTCTAACCCCCACCCCAGGTCAGGCCAGTTCAGTGGTTCCAAGGTGAGGCCCTGGAACCTGCATTTTTCAACAAGGACTCAGGTGGGTCAGGTGACCCCTGAGTTGGGCGATTACATCCCTCAAAGAGGGAAACTGCTGGTGTCTCTGCTGCTTCTCTTTTTCTTTCTTCCTTTTTAAATTCAGCTGGCAAAAAAAAAAAAAATCCCTGATTTTTTAGAAATAGGAAGACCATTCCCATGGAAAAGAAATGCAAAAAAGCAAAATGGCTGTCTGGGGAGGCCTTACCAATAGCTGTGAAAAGAAGAGAAGCGAAAAGCAAAGGAGAAAAGGAAAGACATAAACATCTGAATTCAGAGTTCCAAAGAATAGCAAGAAGACATAAGAAAGCCTTCTTCAGCGATCAATGCAAAGAAATAGAGGAAAACAACAGAATGGGAAAGACTAGAGATCTCTTCAAGAAAATCAGAGATACCACAGGAACATTTCATGCAAAGATGAGCTCGATAAAGGACAGAAATGGTATGGACCTAACAGAAGCAGAAGATATTAAGAAGAGATGGCAAGAATACACAGAAGAACTGTACAAAAAAGATCTTCACAACCCAGATAATCACGATGGTGTGATCACTGACCTAGAGCCAGACATCCTGGAATGTTAAGTCAAGTGGGCCTTAGGAAGCATCACTGTGAACAAAGCTAGTGGAGGTGATGGAATTCCAGTTGAGCTATTCCAAATCCTGAAAGATGACCCTGTGAACGTGCTGCACTCAATATGCCAGCAAATTTGGAAAACTCAGCAGTGGCCACAGGACTGGAAAAGGTCAGTTTGCATTCCAATCCCAAAGAAAGGCAATGCCAAAGAATGCTTAAACTACTGCACAATTGCACTCATCTCACACACTAGTAAAGTAATGCTCAAAATTCTCCAAGCCAGGCTTCAGCAATATGTGAACCGTGAACTTCCTGATGTTCAAGCTGGTTTTAGAAAAGGAAGAGGAACCAGAGATCAAATTACCAACATCTGCTGGATCATGGAAAAAGCAAGAGAGTTCCAGAAAAACATCTATTTCTGCCTTATTGACTATGCCAAAGCCTTTGACTGTGTGGATCACAATAAACTGTGGAAAATTCTGAAAGAGATGGGAATACCAGACCACCTGACCTGACTCTTCAGAAATCTGTATGCAGGTCAGGAAGCAACAGTTAGAACTGGACATGGAACAACAGACTGGTTCCAAATAGGAAAAGGAGTTCGTCAAGGCTGTATATTGTCACCCTGTTTATTTAACTTATATGCAGAGTACATCATGAGAAACGCTGGACTGGAAGAAACACAAGCTGGAATCAAGATTGCCGGGAGAAATATCAATAACCTCAGATATGCAGATGACACCACCCTTATGGCAGAAAGTGAAGAGGAACTCAAAAGCTTCTTGATGAAAGTGAAAGTGGAGAGTGAAAAAGTTGGCTTAAAGCTCAACATTCAGAAAACAAAGATCATGGCATCTGGTCCCACTTCATGGGAAATAGATGGGGAAACAGTGGAAACAGTGTCAGACTTTATTTTTCTGGGCTCCTAAATCACTACAGATGGTGACTGCAGCCATGAAATTAAAAGACGCTTACTCCTTGGAAGGAAAGTTATGACCAACCTAGATAGCATATTCAAAAGCAGAGACATTACTTTGCCAACAAAGGTTCGTCTAGTCAAGGCTATGGTTTTTCCTGTGGTCATGTATGGATGTGAGAGTTGGACTGTGAAGAAGGCTGAGCGCCGAAGAATTGATGCTTTTGAACTGTGGTGTTGGAGAAGACTCTTGAGAGTCCCTTGGACTGCAAGGAGATCCAACCGGTCCATTCTGAAGGAGATCAGCCCTGGGATTTCTTTGGAAGGAATGATGCTAAAGCTGAAACTCCAATACTTTGGCCACCTCATGCGAAGAGTTGACTCATTGGAAAAGACTCTGATGCTGGGAGGGATTGGGGGCAAGAGGAAAAGGGGACAACAGAGGATGAGATGGCTGGAGAGCATCACTGACTCAATGGACGTGAGTCTCAGTGAACTCCGGGAGCTGGTAATGGACAGGGAGGCCTGGCGTGCTGTGATTCATGGGGTCGCAAAGAGTCGGACACGACTGAGTGACTGATCTGATCTGATCTCTGACACAGAGTAGCCATCTTCCCAGGTGGCTCAGTGGTAAAGAATCCTCCTGCCAATGCAAGAGATGTGGGTTTGATCCCTGAGTCGGGAA
Organism: Bubalus bubalis; assembly: GCF_019923935.1. NCBI lineage: Eukaryota > Metazoa > Chordata > Mammalia > Artiodactyla > Bovidae > Bubalus > Bubalus bubalis. The sequence continues at coordinate 49,516,233 of NC_059179.1, read as the reverse complement.
GATCCCCTGGAATGGGAAATGGCCAGCTGTTTCAGTATTCTTACCTCAAGAGTCCCAAGGACGGAGGAGCCTCGGGGGCTACAGTCCATGGGGTCGCAAAGAGTCAGACACGGCTGAGCAACTGAGCATGCACAGGGTAGCCAAGGGTGACAAGATTGCTACGTGTTAGATTATCAGATCCCTCAGAGCCTCTGGGACAGGCCTGGAGATGCTCATTTTTAAGCTCTTCCAGTGACTCTGATGCTTGATCCCTTTGGGAACTGATCAACTACATGACCAACTGGGTTTTAGAAAGGAAACACGTTGAAATACAAATTCATGAAACATGGCTCCCAAGAGCCAGCTCCCCACATCCAGGCCTCAGGACTCTAAATGCAGTGATGGGATTGTCTCAGAATTCACAGGGTGAGGCTGATCAGGCAGCTTTTCCTTGAGAACAGCCTCCTTCCTACACCAGGACGCTCCCACCTGGTCCGGAGGCCAGGCTGCAGTCGGGCAGGATCGGGTCAGGCAATAGGGCTGATGACTGTACCGATGACTTCCAGACCCTTCCTGGCCCGCCCAGGAAAGGACCCATCTTAAAGGTGAACGTCCAGCGCCTGGGTGGGCCGCCTGCCCTGCTCAGCTGCAGATTCAATCCTGTTCACCTACTGCTCTCCTCACCATCACAGGAAAACCCCAAACAGAAGGATCCACAGTGTGAAAGAGGACAATCCCTCTGCAGGCCCCTGGGGGGAGAAGCTGCTCTTGGAGGGACCGGACACCTGGCTGGGCCCCCATTACTGGACCCCATAAGGACCCTGCAGGAAAGACGACTTCGGACACTCTGCCCTGCATGGGGGTCTGTGAGTGCCCAGAGCATAAATCAAGAAGACCACAATGGACAGGTCCTTGTGGTTCTGCTTGATTTTTTAAAACCCTCTTGGTGTTCCTTCTACTGGAGGTCAGTTCAGAATTCTCAAGGGCAAATGGACTTAGAAACTTCGGAGTGCCCTGTAATCCCGCCTACTGTTCAGAGCAACACTCGCCCCCATGAGGGTCTGCGTGCTTGCTGGGGAGGCCACCTCCATGCCATCTGTGCTCTGCGGGCACATAGACCGCAGCATGGCGAGTGCCCAGGCCATGTTAGCAGGAGGCCCCATCGGCTTCCCCGGACCATCACCCCTCACTCGTATCCTTATTAGGGTGTCAGCAAGGGCGGGTTTCATTTTTCCAAACCTGGGCTGTCACGCAGATGCTTGCGTGATGGACTAAGTCCAGTGCCCTCCCCTTCCTGCTTGCACAGATTCAAATTCCACTCATCCCCACCCATTCCCTAGAGCCACCCCCCTCTCAGGGCCAGAGAAAGTCCCCCCCAGGGAGGCGGCTGCCCTGCAGCTTCCGCCCACGCTGGGATAAACGTCCAGGCAGGAAAGCGGTGACTGTGCCCAGTGCCCTAGCAGGACTGGCCCGAGGTAATCCATCAGTGAATATTTACTGTACACTCTGAAGTATGTGTCCTTAATTTTGCCGATTAAGTTCCCAACTGCTCCGGTAATGGGCGATGCAAATTCCTAGAGTAATAAAATCATTAGACTTACGAGCACTGGGAAACCTCGGTGGGCACCTGAACCACTGGGGTGGGGAGTCATTCTGACATTTGTTTATTCAAAAGCACAGTGTGTTCTTAGGTCAGTCTCCCAAGGCAAAAGAAATAAAAGCAAAAATAAACAAATGGAACCTAATCAAACTTAAAAGTTTCTGCACAGCAAAGGAAACCATCAATAAAATGAAAAGACAACCTCTAGAGTGGGAGAAAATATCTGCAAGCAACGGGACTGACAAGGGGTTAGTATCCAAAATATATGAACAGCATATACAACTTAGCACCAAAAAAAAATAAAATAAAATAAAAACCCAGTTAAAAAAAATGGGCTGAAGATCTGAACGGACATTTCTCCAAAGAAGTCATACAAGGACTTCCATGGCAGTCCAGTGGTTAAGACTCTGTGCTTCCACTGCAGGGGCATGAGTTTGATTCCTGGTCAGGAATAAACGAGGATGAGATGGTTGGATGGCATCACCAACTCAATGGACATGAGTTTGAGCAAATTCCGGGAGACGGTGAAGGACAGGGAAGCCTGGCGTGCTGCAGTCCCTGGGGTGGTGAAGAGTCGGACACGACTGAGCAGCCAAACAACAACAGGAGCTGAGATCCCACATGTCCTGCGGCACAGCCAGGAACAAAGGCCAGCAAAAGACGCACAGATGGCCAACAGGCACACGAAGAGAGGTTCAACGTTGCTAGTTCTTAGAGAAACACAAACCCAAACCACCGTGAAATACCACCCACGCCCGTGAGAATGGCCACCATCAGAAAGTCCAAAAATAATGAATGCCAGAGAGGATTTAGAGAAAGAGAAGCCCTCCTACACTGTGGGTGGGGATGTAAATTGGTGCAGCTACTGTGGAGAACAGTATGGAGGGTTCTTTTCTCTTTTTTTTAATTAATTAATTAATCTTAATTGGAGGCTGATTACTTTACAGTAGTGTGGTGGGTTTTGCCATGCATCGACAGTTAGGGGAGCAGGCCAGCGCAACTGCAGGCCGAAGCAGAGCCGGTGAAGCTCTGGAAGTGGGGACTAGCTGGCCAAAAAAAAAAAATAATAATAATACTTTAAACAGAGCTACCCTGTGACCCAGCAATCCCACTCCTGGACATGTATCTGGAGAAAACCATGGTCCTGATATTGGTAAAGACACATGCATCCCAGTATGCACAGCAGCACTGTTTACAATAGCCAAGACAAGGAAGCAACCTTAATGTCAATCAACAGAGGAACGGATAAAGAAAATGTGGCATATACATATATATATGCTTAGTCACTCAGTCACGTCCAATTCTTTGTGACCCCATGGACTGTAGCCCGCCAAGCTCCTCTGTCCATGGGTATTCTCCAGGCAAGAATACTGGAGTGGGTTGCCATGCCCTCCTCTTCCCAACCCAAGGGATCTTCCTAACCCAGGGATCGAACCCAGGTCTCTCACATTGCAGGCAGATTCTTTACCACCAGATCTGAGCCACCAGGGAAGCCCAAGAACACTGGAGTGGGTATCCTATCCCTTCTCCAGGGGAACTTACTGACCCAGGAATCAAACCAGGGTCTCCTGCATTGCAGTGGATTCCTAACCAACTGAGCTACCCGGGAAGTAAGTCAGACACAGTAAGGCAAATATTACATGATGTCAGTTTATATGTGGAATCTAAAAGATAAAACAAGTTAATCTATACACAAAACAGAAACAGCCTCAGAGGCATAGAAAAATTCATGGTTACCAAAGGGGAAAGGGAGACGGGGAGCGGTAAACCAGGAGTCCAGGATTAACAGGCACAAACTATTCTGCATAAAACAGACAACAACGTGGATTTACATACCGTACAAGGAGCCATGTTCAATATCTTACAACAGCCTATAATGGCAAATCACTCAAAACATGTATATACGTATATACGCATGTACGTACATCTGGAGAGAGCTAAATCACACTGCTGTACGCCTGAAACCAACGCAACATCGTAAATCAACAGCACTTCAACCTAAAAATAAAAAGAAACTGCAGTGTTTCTGCCGGGCCTCGCAGGGTGGGAGTGGGGGTGGCTGGGGCCAGCGCTCGCGAGTGCCGTCCAGTCACTAAAGGAGCCCCGAGCCGGGCGCGGGAGGTGCAGGCGGGGAGGCCGCCACAGGCTCAGGCCAGGGCCCGCAGAATCACTCCATTTCTCCCAATAAGCAAGAGTCGTCACTTCTTCATTCCATTCGCCTTTATACCAACTCGTGTGTGTGTGTGCACACACGCTCAGTTCTGTCCGAGTCCCTGCGACCTCATGGACTGTAGCCTGCCAGGCTCCTCTGTCCATGAATTTCCCAGGCAAGCACACTAGAGTGGGTTGCCATAGTGGTAAAATATAATTTTAATATGTTTCTGCCGAGGAAGGGCCCACAAAGGCCAGAGTGCGCGGGCCCAGGGAAGCCCAGTGCAGCCCCTGCAGAAGGGACTGATGGGGACCAGTGGGCACACCCTGGCCAGATGGCTCCCTAGGGGGTGGGAGGCCCCAGGTGAGAGGTGATGAGACCCCCACCCCAGGGCTGGAGAGCCGGCTCCCGGGAGGGCAGGGATCAGGCAGAGCAGTCCTCGATGGGCGCGCCCAGGGGCTGCAGGTGAGCACACCCTCCGACATTCACCTGGATCTCCAGGGACCCTGACACAGCTCTCGCCACCCGTGGCCACTGCCTCCCATGGCCTCCATCCCTCCTTACACCACGAGACCCCCACACGGTTCAGCGGCCACCTCGGAGGGACAGCAGCCCCCAGGAGCCACGGAAAAGCTCCCCAGCTCAAGGCCACAGGCTGGAAATAAAGGGAGGGAACTGTCCACACAGATACCTTGATGGGCAGCCCTCCCACCCGGGACATCAACCCCAAATCCAGCCAAGTCCTAGTCGGGCAGGCTTAGAGGCCTGCCTGCACCCAGCTCTGGGAGGCAGGGCCCAGCCCTCCTCCACCGCCCCCAGCTCAGCCAGCCGAGGCCGTCGAGTCCGGCTCAGGACGGAGCCACCGGGGCACCGTCGTCGTGGTGGACGTCCCAGTCCTGCCCACCCCGCCCCGTCAACACCTCCGTGGGCTTCCTCGGCCAGTGCAGTGAGCCCCTTCTGCATCCTCGTGTTCACACGCTTAGCCCAAGGGACCCTCCCGGCCCAGAAAGTCCGTGTCCTTCTCGTCCTTCGACCATTAAACTACCAACAGCCCCCAGACTCCGGAGTGCACTCACGTCCACAGCCTCACGTGCATCTTGGGTGACACAATGGAGACACAGAGACCTCAAAAGATGTGTCCACACCCTAATCCCAGCACCTGTGGGATAACCTGATTTGAAAATAGAGTCTTTGCAAATGTAATTAACTCAAGGATCTCATCAGAGATGAGACCATCCTGAATGATCACAGTTCAGTCGTGTCTGACTTAGTCGTGTCTGACTGTTTGAGACCCCATGGACTGCAGCATGCCAGGCCTCCCTGTCCATCACCAACTCCCAGAGTTTACTCAAACTCATGTCCATTGAGTCAGTGATGCCATCCAGCCATTTCATCCTATGTCGTCCCCTTCTCCTCCCGCCTTCAATCTTTCCCAGAATCAGGGTCTTTTCCAATGAGTCAGTTCTTCACATCAGGTGGCCAAAGTAGTGGAGTTTCAGCTTCAGCATCAGTCCTTCCAATGAATATTCAAGACCAACTTCCTTTAGGATGGACTGGTTGGATCTCCCTGCAGTCCAAGTGCCCTAAATCTGGTGACAAGTGTCCTTTGAAGAGACAGAAGAAGAGACACAGGGAAGATGGACGCAGAGACGGGAGCCACGTGGCCATGAACCAAGGACCACCCGGAGCCTCCCGACACAGAAGAGGGAAGAAAAGATGCCCCTCCTCGCGCAAGAGCCTGGGGAGGGAGCATGGCCCTGCCATACCGTGACTGCAGACTTCTGGCCTCCGGACGGGGTGAGAATGAACTCCCGGCGCTTTACACCGCCCAGTCTGCAGCCATTCATTGCCGTGGCCCCCAGAAAACTCACACAGCTGACAAGCGTCAGTGTGGCCAGCAGGCAAACAAACATCAGATGTCACGATCTGGCCCTGACGGCACACCTGGGAAAAGACCCACACAGAGGACAGAGACTACAGAAGCCTGTTTCTCCTGAACCACCGGGGGAGCGTTACCGTTCCTGGAGGAGCAGGTGTGGGAGACAGAAGTGTCCTGACACAGCAGAGGATCCAAAGACTCAGAGTGTGACACAGCCGGGCCCGTTGGGGCCTTCTGGGGACAGACACCACCCCCCACGTCCTCCACCTGCCTCTTGTCTGTACAGAAACTTCAGCCTCCTAGGCATCCCCTAGTTCCCAAGAATAAATGTTATCAGAGAAGTGAGAAATGCAGCAAGAAAGGCAAACAGGCAAGACAAAACACTAATAGTCCAGCCATTAAACAAGCCAAGGGCCTTTAGATCTCCCTCAAGGGCGACAGGGGGCTCCCAGGTGGCACCAGCGGTAAAGAACCCGGCTGCCAATGCAGGAGACGTAAAAGACTCGTGTTCGATCCCTGGGTCAGGAAGATCCCCTGGAGCAGGAACTGGCAACCCACTCCAGAGGAGCCTGGCAGGCTACAGTCCACAGGGTCACAAAGAGTCAGAGCCGACTGAAGCGACTTAGCACACACACACACATGCAAGGGCTATTGGTAATATTCTGAGCCATGTCCCATGAGCTCCTTTGCAGATACTGAAGCCCCCACCAGGAGAAGCTGACTGCATGCTGCCCACCAGCAGCAGACCCCAGACCAGCTGGAACCAGAAGGCTGAGGATGGTGACGCCCAGTGACCTCACCACTAGCCAATCAGAAGAGCGTCCATGAGCTGGCCCCACCCCCACAGACCCCCTCCCTCACTTTGTCTTTAAAAGCCTCTCCCTTGAAGCCTTCAGGGAGTTCAGGTCTTCTGAGCACGAGCTGCCTGGACTCCTTGCCTGGGGCCTGCAATGAACTCTGCACTTTCCTTCCCCACAGCCTGGGCAGCAGATGGGCTTTGCAGCAAGGGTGAGCACACTCGAGCTTGGTTCCATAACAAGATCTCTGTGGGTTACAGGCCAGAGCTTCGTGTCAAGGCCGACACTGAACCCCGAGCACCACTTACCCTAAGTCTCCACACCCACAGGACAGGCCCTCAGAGCCACCCGACTGTGGGCCAGCACGCAGTCAGGACGACCTGACTCACACAATGCGCATGGAGCCTGCTTCTCTGGAATTTGGAACCGGCAAGGGGAGGAGGGGCGGGGGTCGCACTGTGTGTCGGCCCTGCCCCCGCTGTGCCCACTGCCGACCACAGACCACGGGGCCAGCTCCACTTCGCCAACAGTCCAGCAGGCACCAGGCCTGCAGTTCTCTCTGTGAAGCAAACAGAGTCTTCCGTGCTGCCACTGGTTTCAGGCTCTATTACCTCTTCAAAGCAACAGATTTCTATTTTTTTTTAACTGTGAATGGTTTCAAACAACAGTAGTGATGAAATATACATGAGCATTATCGTGCATGGCTTTTTAGCTAGAAAAATTTCCTCGTACTTAGAATAACTGCTTCAAAGGGTTGTATAGCTGGGAGCCATCTGATTAGGTAATAACACAAGAGAAACAACATTTGCAAAAAATACAAATCTCATCACCACATCTGGACCAGGAAAAGTACTGTATTAATCAACAAAGAAATGAGATATCTGGGCCCTAGAAAGGAAGAAAGAAAGAAAGTGAAGTCGCTCAGTCGTGTTGGACTCTTTGTGACCCCATGGACTGTAGCCCACCAGGCTCCTCCATCCATGGGATTTTTCCAGGCAAGAGTACTGGAATGGGTTGCAATTTCCTTCTCCAGGGCATCTTCCTGATCCAAGGATCGAACCTGGGTCTCCCAGATTGTAGGCAGACGCTTTACCGTCTGAGCCACCAGGGCCCCAGACACCTACCCAGAGCCACGGAAGTGTCCACACTGAAGGAGCAGTGTCAGCGCCCCCAGATCACTGCCAGCACCAGGCCCTGAGCCCAAGCCTGGCTGAACAGTCACCCTGCCCAGGGGTACACACGTCCCTGCCTCCCTGAGGACAATTCTGAGAGCCGCCCAAGCTCTAAAGCTCCCACCGCCACCGTGGGCTTGTGTGTGGTCTCCACTGTGGCTGCATCAGCGTTCAAGTCCCCCCTCTGTCCCATCTTCCCTCAAACCCTTACAGGTATCGCTCTGAGAGCCCTTGAGATAAACGCCCTGCACAGAAGCCTTCCTCTCAGAGCCTGCCTCCCGGGAACCAGACCAGACCTAGCCCGACAGCCTCCTTTTCCATTTCAAGGGAACGGAACACAGCCCGCTCCTCGGTCTCCTTGACTCTGAACCCTCCGCCTTAAAGTGTTTTCCGACGGTTGTTATTTCTGTTTCACGGAGCGCACATTCTCCCACGTGTGTTGTCTCCTGGCCGCTTCTTGAGTCTCTTCCTGTGATTTGTAATTCTGTTTGCAACTCGTGCCCTGGACATTTTCCCTCTTACCCGATTTTGCAGTTGCCTTAACCTGGCCTGCAGGTTGTGTGGTTAAAAGCAGATCTTACAAGAAGCATTTGGGGCTTCAAAAGCCTAGGTTCCACTACTCCCTCCAGTCCACCTCCCTTGAACCCACTGCTCCAGCCTCTGCTCTCCCTGGACTTCTCTCCACTCCTGGAGCTGGAAGCTCTCCTCTTCCTTTTGAATGTGGCTCCTTTGTTTATTTTTTTAACAGTTCACTTCTCAGGCACTTGAGTCAGGAGCAGAGAAGAGGGGAATATGCCTGGATCTACCACTCCCTCCACCCCACTGGGGCTTGGACTTTCAGCCCAGTGCTTCTGCAGAGATATCTGAATGCCCAGAGGTCTGTGCATTTTGAGTCTAAGTCAGCCTCCTCTAAGTTGGATTCATTAGCCTTAGCTCCATCCTCTGGAACCACAGAGGAAAGGTTTCCTTCTGTCCTTCCAATAGGTGATCCCTGATTGGTGGTCCTGATGGTGGTCCCCATGCTTTTCAGGTTGAACATCCCTGCTGATGAAAATACAGTTTCGAAATCTTTCACCAGCCTGGAAATCCTCCCCTGGATTCACTCCCATTTGTCAATTAATATTTAATTCTCTTAATATAATTCTCACCATTTTGTTCTACCATTGACAAGTCTATTTAGATGCCTAATTTCACTGCCAAAATTCTCCCAAGAGCAAAGAGCTTTGGACCCATAGCCCAGCAGTCTCCTCTAGGACCTCACCAACAGAGGGCCAGCCTGCCCCCTGGACCATCTCAGAGATGGAGCACTGCTCAGGGCGGATTCCTGGGCCACTGGGCAGACACTGAATATGCTGGTATTTCTTTCACTGAATGCAGATCTTCCTCCAATTGAAAGATGGACGTACAGGGACAACTGATGCAAAGTTCTTTCTAAATGAGATATGGGGGTAGGGAGAATGCAGGCCAGACACCTCAATGTCCCAGGTAAGAAAGTGATTTAAAAATTGAGGTAGACTTCCCTGGTGGTCCAGTGGTTAAGAATTCACCTGCCAATGTAAGAGACACACGTTCAATTTCTGGTCTGGAAGATTCCACATGCTGCAGGACAACAAAGCCCAAGCACCAAACTACTGAGCCCACGCACCTCAGAGACTATGCTCTGCAACAAAAGGAGCCACGGCAACGGGAAGCCCGCACGCTGCAAGTTCAGAGCAGCCCCTGCTCACCACAGCTAGAGAAAGCCCGTGCCCAGCAACAAAGACCCACTGCAGCCAAATGTAAATTTTAAAAAATTGAGGTAACTTAAGCCATGGAAAAGGTAACATTTGTAAATGTCCACACTGCATGTCAAATGACATAAGCCAGTCCAGGATATGTTGCGATACGTGCAGAATAATGAGTGCTGAGGGATTCCAACAACGTAAATGCGCATGGTGGATCCACATTTGTAAACACCTAGAAAAAAGGTCTAGGAAGCTATCTGCCAACAGCTGACAACGGTCTTCTTCTCTGGAAGGGGCAGGCAAAGCGTGAAGCAAGTTCATGCTTTGCTTTATAATTAAATACGTCTATAGTTGAAATCCCATGGACAGAGGAGCCTGGTGGGCCACAGTTCACGGCACGACTTAGCAACTAAACAAACGGTGTTGGAACTTACGAGCATGTGTTACGCTTGTAATTTAGAAAGGAAAGGGAAACAGTCTCCAAAACCATGTGCAGACGAAGAAGAGCTCCAGGTGCCCACGTGTGTGTGTGCCGCCTCCCGGCCTGTGCTAAGAGGCCAGGTGCCCACACTTACTGAGACCACCTCCTGTAATGGGTGGGAAGGCAGAACCACAGACAGGTCAAGCAATTTGTGCAGGCCACACAGCAAGAGCCGCGTTGGGCCAGAGCATGCATCCAGGTCCAGCCCAGAGCCCCCTCGCCCACCCCCTGCCCTGCAGAGGGCTTCTGCAGCCTGAGTTTGTGCCAATGACTTTGGGGTACACGGGGCTGTCCAGTGTCCAGAGCAGCTGCCCTCCCTCCCTCACAGGCTGTCCCCAACACTACAGTGGACACACATCCACCCTGGTCCTATGGGGGCCTGAGGGCCAGGCGGCTGGGCCTCATTCACCTTTGCTCCTGAAAATCCCACAATAGTTGACATTACAAAACACTCAATAAACACATTCTTGTATGTTCTCAAATGCATTCCACATATTCACTGATGTACATTATATGTTAAGCCCATTATTTAGAATATCTGTGGGTCCCGGATTTTTGGTTTATTAGTTACATGGCTTGGATCAAGATTCTTAAATTCTTTAAGTGTCAGTTTTCTCATCCTTCAAATATGAACAATACCTCACAGGGACTTCCCTGGTTGCAGTGGTTAAGAATCCACCTGCCAATGCAGGGGACAAGGGTTCCATCCCTGGTCCGAGAAGATCCCACAAGCCTCGGGGCAACTAGGAGCCACAGCTACTGAAGCCCGCACACCAAGAGCCCGCACTCTGCAATGAGACATGCCACTGCAGTGAGGAGCCATATACTGCAATGGAGAGAAGCCCCTGCTCGCCACAACCAGAGAAAACCCCGCGCTCTGCAACGAGACACGCTGCTGCAGCGAGGAGCCACGTATCGCAATGGAGAGAAGCCCCTGCTCGCCACAACCAGAGAAAACCCCGTGCAAGGCAGCAAAGGCCCAGCACAGCCAGAAACGAGTACATATTTCTAAAGAAAAAAGAAAATCTGGGAAAGGAAAAAAGAACAATACCTCACAGAATTTTTTGAGGATTAACTGTGGACAGTGGCTGCAGCCATGAAATTTAAAGACACTTGCTCCTTGGAAGAAAAGCTATGGCCAACCTAGACAGCATATTAAAAAGCAGAGACATCACCTCGTCTAGTCAAAGCTATGGGTTTTCCAATAGTCATGTACTAATGTGAGTTGGACCATAAAGAAGGCTGAACACTGAAGAACTGATGCTTTTGAATTGTAGTGCTAGAGAAGACTCTTGAGAGTCCCTTGAAGAGCAAGGATATCAAACCAGTCCATCCCAAAGGAAATCAGTCCTGAATACTCATTGGAAGGACTGATGCTGAAGATGAAGCTCCAATACTTGGGCCACCTGATGCAAAGAGCTGACTCATTGGAAAAGACCCTGATGCTGGGAAAGATTGAAGGCAGGAGGAGAAGGGAGCAACAGAGGATGAGATGGTTGGATGGCATCACCAACTCAATGGACATGAGTTTGAGCAAGCTCCAGGAGATAGTGGAGCACAGGGAAGCCTGGGGTGCTGCAGTCCCTGAGGTCGCAAAGAGTCATGTGACACGACTCAGCGACTGAACAGCAAGCACAGAACGTGTGAGGACTCTGCACACGGTGCTGGCCACGCAGAAGCATCTGAACATGCAGCCTAAGCACACGTGTGTTTACTACAGGGGCCCCTCTACTGCCTGAACTAGGTGGCAGGTGCCCGTCATTTGGTAACATATCAGGACTCAACCCACCCACCCAACTCCAAAGTGGTCCAGCTGCACAAGGGCAGGCCGAGCACACGCCATCTATGCTGACCATTAAGTTACTCCAGAACTTCCCAGGCCCAAGGATGCTCCTTCCAGAAGCCTGCTTTTGCTGGAAAACACGTCACATCTGCACTGCCCACCCTGACGCAAGAGGAGGGGGCCCCTGCCTGGACACCCAGCTTCCGCCCACCAGGCTCAGGACCCCTGCCCTGTGGGGGCAAGAGCGTGGCCCCTTCATGACACCTCTCCATGAAAATGCCACCGCCTGCTTATAGCAAAACGCCTTCACAGGTAAGCATGTCTTCTGCACAGAACGTTCCTGATGCTTTTTATAAATGTCACATCTGGCTGGCTGAGTTAATTAACAGAATGAAAATAATGAGAAAGACAGAATGAGCTAAGCCATGAGCTAAGCCGCTCACCATGGCAGAGGCGGGAGGAAAATATAGCCCCTCAAAATTCCAAGTCAGACTTGAGCCTGTTTATCAGCCTCTGATTAAATAACTGCTCCTTAGGAAAATAAATTCCCATCATTCTTTCCCTGACTAGACCCATAAACTGTTACTTAAGTGTTTTTCCCTTTAAAGTTCTCCTAATTCCTCACTCTCAGATCCTGAAACCAAATGTCTACACTTAGCAGCAAGTAGGTCTTCAGTTCAGAGAAGGCGATGGCACCCCACTCCAGTACTCTTGCCTGGAAAATCCCATGGATGGAGGAGCCTGGTGGGCTGTAGTCCATGGGGTCGCGAAGAGTCAGACACGACTAAGAGACTTCACTTTCACTTTTCACTTTCATGCATTGGAGAAGGAAATGGGCTGCCATCTATGGGGTCGCACAGAGTTGGACACAACTGAAGCAACTTAGCAGCAGCAGCAGGTCTTCAGTTCTTGGTCCTGGTCTTTTTCCACGCCCACTCAGGGGGGGGCCGCCTCACCCTGCATCTGTCCATGGTGCTGAACAGACCTGCCGGAAGAGGGCCTGGCTTGGAGCCAGGCTCCTCCACTGACCAGCTAGGGGACCAGAGGCAGCAGTGGACCGTGAGTCCCCAGCAGGGAAAGCAGAACTAAGACACAACTCACAGACCTCCTGCTTTCTGACTGTTCTGGGGCACGTACCCGCCAGGCTCAGGGAGGCCTGTGGTTTGGGCTCAGATCCGCACCTGCACTCTGCGCCTTTCCTTACCTCTCTGAACCTGCTCCCCTGTCTGCAGAACAGTCAGGGTGAGCACTCAGTCATGCTGGGAGGCTACGTGCACATGAGCGCCCGGCTCCAAGCCTCTGGTCCATGCATCCCGAGAAGCGGATGCTCATTTTGGCAGAGAGTGCGGAAGGGACTGCGTGCAGACTGGAGCTGTGTCCTGGATGCAACCCTACTCTTGGCCGCCGACACAGAAAAATGTACTAACCCGTATTGATTAGGACACTTCCTTAATAGCCAACTTTGATGCATCTTTTCAATATACTAAAACCCCTAATGAAGACGTGTACGAGATTAACAGATACAATTAGAAAGAGAGTCTTTCTGTTTCATTCGCTACAGAATCAGCTTTTTATTGCACAATTTATAACACCTTCACATTTCAAAGTCAGGGAACACAGAAAGGGGAACTCGGCACACCCAAGTGTATCATACATAATTATCTTTAGAGGAAAATGAGAACAAAAGTGTGAGATAAATCTCATTGCCTGTTGAATAGTGAAAATCCACAAGAAACAGAAAAGTGTCCAGGAAGTTTGTGTTCATCACAAGCACCTTTCCACACTGGCTTCATAAACCCTTATGACCTTCAAGACTCTGGTTAAGTCTCCTGGCCAGCATTCTCAACATGAAATAACAGTATTTAAGGAGTTTGTAACATAAGAGTTTCAATGGATTTTGGAGCCAAGGTCAGAAAGACAGGCAGCCAGAAGCCCTGTACCAGAGCATCTTCATCTGAGGGCAGATTGGGGCAGGACCCCACGCGGGCCAGGTCAGGGGTCTGCAGGCACACAGGACATGGCTGGGAGCCCAAGGCTGCCAACAGGCTGTGCCCGGAACAGTAAGGATGCCTCTGGCCCTGGTCATCACCCACTGTGGCCAGAGGCCTGGAGGACCTGCTTTCATGAATGAGGCAATGGTCCAGAAAACCACCTGAACTCCAGGCCCCACCAAGGATGCTGGGCTTCTGGCCTCTGTGACTGGACAGACATCCTGTACCAGACGCCAACCCTGAGCCCGCCTGGCAGGCCCGAGCCAGGCACAGCGGCTGAGAGCTGCCACCAAAGCACAGGTCTGCCCCCGGGCCTTGTGGTGGGCACCCACCAACCAGCGCTTGGACCACAGCCAGCATTTAATAACATCTGCTGCTCAGGGCATCAGGCACAAGACACAGGGCGGCAAGTGAAGAGCCGTGTATATTAGCCTCACATCTGCAATCCCTGACCCAGGGAGGCAAGGGAGAGGGGAGAAGGCGGGAGTGGAAGGGAGGGAGGGGGCGGTGGACAGGCCGGGCTCTCCAGGGCTGACACAGCCCCAGGGCTTGAAGGAGAAAAACTACATCCAACTGCTGACTATTCCTTGTGCGACTCCTGTAACAAGAGAGTTAAAAACAACCAGTGGGAATTATTCTGACTTTCTGGGAGCTCTCTAAAAAGCTGAGCATTCCTCGGGGAGGGTCACGGTAAGATTCTCTCATGTGTTAAAAACCGATTAAGGCCTACGAGCTAATGGTCACTGTGGGTCTCAACTGCAGGAGGTTACCATGGAGACGTGGAGAAGCCAGGAGGAGGCTGCGGCTTTCTCCCCAACCATCAAGGACCCACAAAGCCGCCAGCAAAATGGGACAGTGAGTTATGAAAACCGAGGCCTTGGGGCTCCTGCAGGACCTTGGGACCTTGGAGATTTGGGGCAAAGAGTGCAGAACAGTATTACATACTTAACATCACTGCACTGTACACTCAAAATGGCTAAGAGGATACAGCTCAGGTTGTGTGCATGTTACAACTTAAACGATAAATCAAAAGATTCGGGAGCAGGAAGTGGTCAAGCTGAACCCGTCAGTGCCTCACTGCCCTCCCTCCCCTCCTCAAGTCCCCTCCTACCCACCTCCCTAGGGTCCCCCCATTCACTTCCCTAGGGTCCCTCTCACCTCCCCCGGGTCCCCCTCACCTTCTCGGGTCCCCCTCACCCCCTCGGGTCCCCCTCTCACCTCCTCAGGTCCCCTCACTTCCTCAGGTCCGCCATCTCCCTCACCGGCGGGTGGTATCTCATCCTGGCTGACCCAGTGCCCTCCTGGGTCGCAGCCTGAGTGCTTGTGTCCAAGCCCCCAGGGTGTACGCTGGTGGCTCTGGCATCTTCTACCCCCACCCTGGAATGCACGTCCCCAGCTCAGACGGGACTAACCTGTCCCCATCATGGGGCCTGCCTGCTCCCCGGCACTCCGTGTGCCTTCAGGGGGACACCACCAACTCGCCGGGGGGCATCAGGTCTCCGCTGACTTCCAGGAGGTGGTTTCACAACCTCTCCAGCTCAGCTAGGAGGGTCCCCAGGTCACGTCACCAGCAGCCCCTGTGACAGAGACCTGGGTCTCCTTGCCGTGACCACAGGTGGGCAGAGTGAGCTTCCGGGAGAGGGCTGAACTGGCTGCAGCCTCCCAGCAGCCAGGGCATAAACCTTCGCACCCCAAGAGGAGCCAGGGCACTCAGGCACCTCCTGTTAGGACGACCCTACGACATCACCTGCACCAGGAGGACGGCCAGAGGCCCACCCAGCACTCTGCTGGTGTGGACTGGGATGGGCCAGCCAGGCTGGGACATGTGGTCACCCTGGTTACAGCGATGCCACCTGGGAATTTGGGGACTGAGAAGAAAAGGCGCATCTGATGCAGATTCCAAGTCTGCGAAGACACTGACGGGGCCGACCCCGTCCCAGGAGGAGGTCAGAGGCTCATGGACCAGTGACGTGCCCAAGCTCACGGCCCAGGCAGCCTGGACATCTGCAGCGGAAGCTCTCCATGCCCACGCTGCAGCTGGGTCCAAGACCTAAGGCTGGCTTATCACATATGCTAATGCATTTCCAGGTTTAGTTGGGGCTCAAGTAGTCAAGGATGAAGAGAATGCATTATTTCCTATCCTTTAAATCATGGGGGAAAATCCAGAACATAAAATGGATCATCTTTACGTGCACAGTTCAGTATGAAATATGTTCTCATGGCTGTGTAACTGTCACTGAAACAGGGAAGGGCCTTCATATCCTATTTCAAGTTCATCACTAGAGGGATAGTGCCTACCAGCTTAAATTACTCATAATGGCCCATCTCTGGGAGTCCTACATCCCAGGTAATGAGCATTAAGCTAAAATACCCTTGCTTAGCTCATAGGAAACATTCTGACCAGACCCACCTGTGAAGGCTTCAGGAAGGAAGAAATTAATATTCCCTCCAGAGTCCAGCTAAAGCAGACCTTCATTCCCTCCCCCTCTGAGTATAAAAGAAGCCTGAATTCTGATTTGGGGAAGATGGTTCTTGGGATGCTAGTCCGCCACCTTCTCAGGCTGCCAGCCTCTGAATAAAGCCACTCTCTGCTGTCCCGACACCTCGTCTTCCATCAACTGGCCTATCATACAGTGAGGACTACAAGCTTGGACTCGATGACATCACCACTGCCCATCTCCAGAACTTTCAGGGGAGCAAAGATTCCACATGCCTCGCAGCCAAAAAATAAAAAACACACAAAACAGAAACGATATTGTAACAAATTCAATAAAGACTTTAGAAATGGTCCACATCCAAAAAAGAAAAAAAAAAATCTTACCAAAAAAAAACACACTAACTTACCATTCCCCTCCCCCAGGCCCCAGCACCCACCATCTACTTCCTGTCTCTACGAATGTGATTATTTCCAATACTTCACAGAGACGGAATCACCTGCTGCTTATCCTTTTGTGTCCGGCTTACTTCACTCAGCCGGATGTCCTCAAGGTTCATCCATGTAGTAGCAGGTGTCAGAACTGCTTTCCGTTTAATGCTAAATAATATTCCATTGCACACAGGCATGCAGGTTTTACAAAACAGAACGCGATCCTCAGCCTCCAAGGTGGCCTCAAGGTCAGAGGCATCCGCCGGGCCGGGGCGCAGGTCATGGCAGTCGTGACCTTGACACTGGGCTGGACTCTCCTTTTGTGCTGGGAGCTTCCCTGTCCCCCAGGCCGCTCCGTACATTGGCCCTGAGAGCAGCTTTCAAACTAATAAAAGCAAATGGAGTTTTCTGATCGCTCCTAATGAAGTTATGGGACTTCTGACACTGGGAGGAGAAGTTAATTCTGAAAGATGGTGCTCATCTCTGGGTGGCCTTTCAGGGGGAACAGCACAGCTCTGGGGCCCCGGCTGGCACAGCAGATGGGCGGCGGGTACTGGCGCTGGGCTCTCGCCAGCTGGCCCTTCTGCCCATTTCCAGGGCCAGTGACCTCCTCTGCAGCTGAGTGGCCTGGCTGCGGAAGGCTGTAAGACCCCCCACTCAGACAGAAGCGCATCTCACACAACACAGGCAGACACGCGATGGGCCACAAGGGGACCGGCCTGGAGGCAGCCTGGAGGATGGGGGCAGGACTGTTTGTTTTCGGGGCGTCCACATTTGAGAAAGCCCCATAAACCAGAACCCCGTGAGCCCTGTGGCACGTGAGGGTGAAACCCTCGAGTAAGACTATCCATGCATACAAATGGACCCTGAACTGTACAGATAACTCAGAGTCCCACCCAGAATCCTGTGCACGTGGCTGGAGAAGGTGGCTGAGGCTTCAGAACGGGCCTGGACGACTCCCCTGTGTCAAAACCCTGATGATCTTAGCGGCCTTTCTGACTCTTCTCCAGTGTAGACAAGGCTCTTGCTTCAAGGAGACAGGAACGTTGCAAGGGCAGGCGTGCTCATCCTCACCCTGCCAATCCATGTGGACAGGCTGCACCCAACCATCCCCCTCCCCCAACCTCCAGACTGGCCCCCAGTGCAGGGCAGGGTGGCCAGCCCACCCAGCTCCGCCACCAGCTCCCGGAAGCCCCGGGCCAGCCGCTCTCCCTGGCCTTGGTTTCCCCTTTGCCCCCATCACACCCAAGCCCCTCTCCTCTAAGTGGCTCCACACACACACACACACACACACACACACACACACCCCGATGCACCCCTTCCTTCTGATCAGGAGGAAGCCTGACCAGGAAGGGAGCCCCGTGCCCTGGAGCTGAGTTAGGACTGGCCACCGCCTTCATGGGACCCCTTCCCCAGGGCCAGAGGTGGACTCAGGCGCCACATCTCCCATCTGGCTGAGGTCCAGGGAGCTGTCTGATGTCCTGCTGGGCACAGGAAAGGGGTTCCCTCATGAAGGGTCCCGGGGGCTTCTCCACCCCCTTCCTGCCCAGGCAATGATGATAACGGTGGCTCAGGGCATGGTCCCCAAGGACAAGAGAGCCCCTCCAGGGCAGAGTGTGTAGCCCTCATACCAGGCTGTGAGACTCACCCCCCTGGGACACTGCCCTCTGTGGTCAAGAGCATCCCGCCCCGTGGGCCACCTGCTCTGACCCCTGAACCACCTGGAGGAGCTCCTCCACGTGGGCCACACAAGTCACCCCGCAAGAGCTGGGGGACCACACTAAGAAGACTGCTCTCCCGTCAGGGGTGGTGGAGAAGCTGGGGGCAGGGTTACCCCTTTCCCTGTTCTATGTCGAGGGTCTCAGCCATAGGCACTGAAAGAAATCGCTTCCGTTTTTATTTCCTCATAAAAGATCCTCTCTGCTCCCACGACTTCCCCGGGCTGAGAGAAGAAAGTTCTAGCAAACCCGACTGACACCAGCCGACACAGAAGATGTGGGGCGGAAGCGGGGCGTGGGGGCCAGGGCACCATCCCCCTCCTCCCCTCCCCCTCCCCCCGACTTCAGGGCCCACAGGCCCCGTCCACTGGGAAGGGGCTGCCCGGTCAGCATTGCCCAGAGCCCAGGGAGGCAGGGCCCAGACGCCCCGAGCAGACAGTGGGGAGGACAGGGCGACCGGACGCCGACCCGGGCAGAGTCAGACAAGCCAGGGCTCGGAGCACCTGCGGCCGCTGCGCCCACAAACCCTCGGAAGATCGATCACAGAGCACGGTCACTGCAGCGCGCTCTCAGCAACATCGCCGCTAGGGGGCGTGCACGAGCAGCCCCGGGGCTCCCTGGGCGGCCAAGCTGGACTGCGCTCTGGGGGGCCGCTCGCCCCGGCCGGCAGCTCCTGCCAGGCTGCGTCTGGACACAGATGTCGGCCCCACAAGACGGCCAGGGGCAGCGGGAGGCCCACGAGACGGGTCGGAAACGGGCTGCGTCTTCCCACACAGCTGCACGTGTACGCGTGTTTGTCATGCCTGTGGGCACAACGCACACCCACACACGCACACGTGCACCCATGTACACACCGGCCTGTCTCCCTAGGTGCTGCCTGGGACCCTGGGCTTCCCTGGGGGCGCTGCCGTCCCCCCGGAAGCTCAGCTGCCGCGGTCAGCACAGTGGACCCTGCCCGGCGGCCCCACTGAGAAAACTGGTCCCCTGTGCCCTCCCCCGAGCCAGCTCTGCAGCTGCAGAGGGGACAGGGCACATCTCCAGCCCGGGATCCAGAGGCACTAGATGCCTGCCCGCCGTCTCGACCCTGTGACCACCGCGAGGACAAGCCCAGGCTGGCCAGGGGCGTGAGGAGGGGCCCCGTAGGGCAGCCCCCAGCCGACCCCACGTACCCCATGCATGTGAGACCCATCACCCCCAGCCGAGGCCAAGGCAGGACCAGAGACCCCGAGCGGGTGGCGGAGGGCGGGGTGCACGCTGGCCCGGAGGTGACACCAGCAACCGCCCAACTTACACAAAAGCGAAACCAAAATCCAGCTGCGCGCAGGAGGGAGGAGTCTTGTCAGACGCTGGGCTCCCTGCCCTGGAAACCAGAGTCCTGCCACGAAACCAGGAAAGGGCCACCCGGCCCAGCGCGGCTTTGCAACAGCGGGGCCAGGAGACCACACTTAGGCTGCTGAGAACCACACGCAGGCTGCCGAGAACCACACCGGAAGGCAGCTGCTCTCCTCCCGGTGAGGGAGCAGGCTCCTCCTCTGACCCGCCAGCCCAGCAAGGAGTGGGCCTGCACCATCCGACACTGATGCACAACCCGCCCCCCACTGGGGGGGTGGGGGGGAGGCTGAGAGGACAGCCCCTGGGGTCTTGTCCAACCTGG
This sequence comes from Bubalus bubalis, assembly GCF_019923935.1. Lineage (NCBI taxonomy): Eukaryota > Metazoa > Chordata > Mammalia > Artiodactyla > Bovidae > Bubalus > Bubalus bubalis. The sequence goes on along the minus strand of NC_059179.1, from coordinate 49,496,437 downwards.
GCTCACACCTGAGCGTGGCCTTTACCACTTCCATCGCTTCGTCCACAGCCACATCCAGCTGCCCACACCTGGATTCCCGCCACTGCCTCCTTGAGGCCAGCCTCCCTAGCATGGTGCCCCCTGCCTCCCCTTCCAGGCCCGTCTCGTTCAGCAGAGGTGAAGTTCCCATGGCCACTGCCCAGTGGCCTCTGGGGCTCTCCGGCCCTCTGCGTGGTCGAGGTCCAGCCTCACACTTACCCAAGGGACCCGCGCGGACGCTGGACGCAGACAAGCAGGACGTGCCTCGTGCCTCAGTGGAGCCAGCGCTCGGGAGAAAGGAAGTGGGCACGCGGGCAAAGGCACCGAGGCGTAGGGGGCAGCTGACCCGGACCCGGGCTCATTCTTGTCCCCCCTGCGGGCAGCGGGGCGGGGGGGGGGGGGCGGGCAGGAAGGCAGGTGGGCGAGCCCAGCCGCCTGGGCAGCGGGGGCGGGGGGCGGGGCAGGAAGGCAGGTGGGCGAGCCCAGCCCCCTGGGCAGCGCAGAGGCAAGGGCTGCAACTGTCACATCACCAAGCGCCATGCGCTGAGCCGAGGCGGGTCAAGGGTCAGGAGAGCAAGGCAAGAGCTGGGGAGGGCAGTGATCTGCTTAGAAGGGGCCTCACTGGCCAGGCGAGGGGGGCAGGAGAGGTGGCCCTGGGCACGCAGGGGCAGCGGCAGGGAGCCCTGTGGGGAACAGGCTGTTCTGTGTCCTGCCAGTGGGCATGGGTGCATAAGTTCACATGTGTAGTAAAGGGCAGAGAACTAGACACGTGCACGTGCCCACACACACGCATGCATGCACGGGGACCCCCAAGAGCACACACACGCAAGCACACAGCAAGGCACATGGACAGATGAGATCTGACAGAGGTCAGCAGGCGGAGTCGCGGCCATCAGCCTGCAGTCACTAACCCTGCGTGGGCAGCAGGCGAGGACAGCCAGGACTCCTGTTGCTTCTTACCCTTGCTCGTGAGCCTACCATTATCTCCAGTTTTCTCAAAGCCCTGCCGGCCAGCACTCAGAGAAAAGGCTACAGGGAGGCTGGACCCCTTAAGGGATGACCAGGTGGGGGCCTGCTGGGGGCCGGGGGCCGCAGGCCGGGAGCAGCAAGGATGGCACGGCTGCCTGGGCTTCAGGCGGAGGAGGCAGGGTCGGGCTCCCCCAGGTGCCCGCATCACCCCTAGGCTCTGTGCTGAGCTCCCCCCAAACAGCAGAGACTCAGATGGAAATGAACCCAACTTATAACTTTGACGGGTCATTTGAGTTTGTGAATGAGGCTAGTTTGCCAAAATGATTCTTCCCTCTTTAATTAAAATCCTTTATTAACTGCCAAGCTAACACCGTCCCACAAGACAGACAAGATAATGACTCCACATCCTTCGGCACAGGCGGGCAGCCGTCCAAGTGAGGCGGGAGGTTCAGCAGAGGGGCCGGGCCCCTGCAGACACACCTCACTCAGGATGCCGTGTGGCCCAAACCCCGGCAGAGGTTCCAGCTGGGGCACAAATCACAGACCTGACCGAAGATCATATGAGGAACAGGGTCCAGCCCAGGGCTTTGCCAGGCCACATGGTCCCCCACAGGCTCCATGCAGACCAGGCCGGGGCAGGGTGAGTGCCCAGTCAGGGCACCTGGAAGGGAGGCGGCCTGGACCGGCAGGGCCCAGACTCGCTCTCAAGCTGTGTCCACTGAGTGAGGACCCTGAAAACAGCAGGTTCTGGATGCCAAGGGGCAGCAGGCTTGCATCCCAGTCACCCCGGCCATGACCACAGACAAGGGGCAGGGCCAGGGAGAAGGGGTGGGTACAGTCATCCTTGCCAAGGAGGCACATGGGGAAGTGACTGTCCACCAGCCTGGTTCAGCCCCAGGACATCAGCCCTACACTCACCTCCCATTCACTTCACTTGAAACATTTAAAACAGACAAGAACAGTGGCTCATACAATGAAAGCCATGTATAGGCCACCAGCCTTTCTCAATCCTAAATCACACTGCCCGCTACCCTTTTAAGTGTAAAATAAATACCCGAGTCCACACCGACATAAATGTTATTGGAAAAATTAATGAATGGAGAAAAGAGACAAACCTCCCCAAATCTCCTTGTAGAACTCTAATACTCTGCCTAACGACACCCCTTACATGTGGGCCGTGCAGATGGCTTCCTCCCAGAGGACACTGACCAGGGAAAACCGTGGCTTGACTGTGGAGGCGTGACAGACCTCAGCCAGGTGACCAAGGTCACCATCAGCAGCGTTACATGCGGACCATACTCTAGGTAGGATGTGATGAGAAGCACACTTGGCTCTGGTTTTCCTACCACAGCCCCATCTCAGTTCAGTTCAGTCGCTCAGTTGTGTCCAACTATTTGCAACCCCATGAACTACAGCACGCCAGGCCTCCTGGTCCATCACCAACTCCCGGAGTTTACTCAAACTCATGTCCATTGAGTCGGTGATGCCATCCAACCATCTCATCCTCTGTCACCCCTTCCTTTAGCTTCATCTCAGCACAACAAAAACCTCAGACAAATCCCAACAGAGACATGTCTCACCTGCCTGGCACTCCTGGACAGCACCTGCCCAGCACTCCTCAAGCTGCTAAGTTTATCAAAAACAGGGAGTGTCTGAGAAACTGCCCAGCCCAGAGGAGCCTCTGGAGACACAACCCTAAGAGTCAATGTGGGATTCTGGATGGGACCCTGGGACAGAGAAAGAGCACTAGGTAAAAACTTTGTTGTTTAGTCACTCAGCTGTGTCTGACTCGTGACCCCATGGACTGCAGCACACCAGGCCTCCCTGTCCTTCACCATCTCCCAGAGCTTGCTCAAACTCACGTCAGTGATGCCATCCAACCATCTCATCTTCTGTCACCCCCTTCTCCTTCTGTCTTCAATCTTTCCCAGCATCAGGTCTATTCCAATGAGTTAGTTCTTCCCATCAGGTGGCCAAAATGCTGGAGTTTCAGCTTCAGCATCAGTCCTTCCAATGAACAGTCAGAGCTGATTTCCTTTAGGAGTGACTGGTTTGCTCTCCTTGCAGTCCAAGGGACTCTCAAGAGTCTTCTCCAGCACCACAGTTCAAAAGTATCAATTCTTCGGTGCTCAGAGTTTTTTATGGTCCAACTCACATCCGTACATGACTATATGGACCTTTGTTGACAAAGTAATATCTCTGCTTTTTAATATGCTGTCTAGGTTAGTCATAGCTTTTCTTCCAAGGAGTAAGCGTCTTTTAATTTCATGGCTGCAGTCACCATCTGCAGTGATTTTGGAGCCCAAGAAAAGAAAGTCTGTCACTGTTTCCATTGTTTCCCCATCTATTTGCCATGAAGTGATGGGACCAGATGCCATAATCTTAGTTTTCTGAACGTTGAGTTTTAAGCCAACTTTTTCACTCTCCTATCTTCATCAAGAGGCTCTTTAGTTCTGCTTCGCTTTCTGCCACAAGGATAGTGTCAACTACCATATACGAGGTTATTGATATTTCTCCCAGCAATCTTGATTCCATCTTGTGCTTCATCCAGTCCAGCATTTCGCATGATGTACTCTGCATAGAAGTTAAATAAGCAGGGTGACAATATACAGCCTTAACATACTCCTTTCCCATTTTGGAACCAGTCTATTATTCTGTGTCCAGTTCTAACTGTTGTTTCTTGACCAGCCTACAGTTTTCTCAGGAGGTGGGTCAGGTGGTCTGGTATTCCCATCTCTTGAAGACTTTTCCAGAGTTTGTTGTGATCCACACAGTCAAAAGCTTCGGTGTACTCAATGAAGCAAAAGTAGATGTTTTCTGGAATTCTCTTTCTTTTTCGATGATCCAACAGAATTTGGCAATTTGATCTCTGGTTCCTCTGCCTTTTCTAAATTCAGCTTGAACATCCGGACATTCTCGGTTCACATACTGTTGAAGCCTAGCTTGGAGAATTTTGAGCATTCCTTTGCTAGTGTGTGAGATGAGTGCAATTGTGCAGTAGTTTGAGCATTCTTTGGCATTGCCTTTCTTTGAGATTGGACTGAAAATTGACCTTTTCCAGTCCTGTGGCCACTGCAGAGTTTTCCAAATTTGCTGGCATACTTAGTGTAGCACTTTCACAGCATCACCTTTTAGGACTCGAAGTAGCTTAGCTGGAATTCCATCACCTCCACTAGCTTTGTTTGCAGTGATGGTTACTAAGGCCCACTTGACTTCACACTCCAGGATGTCTGGCTCTAGGTGAGTGATCACACCATCGTGGTTATCTGGGTCATTAGGATCTCTTTTGTACAGTTCTGTGTATTCTTGCCACCACTTCTTATCTTCTGCTTCTGTTAGGTCCATATTGTTAGAAAATGTGAATGAGGAATGAACTTATATCTGATAATAACGTATCAATATTGGTTCATTAATTATAGCAACTCTTCCATACTGGAGTAAAACGTTAATAACACAGAAAACAGGGTGTTGACGGGGATATGGAACCCTCTGGACTTTGTGCCCCAGTTTTCTGTAAATCTAAAACTAGTCTGAAAAAAATCAAGCCTATTAATTTTAAAAAAACAACTAACCCCTGATGGTCCCGACTGTCCCCCCAGGTCCCTCAGCTCCCCCTTTGTAGGACAGGGAAGGTCTTCTGAGGCTAAAACACAAGATTCAGAGCGGGGGAAGCTGACCCAAAACGGCCAGAGGTCTCTGTGCGGTGAGGGCAGGCAGGCCCGTCCTTGCGCGCTGCAGCACCGGCCGGGTCACCTGGGCGCACCTGGGAGGGCCGTGCGGGTCACCAGCAGCGAGGCGCCCCACCCCCAAGAGCCGTCTGGACAAACCAGGTGGGCTGTGAGGGTGCCGGCTGGGGCTCCCCGCGGCCACCTGGGCAAGGAGGGGTCGCAGGGTCCTCCCCCACAGAGGCGCAGACCCCGGGACGCCCAAGGACCCCCTAAGACGGAGGTCTCAGGTGCCCGCCCTGTGGGGGCGCCCTGCTCCCCAGACACTGGCGCCCGGACCAGAGGCCTCCGAGGGACCAGGTCCCTGGGACCCCCGAGGGCCGGGGGGGCAGCGGGGCTGAGTCGTCGTCGTCCCGGCTCCCTGGGCACCGCGGCCCCCGTGTGCTCGCCTGGAAATGAGGCCCACGGTCGGGCCCAGGGCGGAAGCTTGAAGAGAGGTAACGCCGACGAGAGACACCTGCACAAGTGCGCGAAGCGCCCTCGCGAGAGTCTCCGGCTTCCGCTGCCTCCCCTAACCCTCACGCGCGCGTGCGCACACGGCCCGGCGCGCGCTCCCGGACCCGCTCCCGCGCGCGCCTCGGTCCTCGCGCGCCCCCTGGCGCCCGGCGGCCGGCCCTGCGGGAGGCGCGCACCGGCCCGGAGCGCGGAGAGCAGCGCCCCCGCATGGACTCGCGCCGTCTCCGCCCGCGCGGAGGGCCGCCGCCCACGTGGACGTCACTCCCCCGGCCCAAAGGCCGCTGAGCCGCGCGGAGCCCTGCGATCCAGGAGCGGCTAGAGAGCCAGCGCGCCAGCCTGGGCGATTCTGCAGACGGCAGAACGGACGCGTGAGAGCCCCTGGAGGACATCCTGGCGCCTGTGACCATCAGTGCCGGACTGGTCCCCCCGCGGCCGCCCGGGCGTCACGCGGCACCCTGGGTGTCGCCTGCAGTCACCGGGCCCTGTGGCTGGGGCAGAGGGGCGTCCCTGTAGAGCTACGACCGCGGCACGCGGGGCGTGGGACGGGGGTCTGGGGGCAGGGACCCGCCCCAGCCAGGCAGAGCTGGCAACGCTCTCCGATCTCTGGTTACAGGACCGGTATCTGCCCGCGTCCTCCTGGGCAGTGCGGCCCCCCGGCCAGGCTCAGGGGCTGCGCGTCCCCAGGGGCGAGGAGACCCCTCACCCACCCACCAACCCCCGCCAGCACGGACGCGCCCAGGCCGGCCCTTCCAGAAGGCAGGCTCACAGGGACCCACCCCCCAAGAGGAGGGGCTCACCGGGACTTACCTCTCCAGAGGCAGGGAGTGCCTGGGGTTGACCTCTCCAGGACGGGGTGCACTGCGGTCAAGCCCTCCAGAAAGTTGTCTGTGCAGCGCCCCTCTACCCCCCCGCATGTGCTCGGCGCGCCCCTTCCCCGTGCACCCCCGAGGGCGCACACCCGTCCCGGGTTGGGTGGGCAGGGCCTGCACAAGTCCGGGCACCGGCCCTCTGGGATGGCCAGGGAAACAGGGTGGGAGAGACGGGGAAACAGGGTGGGCAGCTGGACGGGGCGATCTGCCACGACCCCTGAGCAGCTCTCCAAGGGCTAATTCAAGGGCTGGCCTCTGGGTCACTGGCTGGGTATGTGTATCAGGTTAAGAGAACACACACAGTAACGCTGTGTTCCCTAGATTTAGCACTTGAGTGTTTGCACAGAGGGTGGGAGCCTTGCTCCATCAGCACCTGCTGCTCCCCAGGCTGCCCCAGCCAGGGTGACCGCGCCGGCCAGGACCCGCTGGGCAGAGAGGGGCTCGCCCTGCGCAAAGACGGTGCCTTGCCGACAGCCGCCGCTTGGAGAGCCAAGGGGCTACTGGCCGGGAGCCCAGTCTGAGCACAGCACTTGCTGGTGATGACCCTGCGCTGCACTCCAGAGGCGCGGGGCGTAGGAGCTCAACCACCCCCTTAGAGGGGAGACTTTGGCAAATGTCTGCACCTGTTCCCCCCACGACAAAGACGACACCTGTGACACCCACGGTGCCGAGTCCTCAGCAGTTTCTACGCGAGAAGCCCCAGGCTTCCCACAGGCTGGCCTTCGCGGAGGCAGCGCCCCTGATCCAGTCTTCTCCCCACCCCCACCCCACACCAGCTCTCCACCCCGTTAGGGCAGCAGGGCCGCTGGGCAGGCCAGCGCTCTGCCCTGTGCTCAGTCCCCTCTGGACACCTGGAAACATGAATGGCTTCCCTCTGTGTCACCGGGGAAGGAGCTGATTCAGTGACTCCACTATGTGTAGGATGAGCTCTGGGGCCAGGTGTCCCAGGGCCAAACGCCAGCTCCACTGGGTACTGTGTGACCTGGAGCAGGTGGCTTACCCTCTCCGTGCTGTTTCCCCAAGTATAAAATGCGGTTGATGATGCCCACCTCACAGGGTTATTGTGAGAAGTAGTGATTCATGGAATCAAATATATAAGACAGGACTCAACATGTGATCAGCACCAGGTGGGTGGGGGCTAGCTGTTGTTACACCATGCCACTAACTCAGGGATGCACACTGAGCAAGGAGCCAGGACCCAGTGACCATGTTGAGGGTAAGCTGTGTTTCCCTGGCGAACAGTTCAAAGTTCAAAGAGAAGACTCAGGAGGCCGGTGGTTACCCTAAGTGGTTCTTTAACAGGTTCCCTAGGGAAGAACACTGATCCCCCACAGATCACATGCCCAAGGCTTCTTCGGCCTGTGCAGGACCCCTGGCAGGCCTGCCCTCAGGGAACCCAGACTGTTCAACACTCCCGTCACCTTGAAATTTTTCATCACTGTACCTTTGGACTTGGGTTTGCTAAGTGAAGTCCTGTGTGGATCTGAGAGTTGGACTATAGTCCTGTATGTATAGTCAGTAGTCAGGTGTGGATTTGAGAGTTGGACTACAAAGAGCTGAGCGCCGGAAGAATTGATGCTTTTGAACTGCGGTGTTGGAGAAGATTCTTGAGAGTCCCTCAGACTGCAAGGAGATCCAACCAGTCCATCCTAAAGGAGATCAGTCCTGGGTGTTCATTGGTGGGACTGATGTTGAAGCTGAAACTCCAATACTTTTGTCACCTGATGTGAAGAACTGATTCATTGGAAAAGACACTGACGCTGGGAAAGATTGAAGGCAGGAGGAGAAGGGGACGACAGAGGATGAGATGGTTGGATGGTATCACCGACTCGATGGACATGAGTTTGAGTAAACTCCGGGAGTTGGTGATGGACAGGGAGGCCTGGCGTGCTGCAGTCCATGGGGTCGCAAAGAGTTGGACATGACTGAGCGACTGAACTGAAGTCCTACAGGACAAGGGTATGTGTATGGAGAGGAGGTGCCCACGACATGCATTCATACATATCCCCTGCCCCCCGTTCATACACAGCATAGAATCCCAGTGCCCCATGCACGGGATGCCCTCAAGACTCAGAGCAAGTGCAGGGGAGCGTGTTACACCTATGACCCCACAGCCCCGAGGCCATGCTTCCACTCAGACCACAACTTGTGTCATACACAGAAAGAAGGCAATGGCGTTCTAAGAGCCACACACGACCAGGAACCCTGTCTGCCCTTCTGACCTCCAGGGATTCATACGAGAAACTTGTAATTTACTCACACAAAATGTGTTGTCTTAGGAGATAATTAAAAATTATCTACAAATGGTAGTCATTTAGATGAAGGTGGGAGAGCACAGGAGAGGCCCTTTTGGTCCTAAGTGCTGAGTCCTGGCACCTAATTTTAAAAACCCACAGTACTCTTGATGGATGTAAAAGTCCTGTCATTTTGGAAGCCCAAGACCTCCGGCTGAAGCTGTCATGTCAAGATGCCCAAAGCACAGTTCCCAGGGCTGGAGTTGGCATCTTCCTGGTTCAGACCCCGCTACCAGCCCCGGACCCCTGCAGAGTGACATAGACACCCTGGAGTCAACCTCAGAGGATGCTGAGTTCTCAGCTGAGCTGGCGCGTAGCGAGCCCAGCAATGCCCCACACACACCCTCCCTGTTGTGGCCAGCTGAACTCATCTTCCGGATCTGAACATCAGTAGATAACGGACAGACCTCTATGCAAAAGCCCCTGGAATTCTGAAACCAGTGTGGGGCTACAAACTATAAAACCCTGTCTTTGAAATTACCCATTTTGGTGCATGAGGCAACAACTTATATATCCATTACAACTCACCATCTGACATGTGGTATAAAAAATGAATTTATCTGCAAGGTGGCTCAGATGGTAAAGAATGTGCCTGCAATGCAGAAGACCCAGGTTCAGTCCCTGGGTTGGGAAGATCCCTTGGGGAAGGGAATGGCAACCCACTCCAGTATTCTTGCCTGGAGAATTCCATGGAGAGAGGAGCCTGGTGGGCTGCATGGGGTCTCAAAGAGTCAACACTTTCACCTTCAGGGGAAAAAAATGTTTGAATTTTGGTAACATGTATCTTTTGTCAAGTTTAAGAAAACTGACTTTCATTAAAAATTAAGCCAGAAATCATGTTTCATATTTTGGTCTTAAGCTTTGAATTTCTGATTTGGCCACACAAGCATACATGCTAAGTCGCTTCAGTCATGTCCGACTGTGTGTGACCCCATGGACAGCAGCTCACCAGGCTTCTGTGTCCAGGGGATTCTTTAGGCAAGAATAGTGGAGTGGGTTGCCATTTCCTTCTCCAGATTTGGCCACAGGATAGGTCTTATTTCTGTAATTCCTTCCAATGAGGCAGGTAATGATCACCTGTGTCAAGTGCTTTAAACACATTACAGGTATTTCTGAGGTCAACTAAACTTCTCTGCAGAAGTTTAACCTAACAGAAGCAGAAGATATTAAGAAGAGGTGGCAAGAATACACAGAACTATACAAAAAAGATCTTAATGATCCAGATAACCATGATGGTGTGATCACTCACCTAGAGCCAGACATCCTGGAATGTGAAGTCAAGTGAGCCTTAAGAAGCATCACTACAAACAAAGCTAGTGGAGGTGATGGAATTCCAGCTAAGCTATTTCAAGTCCTAAAAGGTGATGCTGTGAAAGTGCTGCACTCAATATGCCAGCAAATTTGGAAAACTCTGCAGTGGCCACAGGACTGGAAAAGGTCAGTTTTCCTTCCAATCCCAAAGAAAGGCAATGCCAAAGAACATTCAAACTACTGTACAATTGCACTCATCTCACACGGTAGCAAAATAATGCTCAAAATTCTCCAAGCTAGGCTTCAACAGTACATGAACCAAGAACTTCCAGATATTCAAGCTGGATTTAGAAAAGGCAGAGGAAATGGAAATCAAATTGCCAACATCCATTGGATCATCGAAAAGGCAAGAGAATTCCAGAAAAACATCTGCTTCACTGACTACGCCAAAGCCTTTGACTGTGTAGATCACAACAAACTGTGGAAAAGTCTTCAAGAGATGGGAATACCAGACCACCTGACCTGCCTCTTGAGAAATCTCTATGCAGGTCAAGAAGCAACAGTTAGAACTGGACATGGAACAACAGACTGGTTCCGAATTGGGCAAGAAGTATATCAAGGCTGTATATTGTCACCCTGTTTATTTAACTTCTATGTAGAGTACATCATAAGACTGCTGGGCTAGATGAAGCACAAGCTGGAATCAAGATTGCCAGAAGAAATATCAATAACCTCAGATATGCAGATGACACCACCCTTATGGCAGAAAGTGAAGAATTAAAGAGCCTCTTGATGAAAGTGAAAGAGAGAGTGAAAAAGTTGGCTTAAAACTCAACATTCAAAAAACTAAGATCATGGCATCTGATCCCATCACTTCATGGCAAATAGATGAGAAAACAATGGAAGCAGTGACAGACTTTCTTTTTTGGGGGTACAAAGTCACTGCAGATGGTGACTGCAGCCATGAAATTAAAAGACACTTGGTCCTTGGAAGAAAAACTACAACCAACCTAGGCAGCATATTAAAAAGCAGAGACATTCACTTTGCCGACAAAGGTCCATCTAGTCAAAGCTATGATTTTTCCAGTTGTCGTGTATGGATGTGCGAGTTGGACCATAAATAAAACCGAGTGCTGAAGAATTGATGCTTTTGAACTGTGGTGCTGGAGAAGATTCTTGAGAGTCCTTTGGACTGCAAAGAGATCAAACCAGTCAATCCTAAAGGAAATCAGTCCTGAATATGCATTGGAAGGACTGATGCTGAAGCTGAAGCTCCAATACTTTGGCCACCTGATGTCAAGAACTGACTCATCTGAAAGGACACTGATGCTGAGAAAGATTGAAGGCAGGAGAAGGGGACGACAGAGGATGAGATGGTTGGATGGCATCACCGACTCGATGGACATGAGTTTGAGCAAACTCCGGGAGTTGGTGATGGACAGGGAGGCCTGGCGTGCTGCAGTCCACAGGGTCACAAAGTGTTGGACACTACGGAGCAACTGAACTGACTGACTGTAACTTCTCTGCATGACTGGAAAGTTGTTTTCTTAAAAAACAAAAATTGAGATTTTCTAATTATAAAAATATGCTTTTTAAAAATTTAGTCTCTATTTCAAACTCATCAGTAGGTGTCTGAAAATGGAGAATAATTCTTCTTCCTTCTTGAGCAAGTTTTCCATCAGTCAAGATGGGCGGGATCTCAAGCTTCTGATAGAGGTCAAGAGCCCCGCTGACCCAGAATGACAGGAGGTCTCCGTCACCACAGGGCAAGGTCACCCCGTCCTTTAACCTTCCAAGGACCACTGACATTATTAGAGCAAGTCTCAACGCATTTGCCTACAGCCTTCTTCAGGTCAGTCTTTGGACTACAGGAGTGACAGCGATGAAGGAGGAGGTGGAATGAACTGCCTCCCTGAGGAGGCACTGCCTCAGGAGAGGGACAGCCAGAGCGGAGCGTGCTGGCCAGTCTCCCCGGACTTCTCATCACAGGCAGAAAGGCAGTCTGATTCCATCCACCTTGGTGGGGCGGCCTCATGGAAGGGGCGAGCCTCAGGTCTCAGGGGTCGTACAATACTGGAGTCATACGTAAAAGCCCAACCCTGCACTGGGTCCTGAAGCTAGTAAGTCTCGTATTTCCCTGAGTTCCTCATCTGAATTCCTAACTCCTTTCAAAAATCAAGCAGTTCTATTGGGATTTTTTAAGTCCATTCCTGCAAGCTGTTCCCCTAAGTGGATACCAATCCCCCAGGAACCCTCACCAGGAGGCCACCTCAGGGCGGGACACACGGTAGAGCGGAGCTGCCTGCCCTTCCCTGGTGAGCCCTCCTGGTTCCCGGAAGAGCAACCCGGACGACGGGAGGTTTGGCTCCCCAGGGTCTAGAGATGAAGTCCTAGCAGCAGTCACTGCCAGCGGCCTCAGCACCTGTGCAGTGACCCGCCACTCCCGGCCCCTGGCCCGGCACGAGCCCTCAGCCCAGCATGCCTCCCCGAATTCCCAAGTGAATGCAAGCACAGGGAGCTGTGCAGGCGAGGAGCGGGCGGAGCCGGCCTGTGGGGAGGCCCTGCTCCCTGGCAGACAGCAGTGATGCTCAGCCCTTCTATCCACACGCACACCTGCTCCCCAAGTATGTGACCTCACTAGAGCCCTCACACAGCACCAGCCCGCGGTCTGCTCCCAACAGAGCTCGGCCTCAGGTAGCATCTGGATGACACCCTGTCGCCTTCTGACATCTCTCGGATGCTGGGAAGTACTTTGTCTCCAGAGAGAAGACAACAACTCTGACAAAAGGTGATGACTAGGGCAGGCGCAACTGTTAGGCAATCTGATCGGGGTCGACCTGTGAAAGGTGAAGTTCCACTGGGCACAGGAATCACCTGCCTTACTCCCAAAATACATCCAGAAAGTCAGCGAGGAATGGCTATCAGTTTGCACAAAGGTCTCTTGGCCTTCCCAACGTCTAGCCAGAAACATCTGCAAGGTAGAAATCTGCTCCAGTGTCACTCCAACATACCTGGAGCCCACGGAGCCAACAGCTAACAGGGCTCAAGAAGTCAGCCTCATGTTCAGCACGGGGACAAATCCCCGAAAACTCTCCCAACTCAAACCGGATGCTCAACCGAGGACGATACTGCCAGAGCTCTTCATCACGCAAGAGTCCCCTGAAGGGAGTCTGTCCTAAAACGCATGCGGCATCTTACGTTATCAGAGTAATACCTCTGAGCAGAAGGGTGGCTCCCTAATTGGAGGCCAGAGTTTTTGCCAAAAGTTACGCATTTTATTTGAATATACAAGAGGAGGAAAAAAAAAAAAAGATCTTTTCACGTTGTTGTGACAGCAGATACTTTTTCTTGGGATAAGGTCAGGTTAAAATCTGACTTAGTAGAAAATACAAGAGGGCAGGCAGCACCTATGGAGAGCGCAGAAGTCATGAAAGTGGCATGGGGCTTAGATGGTTTGGGTTTGGGATAAAGGAAATCAGGGCCCCTCCATGAGTCACGCACATCCATGGAGCCAACAGCTTAATAAAATTTCAGTCAAAATCCATTTCCATCTGCATTTTAGAGGTTTTGCTTATACAGTTATTTTCAAAGTGGAAAAAAGTAGTTCACAGACTAAAAAAGAGCCCAAAAGAGCCCCATCTAATTATACACAGTGGCAATAAGACACTAAGCCATGAGGGGCGTCCTCCTCGTGGCAGGAGCATGGCCACATGTGACACACGGGAGCATGTCTCTCCTCTCTGCATGATGCGACAGCAGGGAGACGGCCTGCCGCGTGAGAGACAGGAAATGCCAGCGCCCTGGTGAGCGAAGGCTTACCTGCGCTGGAACCACCTGCGCTTCCTCCCGTCTCTCCTACCCAAACTGCTGGCTGCTGCGCCCCTTTCCTTACAAACACCAATTTTATGGAGCCTTAGCCACCCAGCTCAACAGGCAGGGAAAACTCCATGAGAATAACATGTGCCTCAGGTACCGGCAGAGTCTAAGAACATGGCAACGGACTCAGCCATCTGTTTAAGGCATGCACGGCAGAGACCTAAAGGAGTAACTGTTTTTTTAGCATGTTAGATTCAGAATCAAAAATACTACTGAAATGTTCATGGACTTCTGGATGTTCTCAACTTATTTAAGGACTAAACTAGTATTTTTAGTGCAAAGATTAGAGTAAGTTGTGATGCGTAACACAACCCAACACCACCATCCTGCTCTCTGCCAGGCTACCTATCCTTGGACAAGTTATGAAAGAAACCTGCTGACACCCCACTGAGAAGCCCCCTCTTCCGGGAGGCTCCCAGGTACTACGCTGCTGGGGCTGACACAGGTCCTGGGGCTGACACAGGTCCTGAGGCTGGAGACGCCGACGTGGACCCAGCCATTTCACCAGGGCCCAGCTCAGTGATGCTCAGAAAAAGGCCTGCAGCAGGATTTTCTGAGCTGTAAAAAGATCTTTGGCCAGTGAGGGGAGCCATTGGTTTGCTCTATGAGTGGCTCTAAATGCTGATGTGGTTCAGATTCTCAAGTTCCCCACTCTCTGAAGACTATTTCTTAACTGCAAGATGCCCACAGATGATGAAAAAGAGATGAAAAGTGGGTTAGTTACAGTAACTACAAACCTAACATCACTATAAAGACACACTTTTTTACACAACTATTTTTAATTGAACTTGAAGATGTTTATTGCGTTCTATTTTTGGTGGAAAAAAGGTCACATACGTTATTTAGCACAGCCTTGTGAAATACACAAAGCGTAACTGGGGATGAGCATTTTCTCCTCCTAGTCCATTCCTGAGGACTAAATCATGAACTGCTCCGCTGGAGGAAGCCTTCCTGCGGTGGTGGGCACCAAGTCTACTGTTCATTAATTTTCTCCTTTCAGTATAGGCAGCAACTCCCCGTTTTCTTTCAGTTCCTAAAAATAAAGAATGAAACCGTATCATGCATATGTATAGACAGAAAATGAAAACATCTAAACAATGGCAGACTGTATCAGAGAACCCTAAGAAACACCTTACTGGATGCAAACTCCAGTCCACCAGCACATTCAAACTAAGGGCACCGCCATAAAAACCGCAGGTACACTATCACCTTACAAAATTAGAATTAAAAGACGTTCGAAAACCCACAGATTTTTCAGCATTAGCAAACACAGCAATTGGAGCAAAACAGTTAAGCTTCCTATTTAAACAATAGCAATTAACAGGGAAAATGAACTTTTAAGTGATTGAAGGAACATCAGGTCCACTCAGATACAATGCACATCACGCCTGCTGCCCTACAGGCAGTAACGAGGCTTCTTGGTTTCAACCCAACATGGAAAAGCCAGGCACTGGTATGTACATGTAAAGGCTGGAAACCATTAAAAAGCTAAGTATTCAGAAAGGGTGTGTGCCTATCTTTCAGATCTAAAATTGGAACACAGCCATCAAGTTTAACATGTGACGGTGGAGGATAAATAAGATTTTCTAGTTTAAGATAAACAATTTGACAGGACATTTCAGGTTATTCTTAAGCTTCATGAACATCAATCAATCAAACCACTAAAACCCACTGGCACTCTCTCTGGATTAAACCCAGACAGGCAGGTCTTGGGATCCTGTACCCATTTAACAAGCACACATCCGGCGACATCAAGAAGCCATGCACAACTCCTCAGAGCACACGACTTGGAGGCAGCAGGCCGTGCAGCTCGATGGCTGGGTGGGTGGCAGGCCTGACATGAGACCGGGACTCAAAGGCTCCCTGGCCAGGAGGGGGCACACCACTCCCCTAACTTCCGTCTGTTTCCTCACCTGCTGGGAGGGTGTCAGGCAGTGATCTATGGGAAGCACCTGACTCGCAACTGATTCTTCGTCCCAAGCTCTGCAGCGATGCGCTGCCCACTCTTCAGAGCTAATGTCAGCTCTCTGCGTCTACACTAACCAGTCGACGTTTTTCTCCAGACATCAGCATGGCAGTCAGTCGGTCACCAGAGAATCCATTCACTTATCACTCATTCAACCAAACCAGCACTCACGGCTCCTGCTGAGGAAGCCAGGGGTGGGCCGTCAGCAACACAGCTAAGGCTTTAAGTGACATAAAGATGAAGAGCTGCCCTCTGCCGGAACAGACCAACATGGCAACACAACATCAAACCCGTTACCTTCTCACAGAAAACTGTTACCAATATCACAAATTTCCAGACATGTAAGTTCTTAGCAGGTGAACACAAGAAGTCATGTAACACACACTGTTACACACCTGAAAAGAAGCTGCCCACGCAGCTCAGCTTCAGGGTGAAATGAGACATCTTGACTGCATCTCCCCCAGAGCTGCCGTGGCTGAGGGACAGGCTACAAACCTTCAGACAAGAACAGGCTCTGGAGCGTCTGGGCTCCGCACACTGCCTGTGTCTCACACAAACACAAATAGATACAGAACAACAAATGCAGACCGAGTTTTGCTGCCTCGGGGCTGTTCACAGCTACTATGTTGTATGTTTTCTTCCCTCCAGGAATGAGAGTTTACTGGGGAAATGATTCACTGGCTTCCTCAAGAAGCGTGACATCAAACCTGGAACTCAGCAGGAGACAAAACCTGGGCAGTGAAACCGCAGGACCGCAGCTCTGTGACTCGGAAAAGCTGCCAGCACTCAGCGCTGAAGGCTCCCAGGGCTGGGCCAGAGCTCCTTCACGGGACGACAGCGTTAAGTCAAAAAAGTAGAGAGGCAACAGCAACCAGACAGCAGGTTATAAGACAACCAGAGGCAGCAGCACTTACTCCGTGCTTTCCACTTACAACATCAAGGACCTGGCCTCAGATACAATCCTCCAACTGGCCAGGCCGAGGAGGGCCTGAGCCCTGCAGCTGCTCACCCCCTCCATGAGGCCGCCCTGCAGCCTCACCGCTGCCACTGCGTTCCCGCACTGTGGCTCCAGAGGGGGCTCCAGGGAGGCGTCCATGATGCTAAAGCTGCAGCTGCCCCCTGTTGTCCTGGGCTGCCCTGGAGAGCTCCAGAACACATGCGTGCTACCAGGTGGGGTGCCCTACATTCTGGACTGGAAATCCTATAAGCAAAGTCATGTCTGTTTAAAATTCACTTCGAATTTACTTAAAGCCAGTATCTAACAGAAGCAGAAGATAGTAAGAAGAGGTGGCAAGAATACACAGAAGAACAGTACAAAAAAGATCTTAATGACCCAGATAACCAGGATGGTGTCATCAGTCACCTAGAGCCAGACATCCTGGAATGTGAAGTCAAATGGGCCTTAGGAAGCAGCATTACAAACAAAGTTAATGGAGGTGATGGAATTCCAGTTAAGCTATTTCAAATCCTAAAAGATGCTGCTGTCAAAGTGCTACTCTCAATAATGCCAGGAAATTTGGAAAACTCTGCAGCAGCCACAAGACTGGAAAAGGTCAATTTTCATTCCAATCCCAAAGAAAGGCAATGCCAAAGAATGCTCAAACTACCACACAATTGCACTCATCTCACACGCTAGCAGAGTAATGCTCAATATGCTCCAAGCCAGGCTTCAGCAATACATGAACCATGAACTTCCAGATGTTCAAGCTGGATGTAGAAAAGACAGAGGAACCAGAGATCAAATTGCCAACATCCGTTGGGTCACAGAAAAAGCAACAGAGTTCCAAAAGAACATCTACTTCTGCTTCATTGATTACGCCAAAGTCTTTGACTATGTAGATCACAACAAACTGTGGAAAATTCATCAAGAGATGGGAATACCAGACCACCTGACCTGACTCCTGAGAAATTTGTATTCAGGTCAAGAAGCAACAGTTAGAACCAGACATAGAACAACGAACTGGTTCCAAATTGAGAGAGGAACACATCAAGGCTGTATGCTGTCACCCTGCTTATTTAACTTCTATGTAGAGTACATCATGAGAAACGCTGGGCTGGAGGAAGCACAAGCTGGAATCAAGATTGCAGGGAGAAATATCAATAACCTCAGATACACAGATGACACCACCCTTATGGCAGAAAGTGAAGAGGAACTAAAGAGCCTCTTGATGAAAGTGAAAGAGGAGAGTGAAAGAGCTGGCTTAAGACTCAACATTCAGAAAACTAAGATGATGACATCTGGTCCCACTGCTTCATGGCAAATAGATGGGGAAACAATGGAAACAGTGACAGATTTTCTCTTCTTGGGCTCCAAAATCACTGCAGATGGTGACTGCAGTCATGAAATTAAAAGATGCTTGTTCCTTGGAAGAAAAGCTATGACCAACACAGACAGCATACTAAAAAGCAGAGACATTACTTTGCCAACTAAGATCCATCTACTCAAAGCTATCGTTTTTCCAGTTGTCATGTATGGATATGAGAGTTGGACCACAAAGAAAGCTGAATGCCAAAGAATTGATGCTTTTGAACTGTGTTGTTACAGAAGATCCTTTAGAGTCCCTTGGACTGCAAGGAGATCAAACCAGTCAATCTTAAAGGAAATCAGCCCTGAATATTCATTGGAAAGACTGATGCTGAAGCTGAAACTCCAATACTTTGGCCACCTAATGCGAAGAACTAACTCCTTGGAAAAGACCCTGATGCTGGGAAAGACTGAAGGTGGGAGGAGAAGGGGACGACAGAGGATGAGATGGTTGAATGGCATCACTGACTCAATGGACATGAGTTTGAGCAAGCTCTGGGAGTTGGTGATGGACAGGAAGCCTGCTGTGCTGCAGTCCATGGGGTCCCAAAGAGTCAGACACAACTGACTGACTGACTGAACTGAAAGCCAACCAAACAAGGAAATTCATCATCAAACACATAGAAGAAACAGAGTCCTTAAAATATACTGACAACCTGACAGAGGTCTCCAGTTTCCCAGCATTTGAGAATCAGTGGGGGACCTGGAGATGACCTCATGCAGTCCTGAGGTCAGTGACCTCAAGCCTCAGTGGCACAGCCAGCAGGGCCAGGCCAGCACTGTGTCCCAGGCCCCCGGCCCTTAGCCTAGCACTCTCTACTCCGTCACCGAGTACATGTGAGTAAGGCAACTGAAATGACACCAGAAAGTAATAAAATTATAGTAACAGAAATGTAACAGGGCAGGAGAACTTCAGAAGCAGATGCAAAACAAACATTTCTGGCTGAAAAAATCTAAGATTCACAGACAAGACGAGCCTGAAGGATACAGAAAGCATATTTAAATATGGACTATGCAAGGAAATTCAAAGTAGAGACAGGGTGGAAAGAAGCTAAAACATGGGAGAACTTAGTACGGTGTGAGTGAATCAAGGCTGGAGCCTGGGCACACCCAGAGCTGCTCTGAGTGCTGAGTCTCTCTGGGGACCCTGGCTAGCAGCTGCTCAGAGCCAGAGCAAAGGGCCTAGTGGGTAGGAGAGGCCATACAGTGAGGGGCGGATTCTGACTGGCTCAGGTGAGAGGCAAGAGACAAGATATTCTTGTCGGAGAGATGGTAGCTCTGGGCTGGAGCGATCAGACACGAGGCCCAGGACAAGTCCAGTGAAACGACAGTTTTCATACACGCTCAGGCGTTCATTCCTTCAGGGTCCCAGTGATTCCTGACCTCACCTTAACGATGTCCAGTCCTCCGACAAGCTCGCCCTTCACATACAGCTGAGGGTACGTCGGCCAATTGGAGTAAGCTTTTAATCCTTGCCGAACCTACGGAAACAACAGGAACTCTGAAATGACCCTATCAGATCAGAATAAATGACAATCCTAATGGTTAAAACTAAGACAAAAGACAAAACCTAAAACACAAAACTTACTTCTTCATCCTCCAATATATCAAATGTCTCATATTCAATCCTACAAAAAGGAGAAAACATTTTAACAAGAAATACAGTTTTAGACAAAAATTATAAACTCTATTTGGTGTTTCAAAAACAGTCAAGAAAAGTAAAACTATTTCGTCGCTAACAAAATTTGGGGGAAAACAGAAATTATTTTACCTCTTTATCTGTCTTGTACTTGACAGAATAAGTCATCCCAAGATACAAATTTTTCTGGATTTTCTCTGCTTCGGGAGCAGGAGGGAGCAGCCCTGCGGCACCCAGGGATGGAGGCTGGGAGTTCACCAGCTCGGGGACACACCCCCAGCCAGCTCCCCTCTGGAAATGAGCCTTCCACAGAGCATGATCTACTTCAGAACACACGTGCTATTTCCACGACGCACACAACCAGGGCAAGTGCTGTGGCTTTATGCCGTGTGATGGACGCTACTTGTATAAACGAGTGAAAATTCAACCACATCTACTCAGGAGGGTTTCATGACAAGGCGGTCAAGGAATTAGTAAGCGTGTGTGACTGGATCCCTGCAGGAAGACTGAGTGTACGTGCAATTTCAAAACCTGGCCAAAGAAAATGCCACATATGAAAAAATGAATTTCGTTGTCCATAAAACCAAAGCCATTTTCATAGGGAAATCCTGTTTACTTAATACACAAGTTCCAAAGAAAACGGTCCATAATGCAAGAAAGAGTCAAAAAAAGAACTTGACAGGATAAATCAGCAACAAGTATCAAGAATGTAATGTTTGAAAGAAGAGCAAAAAAGATTAAAAAAAGAAAAACAGAACCACACAGTTTAAGTCTCCCTTCAAGTTGAACTAAAGAGGCAGATCTCCTAATTGACACAATATCATAAAAATACTGAGTTCTGGAACTGCCCACTGATATCAGGGATCTAAGAAGCGCTGGGCCTACATGTTCACAGGCACACCGAGTCACAGCTGCCAGTACGCCTCCTGAGGTTCCCTGTAAAGGGCGCCTCCCACACCCCAACGCACACTGGGTGCTCAGCCCCTCGGGGCACATGTCTCTTCTATGGAAGGAACAGACAAGAGCAAGGATGGAGGAAAGGAATAGAGCGCTAGAAGCGCCCCCTACATTCCAACAGCTCCAGCAGGATCACAGTCCTCCACGTTAACAGAGGCTAGGAGGTGTTCAGCCAGCCTGGAGTCAGGAGGGTACTCTGTCCCAAGAAGCTCCCTGCTCTGGGGGAACTGGTGCTTCCAATCCAATCCGGCTTACACAGACATGGGACAGAAAGTAAGTGATGGAGACTTTCCACCAAATACTTAGGCTGTAATGGGCCCAGAACTGTCCCATCCTGGTCTCAGAACCCCAGGGGACTAGCTGGCGCTAAGGACAGGTGGCCTGAGGGTGACTCACAGGACATGTGGCAAAGGGAAGAAAGTGACCAGAGCCGAGCCAGCCTCTCCTGCAGCCCAGGGCAGGGTGAGGACGGGGCAGCTGGAGGCCGGAGCACAACAGCGACCTGTCTCTCCTCTGTGAAGCATCAAAGTCACTAGAATAGAATGACTGTTCTTTTATCCCCAAAGTTGCATTTGGGGCTGTGTTACTCCGCCCAGCCCAAGAATGCCCACACACTTCAAAGGTAACTTTCCCTGTCATGTTGGCAAGTCTATCTAAAGCTACAGTTAGAATCCTTACAATACTGAAAAGAGGCAGTTGAGAATAAGGAAGAAAAATAAGCAAAAACAGCGGGCAACACAGAATATGTGCGAAGTGTCTCTAAATAAGTGGTCTGACCACAATCCCAGTTTTCTTACCTGGCAGATCACTGAGATCAAACGCACGAGCACCACACTCTAACCCACCACCTCTCCGATCCAGGTAACAGACCTTCATGTGCTTCCTGTTTCACAAACTATTCGGAAGCTAGAATCTTTTTTTTTGAAGAAAATTAAAAACCTATAATACACTTTCGCTAAAATAGCTTTATGCATGCTAAGAACTCAGTTATTAATTTTCCTCTGGGAAAGTAGACAAATAGCTATCTCAATGTCTGCCAAAATACCTCCTTTATGTTACCAATAGGTTGACATTGGTCAAAAAATTCTACTGTGGTCTACGTTAAAGCATTCACAAAATGCCACAGCAAAAATAAATAGATAAAAATACATGAAAAGATATAGCAACTAAGAAGAATCAGTGTCAGAACTGAAAAGTTAGAATTTCTTAGATACACCCTCTGAAAACAAGATTTACTTACCCAGTACTATTTAGTATTTCCAAAATCTGTCTGCTGAAGCCACACTTAGCTTCCTAAATTTAGGAAAAAACACAAACTTTAGGATGCACTGCATGCCAACACAGCCCACGAGCACGGCCCTGTCTGAGGCTCTGTCGGGGGGACGGCACTGCAGAAGACAGCCGGCTCCCAGGGCCTCCTCGTACCAGAGCCGACAGAAGGATGAGACCCGCCCCTTCAAGAAGGACCCATCCAGACATCACCCCAGGCGCACGGCCCCCAGCCTGACTCGGGCTTGTCACGCCTGGAGATGACTGTGTTCTGACACTGTCACCTCGTGATCAAAAGCCTCCAGAGTCAAACCCTGCCGCAGCTGCTGCCACTGCTTCACTTCACACAGACCCACAGCCGCAACGCCTCCCTTCTTAAGCGGTTGGAATCATCCCTTTCCTAGTTTCACTTTTTAAACGTATGTTTACATTATGGAGTACCAAACTTTTCTGAGGTTACAGAAAAGTCTAACAGTTTTTTTTCATGCCAGAGGATCCCAAATCCCAGTCCTATAGAAAAGACTGGGGACACTGTCTTTTCTATAGGGGACACTGAAGCTCTGGGGCGAGTGGCTTGCCCGACACACCCCACTCGACAGGTGAGGCAGATGGTATCGGCAGTGTCCTGACCGCCTCCGCCCAGCCTTCCAGATCCGCCTGTCCTCTGCCCAACCCTGCCCGCCTCAGCGCCTGATTAGAACAAAGGACGGTAACAGGGGCTGGCTTCTAGAGACCACCCATCTGATTCAGATACTCAGGATAGACGGTTCTGATCACCCATCTGATTCAGATACTCAGGATAGACGGTTCTGATCACCCTATCAGTAGGGGTGAGCTATCAAACTTGATATTCAGAATGATGCACAATCAACACAACTCTCTTCCATCAGAGCGACAAGAACCACCCAATCACAAATCACACCTGTCAAACCGCCCCACGCATCCACCAAGCAAGTTCTGAGCCCCTAGATGCAGCCCTGCTCCCTTCTGCATCGCCAGCACTTTAGACCATGGTCCAGGGCTGCAAACCAAGAAACCGTGAGGTTCCCAGCCCCGAAGTGCACGCTCTGGGAGTAGACAGCAGCTAACGGAACCACCCAGTGCTAGCAGTGCTGACCACGTGCGCTGACCAAGTTTGGCAGCAGAAAGAAATGCGCCCCGCTGAGATGCTGATGATGAAGTCAAGGAAAATGTAGATTACTTTGTTTGATCTCCATAAGCACCAATTAAGGCCTGGATAACTTCCTGCTACCACTACAGCTTCATTAGCTACAGCTAGGAAAAAAAGATTTAAGTGTCCCCTTGTTGCAGATGTTAACATCAAAAGAAATTACAAATAAAACCATTTTTGAGTTCTTTACCTGTTTGTTTCCTTTCATAAACAGCATCACAGAAGCTTTATTTGTCAGTACTTTGAGCCTGAAGAGAGAAAATTGATATGAAAGGGCTCAGCTCAATTATTAAACACCACTTTCGCTCCGCTTCGCAGATAGCGTGCACATTTGAGGGACGGCAGGATGAGAGTTCACAGCACTGAGTGTATTAAACAAGCAAGCGCACTGACATTCCCCTTATTTCACCGTCTCCCTAAGCCACTGTAAAACACGATATGGCTTTTTAAGGCAACAAATGTGCCTCCAAATTGCAAATTTAAGCCCATCAACTCACAGAACTAAAAAAATAATAATAACCAACTCAGTAAGGAATTGCTCAATAAGGGACGTACAGGCTGAGCCCACCCGGAATTCCCAGAGCTAGACTCGTGGGTCCTTTCCCATCACGAGGCCGGCACAGCCCCACACTCTTCACGCCCACAAGGCCCCACCCGGAGGGAGACACGCTCAGCATCAGTTGCTGAAGTCTAATGCTCTCCTCTCAACTTTATACCATCTTTCAAACCTCCTGATCCAGCTTGCTGTCCCGAACGCGGACCATCTGCACACACCCTGGAGTCCACAGCGGCTCTCAGGGCCCACCCCCATCAGGACCAGGGGCCCCGCGAGGGTCACAGCACCGCACTCTCCTCCTTCCACACACTCTGGAACACTCGCGGCTCCAAATCTCCTCAGAGGAAAATGGTCTCACAAATGAAGCACGCAAATCATGCACAAAGCTGCTTGACACACGCTCTCACATGGTGCAAGCAGCCACTTTTCAGGAAGCGCCCACTCCCTCACCTGGAGATCCAACTACTGGGATCTGGGGAACCGAAACAGGCCCCTCTGTCCCACAGAGACGTGGCCGAGGCCAGGGACTCGGGCCTGACACCGTGCTTTCCAGGAGCCCTTTAAATTATGACTCAAAATGTACTGCCTGCTACCTTCTATATAACTCCAGCCAGCCATCTTCCGGTGCCTGAACACAGCACATTAGGAAAGAGCGGCCTAATGAAAGCAGGGACCCAAACAACAGCAAAGGTGCGCTCCACACACGGGAAAGTAAACTAAGAAAACACAAGCGTGTCTGGAGACAGACTTCTGAGGCCACGGCCCTCGTCGAGCCACCCAGGCTTTTGAGCAAACCCTAGCCCAGGACACGAGAGTGCCACAGGGGCCCGGAGCCGCACCTGCCTGCCACGAAGGCACAAAGGGTGCACGCTGAGTGTGCACGCCACCTGAGGGTGCACGCCATCTGAGAGCACGTGGCACTTCCAGGTCAGCTCGACATACACGCCAACTATGAGGAGCACTGTACTAACCAAAACAGGGAAGTGAACATTTGCAGACAATCCCAAAATGTTAAATGAGAAGAAAATTAATTACGAGAGAAAGTTTTACCTTATAAACTCAAGCCCCAACTATGAATGGTTGATACGCTGCTATATTTCAAAATAAATTGCTTTTTAATCCTCTACCTTAATATTTATTATAACTACTTACTACAATTAATATTTATTAAAATTACAATCCTACAGACCCAAGTCCAAACTTTCTATAAGACAGAATCTCTAAAAGCAGCTTGAGACCCTTCATAAGACAAAGCAATTTCACAGCTCCAAACAAAACCTCCTTCAATTTTAAGTTACTACGGTCCTAAGAACGGCAATGAGAAATCCCAGAGTCTCCACATGACCTCCACGCACAGCCTCTGCCTTCCACATTCAACACGTCTCACAGAGCTCGACCAAGATGGAGACAGCAGCCAGCCCGAGGCCGTGAGCTTCAAGCCGTGAGCAGAACTGTCGCTAAAACCTAACACCAAGACTGCAGCCCAGCTCCAAAATGCAGAGGAGAACTGCAATTTGGTCACTGCATGGTGACAGTGACATTTCTACAAAAACCAAGAATATCCTCCAAATAATCATCAAACTGGTGCAAAATTTTCTCTAGTCCAAATGAGACCTTTCCAAGTTTGCACGGTTAACTTTGTAACAATGTAACAATTATGACCTCGGCATACAATAGCAAACCTCTGATTTCCATATACAAAGAGTAATCCAAAAACTGAAAACTCAAAAATATTTTTAAAATAATAGCAAACTGAAACTTTAAACACACTTACCTTTCCTCTAACTTGGGGGCTTTGGGGCAAATTGTATCTAGTTCTTTAGATGCTTCTAGCTCCTAAAATAAACACATATGTTTATTTATACATTTATTGTAACAAATCTCCTCAGTCATACCATAACATAAAATATCAGTGTATCACCTATTAGTAAATTCATTAGTGAATTTACAGGAGTGAATCATAAATATTATATTTATTCCAGATTCATAAATGTAGATTCTACAAAAATGTATACTTTTGATTTAATACAGCACTTATAAAAGTATGCTTAAATATGAAAATACCAAACTGGTGGCTCAGTGGTAATGAACCTGCCTGACATTGCAAGAGACACAAGTTCGATCCCTGAGTCGGTAAGATCCCCTGAGGGAAGAATCGGCAGCCCACTCCAGTATTCTTGTCTAGGAAATCCCATGGGCAGAGGAGCCTGGTGAGCTGCAGTCCATGGGGCCCCAAAAGAGTCAGATACAACTTAGCGACTAAACAACAATAAACATGAAAATTCTTTACAATGGTCTTCTCAATTCTAACCTTAATTATATCAAGTCCTCCTATGAGCTCTCCAGAAACATAGAGCTGGGGATAGGTGGGCCAATTGGAATAGGTTTTGAGACCCTGACGAACTTCTTCATCTGAGAAGATGTCGAAACTGCTAAACTGAATATTATGTTTGTTAAGAATTTCCACCATCTGCTTGCTGAAACCTGCACACAGAAAAAGAAAATAAAGAACTTTATTTCTCTCTCTCACGTACACACAATTTTATGTTAATTCAGAGTGTACACTACCTACTGAACACAGACAATCTACCTCTGTTTTACCGATAATTAGCATTTAACTAGGCTGACTAGTGTGTAAGGAGGAAACCAATTCCAAGAACCCCTTCTCTGGCCTTGAACCAGAGTTTTTTTAAGTGTGTTTATTTATCTGAGTTCCTCTTCAATGTTAGGTATGTTTTCATAGCAGGGGAAACGGTGCCGGCCCAACAACACAGACCTCAAGCCCAGGCGCCCAGCTGCGCTCACCGAGCCGAGGCCCGGTGCAGGCCTGGAGGCCACCTCGCCCTCCTGCACTTTGCTATCAATCAGGAGACTGGCCCGGGCACCCATCCAGTGCCCCTGCCCCCAGGCTCTGCTGTTCTGTGAATCTGTGAGAAGCAGCAGTAGGTGGAAGAGAAAACTCTACAACTGCTATTCTCCACTACGACTGGACCACACTGGGAAACCCAACTCTGTCTGGTCTCTGTTGTCCTTTTACGACTTCCTGTGCATCCATTTCAATAGTTCTCAATTTTCATCATCCCTAAATAGAATACATTAGAAATCAAGAAAGCAATATGTTCTCTTCTAGTCTAAAATGACACAGCACATTGAATTTCAAAGCCATCTCCTCTATGTTGTATATGAACTGTCAGTAGACTGGCAGTATCCTTTCTCGTCCCGTGTCATTACTTGACAGTTTCTTTTCTAAAACTATTTCTATTCCCCAAAGCATGTAATGTGATTTCTTTTTAACCACACTGTAGTGACGATCTCATGTTCCATGATTTTATTACACTTTTGTGACACATTTTTGTTCTGTGCTTTTTTGACACCATTTTCTTATTATGACCTTAGTACTGAAGAATAAGAGTGTGCATATCAGTCTTTTATAAACCTATTTAGTCTTGTCTGAAAAGAGGGTATTTTTCTTCCTATAAGCTAATTCTTCCTGATTGTTTTTCAACACTCTGTACTCCACTCGTTCACATTCCATCATTCTTCTTCCCAAATACAGTCGTAATCCACTGGAAAATAAACTACTCTTCAGATTCAAAATTCCTAGAAGGTAATAGCATCTGCAATTATTTTTAAATAAAATCAAATCATGAATAGGCTTTACCTGATGTCATGCAAAAGCACTTTTACTATTAGAATGTGGATCTATAACTGAGCTCCAGACATCTGAGATCTGCCATTCACTGGGATGAAGCACCAGTGTTTATTTGTATAGCATGTAAGTTGCTTTTCCCACAACTGAAGTGTTAAGTTCATGTACAGCCTGAAGTAAAACACTGATTCTGAAATTTTTTCATTCATCTGGGAGTTCATTAGTAAACAGCTAACGGCTGATTGCTGATGGTTATTCTGTTGCCAATATATTAACTCATTTCTACTGTAACTGACTGAGAAAAAGCTTTATTTTTGCTTTAGGCAATTACATGCAGACTAGAGAGATTGACTGGTAGTGTTTCATTTTTAAGGGTTAAAGTGGCAGACTGGAAATGTTATGCTTAAGGATAAAATAGAAGGCTTTAATAACAAAATATTTACACACTTTTTTTTTAAGAAAAATGCATGAATGCAGTAAAACTATTTAGAAATAGAAAAACCATGTTTAACTGTTATAGAACCACCATTTTTCTCCACAATCATTTCCACTCATGACAGATGACATGAATAAGGAGCCTAACTGCCACATTTCATCACTATCTAACAACAATAAAACCCTAAAGAATGCTTCGGAATCTGTAATGTTTCCATGTCTGATTTAAAAAGTAAAACCCAATCAGATGACTCACTGCAGGAAAATATCTGCACTGTGGTTCAAATACCTTTTGCTTCACTAAAAGTGCTGTCAGAGGAAACAGACATGAGAGCTCCCAGATAACTTAATTAACCTGCAAGATCAAGGATGTATCATTCTGTTTTAAAAGATGTGCATCTCAGTGCTCCTCGAAAATCATCCTACAGCACGACAGCCTCCTTTCCTGTCCTCCTGGGCAGCATAGAAAAAGGACAGTCTAATCCTCTGACGACTGAGACCCTATCAGCATGCCAGGCTCCTGAGACACTAACCATACTACAGGTAGAGCCCAAAAGTTAGGGTTGAGAAGACAGATGTGCAGTGTGCAGGGGCTGGGCTGAGTCCAAGGAGATTCCAGGGCAGACGCTTTCAAGGTTTCCTTGATAGGAAGTTTAAGTGTTATTCATTGACGTTTTTCTGTTTTACTGAAAGCAAGGTGTGGACCCGCTAATCAAAAATCAAGTGTAGCTCTACTCCCAAAGGAAGTCCAAAGGAGTAATGCGCGTTCATGACAGCAGTGCTTTCAAAGTGAGTTCTGTGCAAAGTATGGAAACAGCAGCCACCTGAGTTCATGGGAGCTGATGGCCATTCTTTGATAAAGAAGAGTTTGCCTAGGCCTCATCTCTAATGTACCATCAGAAAAGCAAAAGCAATTTTCCACTAAACAAGCTCAGAAAGGAAGAGGGTAAAAGTTGTGTATGTTGCTGTAAGAGAACAGTTTCAAGATAAAGACAGTGTATGGAGCCATGCACACAGACAAGGACAAACAGTTAGAGAGCAGCCCCAGTGAAGGAAGCAGCAGGGCACAGTCACAGCAGAAGACTCCCGGTCAAGCCTTAACTAGATGCTCTTGTAAAGAACACCAATACTCCAAAGTAATCTATTTACTATATGTGATAGAAAGACATGCTGTCACAGAAACCAAAAGACTGGGAAACAGAAAAGCCTACTAAAACGTAGTCATAAACATTCTATATAACATCTATATAAAAATAATGAAGAATGAAACTGTGTTTATCATATGTATCTAAAAATCTTTTTTATATCTCCCAAATATTATCTAAATGTATATAATATAGTGTATAATATAAAGCAATAATATATTGCTCTGAAATGTTTCCAAGCTTCTTTTTCATTCTAACTCATTATTTGTACAGCCTTCTAAATGCCACTCAGGCAGTTAATATAAAGACGGCTAGAAATACCTCATAAATTCAGCCTAATAAAGTAAATGGTAAGCAGAAAAATGATTACTCCTAAGTGTAATTCTATTTTATTTGAATACTCATTCAGCATCTGGATGGCTCTCTGAGGCTAACTCCGACCTCTGACACTACAAAGAAAGAACCGCAGGCACGAGGAGGGTGGCCGACGTGAAGCTGGAGGCGTCAGGGCAGCACAGTCTCAGGCGGCCCGCCGGCCGGCATCCGGTCTGCAAGGCATCCCAGGACACCCCTCCCCGCTGCCACTTCAGACCACCTTCCCCGGCTGCAGTTTCACCACCTGCCAGGGAAGCTCTTCATTCAGAAGATTAAGAGAGTATCAGTGTTCTGCTCCCAAAGACGATACCATGCTACTGGTTTTACTGTGGGCCTACTGTGCATAACCTGTCACGCAGGCTGCTCTGCGCCGTACCGCCTGATGACGGTCCTGACTGGGACCCACGGGACTGCTGTCGTGAGGTCAGCACAGAGAGTGCCAGAAACAGTGCCCCTGCCTGACGGGGAGAGGCGAACCAGCATCCATCAAGAACAAACCACCAACACTCAGAGCCTCTCTGCGGCTCCCTCTGGTTAACTCGCACACGGACTAAGTTAGCTCTTCAGTATATACACAGCAGGCATCTGACACGTAACTGCTGGCAAGGAAAATTTTCAAGCAGAACTGAGAAAGGAAGGAACCATTTCTTTCTCTAAGACAGAATTCACCATGAAACTTTACATTTAAAACTAGACTTTTTCATAATTTAATAGGTAATTTGCTAACTATACAGGGAAGAATTTGTAACTAACTTTATAGTGGAAGTTTGGCTGTATTTATAAAGTCACACTGGACATGCAGTAATGACATCAATAACACATTTAATTTCCCTGCCACCTATCTTTAACAAATCCCTCCTGCGCAGTTAAAGCAACATTCTTAGATTCTCAACAGCATCATCGAAAGACATTAAATGCTCGATTATGCAGCATAATAATGTTACACGAGGCACAGTAAAAGGAACACAATATGAATCCAATACCTGAGGGGCCAAATGACTCTGAAAGTTACTTAAGGACAACACTCCATGCACATGTGAGGCAAGGCGGGAAGAGTGACTGTCAGCCACAGAACTAGCAATCTTTAAATCCCGAGAAGCAATGAACTGGAAATGACAGCAATGGGTGAACAGTGTCATCAGACGCTGAGATACAACGGGAGGCAAAAGCATACAGGGTGGACACTGGAACACTACCGTAATTCTGTGCATTTCTGAACTGCTGAATCTGAATAAAAGGAGGCTGCCAAGAAAGAGAAGGTAAGTGTTAAGTGCAAGATTAACTGAACAGACCAAAAGCCTATTAATGGAGACGGCACTACAGTGGCCAGGACTCAGTCCCAACTCTGCTACTGAGTGACGGCACACCGCCTTCACTGGGAATTAGGCAGACAACTAAGGTTTGAACTAGATGATTTCCAAGATGTCTTTTGGTTCCAACATTCTCCAAGTCTACACTGCAAACAAGTTCTCATCACCTAACTCGAGTCCACTGGAAATTACGACCTTTCTGCTCTTCTAAGGGTGTCTGATCGCAAGCGTCAGTAGAAGGTGTCCAGCGCAGTCTACACAGAGCACGTGGTCTCGAGCCCAAGCCACGTGTGGCGCGGCTCAGAGCAGGCCCTTACCGCAACGCGGCTCCTGAGGCGTCCCCTTCATGAACAGCATGCAGGGGGCGGCGTGGGTTAACTTCTTCAGGCGCAGGCTGAGGTCCTCCTTCGGGTGCTCACTACCACTGGGCGAGAAGGAGCCGCTAGACGCGTGTCGCTGAACTTTTTTGGTCAACTCTGGGGCGTGGGCACCATCTAATCGGTCGATTTTCTGAGAATTCTGAAGTTAAAGAAGTCATTCAGAGTATGTGTACATTCCTTCTTCATCTATTTTAAGCTCCAAAATTATAACAAGCACAAGTCCATAGCTCTAGCCAGTATTTAAAGAGGTCAACACTATCACTGGAGAAATTTTTTGAAATTCGGATTACAAACTGCCTGCCATGCATGTCAATTTTAGAAATAAACAGTTGGTTTCTTTTTTCCTTTTTGGAAACACTGGGAAAGCAGCACTACTCCTCAAACCAGATCAGAAAGGCTCTCCCCACCCCTGCTGCGGTCAAGCTATTATGAAGTACAAATGAGGTACCTGGGGAACTCTGGTGACACCCAGGGGTGCCCAGAAACACCGATTTGCACCCACTTCCTAAGAGAGTCACTAATCAAACCAGAAGCAGCAAGATGTTTCATCATACCCAAGCACATGTCCCAACCAACCAACCTCTGACCCAACTCAGGGAACATTTTGGGTTTACAGCCATGCCTTCTGGTGGTTGGACCTCCACAGCCCATGTCACCTTCCCAGAACCCCGAGGGCAAGCAAGCAGTGAGACTACAAGACAGGTCAGGGCGAGGAGCAGGCAAACACCTCGTGCTCAGCATCAGGGAAAGGGAGAAGGAACTGGCAAAGACAGCCCCGCTGGTACTCCACAAATAATCTCTTCCACCGTCTTTATCCTTACCTTGAAAAACAGAAAGGTGGGAACAGAACTAATTTCATATTTTTCAGATACTTCAGGAACAGCTTCCGCTTCCAACTTTAAAATAAAAGAATTTAAGCATGATTATAAAAAGGTCTTTTCTTTTTAACTACTTCAACATGTAAATCAGTTTCACATGCATTATCCCTTCAGGTAGTTGACGTTTTTAAAGAGTACAGTACAGAAGTTTATGACACATTTACATTTAAATGAGACTCACTGGGCTGGCATGTCATCCACTGAGTCTGCGGTGTCAAAACAGGTTCAGAGGTTTTTATTTTGTTGCACATTTCAAAAGATGCCTGGAGGCTGTGAATAAAATTTTTGGTGCACTAGTGACCTAGTAAATTTTCAATCATATGCAGCTACTACTATATTGAAATCCATAAATCACTGACCCCAGTTATGTCATGATTACAGTGCTTATTTTCTGCCCACAGCAATTCTTGCTGTTTGCTCTATTGACTAATTTCAAGAGGCAGTACATCATGACTGACAGTTGCAGCCTTCTGCAAATTATGAAGCAAAAAGGAGTATTTCTTCAATAAACTATTGATGTCTGATAAATTTTACTTTTAACTCCTGCAAGGCTGCTGAACCCTAAGCAGATAGATATCTTGCTAGGTTACTTGCTTCTGGGTCTGTTCATACATTTAAATGCATTTTAAATAAGATGACCACATTCTATTTGAAAATTTCCTTGAAGCCCTTCAACAAGATCTGATGTGATATCTGACATATAAACATATTTATTAGTAACACGTTCTCTAAATGAGAATAAAATTACTATAAGCTTTTTATGTGGACTTTAGATACTTTGAGAAAAACCAAGATATATTGTGTTTTTCCCTCACAGGACTGTCAATGCTAATACAAACTTTTAAAACCAATAAAAATCTGTATCCACATTATACCTATAGGAAATAAAGTTTATTGATAAATTATGTTATTAAAGAGTTTTTAAAATATATACACTGTGTTTTTCCAAGAGTAAAAGATTTCCACTGGGCTTAAAATACTATCTTTATCCAGAGCTTTAACCAATCCACTGTTTCTATCCATAAAAATGACCATGACACAGGGGGAGGCTATTCTATGTCTGTGGCTTGTATCGTCCATCTCGTATATTCTTGGGTGCTCTTTTACCACCTTAATTCTATTTTCTTTAGAACACCCTTTTAAAACAATATTTTATTTTCATTTTTAATGTGAGAAACCACATATATTTTAAAATCAATGTCAACTGTCCAATAAAACTGAAAAAAAGAACAAAGAGAAGGTTAAGCATTTGGAGACAGCTATTCAGAAGATACTCTTTCTAAAGTCTAAGGAACTTCTGTACCATATTCTTTCAGACAACTCCACACTAGACCAAAGAAGAGCAGAAAGGTGGTGACCGAGGCAGCACTAACGTCTGGTAAGTGCCCCCCACACTCTGGGCACTGGGCCAGGCTCAGTGAAGATCCCCATCACTTGCACTCCGGGATTCTAACAGAAAAGTAATACGAATCAAAAAACAGGTGCTACTAAGTAGAAGCAAAATAACAGACTCTTAAACAGAACAAAACAAGTCACATCCTGACTCATAAAATCAAATTCCTATATGCTTTTAAAAGCTGATCTCTTCTCATATGTCTGCTGGTTTCCAGTAGGGCCTCTTACTGACAACTCTTCTGGGAAGCAAATGATGCTCTCAAAATTCCTGCTGAAGCCAGGAGGATCACTACACGTGCCTCCCCTCAAATGAGCTCCCAGAAGACGGAGCTTAATAAGACAAAGGCAACAGTGACAGGCAAATCCTCCTGAGTCCAGACCAGGAGGGCCATTAAAGGCAAAGCCGCTCCCCAGAATAGCAAGGGCAGCTGAAGTCCGAAAACCTTCACAGCACTAAAACTCCTTGGAAATATTTCTGTTGGATGTAAAGCAACATAACAGTTATAACAATAGAAGCAGAAGATAAATGCATACATATTCAAGACTTTTAATTTCAATTTTCTTCTGCATTCTGAAGAGACCAAAGATGGCCAATAAGAGCTACCTTCCTTGGAGGCCTGCTCTGTGCTGTACACCAGACTTGTCACAACCTGGAAAGCAGGGGCCGCGTTATCATCTCAGCTCCACAGGGCCAGAAGAGAGGTCACTCCAGACACAGTTAATTAGCAGCAGAGCTGAGAAACCAACCCATGTCTGTTTGATGACAAACCCTGTGCTTTTCTCATTATGCTACGGTTACCTTTTCCACCACAACAAGTAGGAAACAGCAAATTTAAAAGACAGGATTATATATGACTTCAGGACCAAACAGACATGGACACGTCCAGAATGGATTCCCAGCCAGAATGCCTTGGGGGAACCACGTGCTTCCTACACCGTGACTCTCAAACTTGGACCCTTCCCACCCAGGGTGCTGTGTGTCTGTGGAGAGGGGAGGAGGGCAGGGGAGCTCTACTACAGCAGGATGAATCCAGACGGAAGGAATCTCCATCATCTCCTTCGATATATCAGGGGTCCCCAAAGACCACCGTGATGGTAATGGCTAAGAGCTATGGTGTATTCTAAGCCAGACAACATTCTGAGTGCATTCACACACTGAGTTCATTTAATCCTCACAGTGAGTGAGCGAGTGAGCGTTAGTCGTTCAGTCATGTCTGACTCTTTGCAACCCCATGGAGTGTAGCCTGCCAGGCTCCTCTGTCCATGGAATTCTCCAGGCAAGAATACTATAGTGGGTAGCCAATCTCTTCTCCAGGGAAAGCTTCCCAACCCAAGGACCAAACCCAGGTCTCCTGCACCGCAGGCAGGGTCTTCACCGCCTGAGCCCCAGCAGGGGCCCTCACGGTGGATGCTGCCATCACAGCCCGTTTCTAGGTCCCTCACTGCCAAGCGGGGGGTGAGGCAGTCTGGCTCCAGGCACAGTCCACTCTACACAGCCCTGTTACCAGCTCACCAGGCCCAACGGTTCCTTCTCGTCTCCTCATTTTACTGACCTTACAGTCTCACTCAGTAAGCGTGACCACAGCTGCCTTCTCGGATTCCCTTCCCTTGGCTTTCCATGTCTTGTCTTCCTCTAACTCCTGGCCTGAGTGTCTGGCTTCTTCCTTCACCTTTGCCAACCACAATGTTGCTGCACATCCCAGGACTTGGTTCTGCACCTGCGTCTCTTACCTACACTCACTTTCCTAGCAGAGTGGTCTCAGGCTCTAAGGAACTCCAGTACAGCACCGCCACCCAACCTCTACCCAGGACAAACCTCTCCTCTCACCTCCAAGCCACACACTCGACATCTGCCCGCAGATCCCCACTAGACATTTCCCACTGCACCTGTTCCTCCCCAGGGCAGACCCGATCTCATTTAATCCACCGAGCTGCTCAGATCAAAAAGGAGACAACCTTAACTGATCTATTTCCTCCACCCTGACATCCAATCCATCAAGAGGTCTCCTGGGTGCCCCCTCTAAAATATAAGCCGACGCAGATGACAACAGCATTTCAACAATTTCCCCACTAATGTCCAAGAAATCTCTTACCTGGCCTAGTGAAACAGCCTCCTAACTGGTAGCTTCTAGTCTGTACTCATACCCACTTCAAACCATTCTCCACGTGGCAGCCACAGTACTCAACTTAGGAATCAGACTGCATCAAGACTGCACTTGCAATAAAACCAAAACTCGACCATGGCTCACAAGGCCACGTGGCCCTCCCTGCCTCTGCAGCTTCCGGTCAGGGCCTCGACCCCTTCCCTCTTCTCCAGCCCCGCTGGCCGCCCACTGCTCTTCTGAGGTCTGCACCTGCTAAGCCTCTACCTAAAGGCTCTCTGCCAGCACTTCCAGTGACTGTCATCTTTGCATTTTTTAACTCTCACTTGTTAAATACACCCTTTCAGCACAACCTACATAAAAGCACCCCGCCTACCCAAGACCCCCTCTTCACAGCCTGCCTATTTATTTCTTCTGTTGAACTTCACACCACCTGAGATTACCCTGGCACTGTGTTAGCCATTTACTGTCTACACCCTTACTGTCCTGCATTCCCAGTAACTAGCATCCGGTGTGGCATACAATTGAGTGTCCAAGAAACAGAATGCTGAACAGTAGTCACTATTCCTAAGCCAAAAACGCAAGTGACTACTTGCCAGTGGCGGCACTGAGGCTCCAAGGTAAAGGCAAGGATGAGAAAACTCAACCTTTCAACGTAAATCAACTAGACTTCAAGGAAACAAGCAAGCAAACAAAAGCGCCTGACACTCTGGGACTCTCTGTCATGCCTCACACAGGACTTCTTTCCACTCTGTGACGTGCTACGAAAGGCAAGTTTTTCAAAGTCAAGTTCTTTGTTTGCCAGAAAGTCAAACATAAATTTCAAAATAGTACTTAAATGAACATTTCTAATAACTTTTTATAATACTTTGCCAAACTTTACCCAGTAACAGCTAATAAACTATGTTAATTATGTTTTGTTTTGTTTTTTTACCAAGACAGCACAGATTAAAACTAGGTTGTTTTTAAGATTTAACCATCCTACTAGAATTATCTGAGAGACATTTCCATAGTTCCTAAAAAATGGAATCCTACATATGCTCTGTAAGACACTAAATAAACTGATCAATATTCTGACACACAAAAAAAACAAGTTCAGATACTCAGCTGATACCTAGTTATACAACCAGTTAGCCGATGCCGATACCTATTTATACAGCCAGTTAGCCAATACCTAGTTTTACAGCTAGTTGGCACCCTTCTGGAGACTGCCCTATATTTTCTGCTTAAACACCCTGATCGTAAAGATTATTTAGAATTTAAACAGTGTAAGCTACAGAAATTATCTATACTAACTGTACAGACCTTTAGAAATTACAGTGTAAGCTGTTCTTTAAGATGGTTGCACATTTAAGAATATATCAAACTATAAAGATTCCTTTTTAAGGAATCAAAAAAAAAATTTAAGCATATAATTCCTTCTGTACCCTTGATTTCACATCTGAAGATACCATGTGCATAAAATGCAAGAACAGCTACCATACAAACAAGATTAATAGTAAATGAAATACAATAATACTAAATCTCACCAACCAGGTGGTTGCTAAGTCTGACTTCAAGAATAAATTTCTGTACCAAAGTGCAGTATATGGTACATTCAGTATCAGAGCCTAGTAGGCCTAAGCTAGAATGAGGGGTAGGGAATAAAGAGGAGAAAGGGCTGGCACGTGAGGTGGGAGCCACCTGCACAAAGAAAAGCAACTTAAACAAACAAAGCAAACTGGGTAAAGGCCCCGCCCTCAAGCGTCTCACCACCTAGTCAAGAAGGCGACAAAACAGGGACAAAACCAAGGACAGAGCCGATGAAAGCACAAGAGACTCCCTGACAGTCCAGCCATGGGACAGACTACACTCAAAGAGGAAAGGGAAAAAAAGTCACGGGGGTACACAGAAAAGACATCACACAAAATGGGTTTGATTTAAATCATCATGTTGTACGCTTTAAATACACACAATCTTTACTTAAAAAGCAAAAGTAATAATAATACCAAATATAAGAATTTAATTTTTTTTTAAATGGCTTTGATTTGGACCATGAATTTGACCAGTGGCCCCAATTTCACCACCCAAAACTACTCTTCCTCTTTCCCACACCACCACCAGACGCTGTATCCTGAAATAGTCTACTGACCAAACAATTTTGATTTAATGATAAATGTGTATCCCATTGTAGCTAAAGTGCTAACAAACTGATTTAACATAATTTGAAATGCAAAGACACTTGACATTTTAATTAGCTATTTAATCTTATTCTGAATAAATGTAAGATTTCTGTGAGACTTCAAGCAACAGACATAACTAACGTATGTCCTCCAAGCCCTTGGAGGTGTGAGGTCAGGGAAGAACCCAGCCCCAGGACCCGACTGGACGGGGCAGCCAATGCAGGCGAACACAACAGCAGGCAGCCTAAACGTGGCACCGGGAAGGAGCACACATTCTTTATCGCCATATCATCAGTCCAGGAAGTGAGGGGATTCTTCAGCAACCTATTCCAATGGGTACAAACTACTGGGATTAAAAAACAAAAAAAATGTATGCTAGGTTTTCTCAGATGTTATTTTACCATCTTCTACAAAATAAGGAATTGATGATCACAAAACTTTAGAATTAAAGTATTAAAAACACGGTGTTTAAGATCGTTCTATGCAATGGTTCTGTAAACCTAAGTCATAGAATGAACTAATCTCTATACTTCAAGTCAAAAATGCCAAACAACTGCAGTCGTTAAAAAAAACAAAAAGACCAAGAAATGAAATTGTGAGAAACAGAGAGTAACAGGATGTCGCTTCTATAGACTGGAAGAGTCACAGAGCTCTGACCGAGTAAGCTGTGTTTAGTTGAACCACATGCCCCTCCTCTGGAAAATGCCACCGCCGCTCTCAAGTACTTCACCTCTCCCAGGCTGGCTACTGCTCAGCACTGTGCCCTTTAAATCACCTACCTTCCGAACTCCATGCAAATGATCTTTGCCTCTGAAGATGTCTAAGAAAAGAAAAACTATGCCACAGAGTGACTTCCCAGAAAGTAACAACACCTGAGCAAACTACCCATGGAAACCTGTCACCCTCTCTGAACGGCAGGTATAGTCGGGGTCAGGTATCCCCAACAGATAAGGGCTCCCAATCCTTGGCTTGCCGAGACACTCAAGCACTTGAACAACTTAAAATCTCACTGCCGAGTCTGGTACTGATGTGAGAAGTAATCCTATAGTCACTTTAAATAAATCATTCAAATGGCAGCTAAGAACAATGCGTTACCTAAACCAGTAACGTGATACACATAAAAGCAGACTTACAACAATTACCATTGTCTTGATTAATCTTTCGATTGAAATGTTTAATCATTTATTTCACTTGTAATCGTTATCTTTTATCACTGACCAAACATGCAGTTTTAATGTCCACTTCTATTATTTATATTGGACATTTTAAGGTTGTATTCTAAGGTTACATTACACATTTCATTGGAATTTTAAATAAGTCCTTAAATTTTAAAAAGCTAACTATTCATACATGCTCTATCTGCATAAGGAAACACTGCAAGAATTCATACAAGATTAATACAAGAGCTACTTATGGGATGGGACGGCAAGGCTGGCGAGAAGGAGTGGGCTGGGCCTTCTCAATGGACTTCTTCCTGCAGTGTTTTGATTTTGAACCATCTAAACACAATCAATACCTGTTCAAAGGACACATATTTAAACAGAAACTGTCTGAAAAGTATATCAGCTGCTATACAAATAAATTAATGTGTCAGAATTCTGGGTCTTCAGTCTACATAAAAAGAGGCACACATACAAATACAGTTGACATCACCTTTAACTCCATATACTTGCCAACACATCCTCTAGCTATTTTTTAATAAAATCAGGCTTTGGGGTTTTGTCTGCTTTTTTAAAACCTAAAGATTCAGCTTCTGAATATAGGGTATGCCTCCCTTCCCAAAAGTTCATTTCTAAACCACTCAACTCACATGCTGGCCATGTTGCCTCAATTAAGTCCTGACTGATACATTAAATGTGCTAAAACCAAGCGAGCTTGTCCTTTGTAACTCTCACTATCCACCCAAGAAAGATACCAGGAATGAGGAGGCTGGAGCACCAGAGCAAAGACAAAGAAGGCCACATGCAAAGTGAGTGAAAACAAAGGCAGCCAGGCTGCTTCCTTCTCCCTTTGCTTCCCCAGCAGACAGAGAGACTCTGTTTCCCTGCAGGCCTGCACTTACCCAACCCCTGGCAGCAGGCTCCCCCTACTCCCCTGTTCCCTGCAGCCCTCACACACCTTTCCTGAATCACTTTCCATGTCCCACTTAGCTTTTCAATGCAGCAAGTCTTGTTAACATCTCTACTGTACAAAACCACAATTACCCACAATGAATGATCTCGCCTGCGAGTGCCCACATAAACCCTCTCCTGATTGCCCATCCTGTCCTCCCACCCAAGCGTGTATTCAGGAAAGTGTAGTGAGTTTTACACCACTCCCTGCTTGAAAAATATAAAACCATTTTAAGATTTTTAAGAATAATCTACTGTGAAAGTAACAGATCCCAATACTACCTATGAATATGAGGAATCCCACACCACCGCTCCTTTCTATGTCAATAAAATGTAGTCTAACTCATAAGTCAGAATTAAATTCCTAAGACATGACACTGAAAATGCAGTACCTTCACAAATGAAACTTGTGGGTGCTCTTTGGCGAGCTCTGCCATCACGTCGTTCATCTGAGCGCACTGAGGAGCCCATGGTGCCCAGAAATGGACCACAAGAAGAGACCTGTAAATCCGTAAAACGCAGATTTTAAAAACACAGTAGCTTCAGAAATAAGCAAATGATGATAAATTCTATTACCAAAGAAACCCTTCAAGGACCGCCTGAATTGTTTTTGTACTGCTAGAATCTTGTATTAAACACAGGCTGAAATATGATTTCAAGGACTTCTTTTGGATGAATTTTCAAGTTAATGACATTTTTTGAATTAATACTTAGCTCACATGAAGTGGTTCTGAATATTCACCCACCTCAACTACTAGCCATGTAAATTAACTCTATTTTGAGACCCTGTGGAAACTAGATTTCTGCAGTCAGGGCACAATGTTTGTGAAAAATGACTATATATGCGTTACTACTATTAATGTTAGTATTTTTAAACATGGTATTGTGATGAAGTGATCATAGGAATAGGAATAAAATGGGGCAAATGAAGTATATAAGCAGAAAACAAGGAAAAAATAGAACTGCTTTTTATACAAACTTTCTTATGCTACAAAGTATTTTCTAAAAATTGACAGTATGAACAGACAGAATAGTGGACCAATAAACTGTTGATAAAATCCCTAGAAACCTCAGTATACATCTATCAACTATTTTCATATAAAACTACCTTGGCAAAGATACTTTTAAGTCTAACCTCATACTCAACTGAAAAACCCTTCACTTTTACAGAATTCTAAATTCAAACAGTTGCTTCAGTCGTGTGCAACTCTGCGACCCCATGGACTGGAGCCCACCAGGCTCCTCTGTCCATGGGATTCTCCAGGCAAGAAGACTGGAATGGGTGCCATGATCTTCCCGACCCAGGGAGAGAACCTGAGTCTCTTACGGCTCCTGCATTGCCAGGCAGGTTCTTTAACATCAGCGCCACCTGGGAAACTCAAATTCAAATACAATCTCTCTCAACTACAAAAAGGCTTCCCTCATAGCTCAGTTGATAAAGAATCCGCCTACAATGCAGGAGACCCCAGTTCGATTCCTGGGTCGGGAAGATCCCCTGGAGAAGGGATAGGCTACCCACTCCGGTATTCTGGCCTGGAGAATTCCATGAACTATACAGTTTATGGGGTCACAAAGAGTAGGACCCAACTTAGGACACAACTGAGCGACTTTCACTTTCAACTACAAAAAAATCTGAAAACACATTGAAAAATATGTTACAAGGAGGAAAAAAACAAGGACAATTAAACTTGGGCAAGGAAAGAAGTAATCAACTGTTAAACCATTAAAACAATACAACTGAGAAAAGAAGGGGCTCAGTACCTCCAAGTTTCTGGCTTAGTGACTTAGGTAGTGGTGGCACTCGCCACGATTCACAGTCCAGAAGCTGGCAACCTGAGAGGAAAGAAGTCTAGTGGGCTGTTAGTGACAGTCAAGCTCAGGAGAGAAGTCCACACTTGATCCGCAGATCTCCAAATCAAGAGATAGCGGGCACCACCCTCATCCACGCCGGAGAATAAAGAAGGGGCGGAGGGCAGAGCCTCTGGGGCTCGTCAACACCAAGTCAAGAGTGACAGAGGGAAAGGAGTCCTGGCAGTAGACCAGAGAAGGTTCAGGGGTCTCACAGGAGTCAGGAAGGAAGGGGGACAACCATCAAACAGAACAGGAAGAGTGACCAGCAGTGGGCAGTCATTTCAGCAGGTGACAGAAGCAGTGTG
Source organism: Bubalus bubalis (assembly GCF_019923935.1). Classification (NCBI taxonomy): domain Eukaryota; kingdom Metazoa; phylum Chordata; class Mammalia; order Artiodactyla; family Bovidae; genus Bubalus; species Bubalus bubalis. Next base: position 49,455,018 of record NC_059179.1, on the reverse strand, counting down.
TGGACCACTGAGCTGAGGATGAGGATGTAAACTGCTAGGAACCTACTAGATAAGAGACTGGGCTGTTAACAGAGAGAGAGCAAGGATCCAGACAGATCAAGGGATGGGCTTTTATCAATGCAAGAACATCTTCATAGTTTATTTTGTGAGGGGAGAGTGCAAGTGAGAGGGAGAGGCTGAAGACATGAGATTCAAGGTCTCAGAGGTGGCAGGACAGGGAAATCTAGAGCAGAGAAGAATTCAACTTGAGAAGAAGACAGTCTCCTCTAGGTCAGCAACAAAGGAATCAAGAATGGGTAAAGTGAAAGAAAGTGTTAGTTGTTCAGTCACGCCCAATTCTTTGCAACCCCATGGACTGTAGCCCGTCAGGCTCCTCTGTCCATGTGATTCTCCAGGCAAGAATACTGGAGTGGGTTGCCATTTCCTTCTCCAGGGGATATTCCTGACCCAGGAATTGAACCTGGGTCTCCTGCATTGCAGGCAGATTCTTTACTGTCTGAGCCACCAGGAAGCCCCTACAGTGGGAAAAGCTACAAGCAAATCTGTTGTGTTGGGGGAGGGGCAAGTAGAAGCAGCAGTCTGATGAGGCTACTGAAGTCCTGTTTTCCCACGCAGGAAGCAAGGTCTTGTGCTGAAACAAAGGAAAATGGAGGACAAGGGCCACAGACAGGACAGAGGAAGAAGGGACAGCTGCCTGGGACACAGAAAGCAGGAGGCTCCAAAGGAAGAGCCACCGAAGGCAGGAGAGGAACACATGGTCAGGCCCCCACTCCACGGGCCCCACTGTAGCTAGAACTCAGTAGCTTCGGCGCATGGGCAGAGACTATGGAGGAAGTACTGATACTTCACCAATTACTGCTTCCTCTTCCTCTCACACGTGAAGCTGGACTACATTACCACTTCTTACCAAACTGAAAAATGATTTTTAAAATCAAAATATTCAATGATAAAAAGGATAAAGTGAGACAACACTTTTATATCCCACTGGTAAAAGTTCAATTGGAAACTTTCAGAAATTTCTTGTACCACTTTCAAGGATCTATCCTACAGAAGTCATTAAAGAGACAAAGATGTATGTATATGACTACTTCCCCAGTATTTTACATAGCAAATAACTGTAAAAATCTATTATTCAACAACATAGTTTTCTTAATGGTCATAAAATATTATAAAGTCATTAAAAATTGTATCTCAAAGAACATTTAATAACATGGGAAAATACAACGAGTATATTTTTTAAAAATTAAATAGGTTACAAAACTTTTTAACAGTATGGGCCAACATAAGTAAAAAGAAAAAGTACACATATACAACTTAAATTCCATCATTACTAATGCGGCTTTGAAGAGTAATTTAACTTCCACATCTGTGAAACAGCAATAATACCCTGAGAGGTTGGGAAGATCAAACAAAAATATGTAAGCCCTTTAAAAATATTAAAGAATGATATTAATGTTCTTTTAAATTATCCACGTTATTCTCAAATTTAGATGCTTAACTTCTACTTTCCAATTAAGTGAACAACGCCTAATATCATGAGGACATAAACCTGAAACAAACAAAAGCTGTCACCCTCTCCTGATAGCCCACTGTACTCTCCATCTTCAGGGACAGCTCAATGTGCAGGGTGCACTGTTTAAGGAAAAACCTTTTAGAGAAGACAAGGTTCAAATCCTAACTGCTGCTGCTAAGTCGCTTCAGTGGTGTCCGACTCTGTGAGGCCCCATTGACGGCAACCCACCAGGCTCCCCCGTCCCTGGAATACTCCAGGCAACAGCACAGGAGTGGGTTGCCATTTCCTTCTCCAATGCATGAAAGTGAAAAGTGAAAGTGAAGTCGCTCAGTCGTGTGCACTCTTAGCGACCCCATGGACTGCAGCCCACCAGGCTCTCCGTCCATGGGATTTTCCAGGCAAGAGTACTGAAGTGGGATGCCATTGCCTTCTCAAATCCTAACTACTGTGCTTTTAAACAATGTAATGAACCTCCGTTCTTTGTCAGTAAAATATTTAGTGGTCAATAAACTGCTGTCTCACTGTTATTTCAGATGTTCTGCTCCTGAAGTTATTCCTGTACAGATAACACTAACTACCATGTATTAAAATCATGTAGTATTAGACTATATTAAATATTTCACAAATGGGCAAAACCTTAATTATTCTGCAAATGGGTATTAATATTCCCACTGTGTAGACTGACTGAGGTTTCAGTAACATATAAACACATAAACCTAAGTCATGTAATGACTTAGGCAAAAAACATTTTCAATTCACATTAAATTTTTAAATTGAGAAGCAATGATCTGTCAAACAGACGTTAAATGGCATTAACAAGTACTACTTCATATTCTGAAATGCTGCCATTTCCACCAAAAGGAGCAGAGATCTGTTCCTTCCTCAGATGCCAAGCACCACTTTCCACGTGCCCATCTAAAGGAATCATTTCACTTAATACCATTTGGATGCGTTCTTGCCACTGCTCTGTACTTGGATCATTTCACCTACAAGCCAGTGGTAAGAACGCATCCAAACGGTATTAACACTGACATTTTAACCGACTACGACGTCTTACGTTTAAAAAAAAGGACTTTTACGTTAAAAAAAAAAAAGATAACACAGAATCAAAAATGCCAAACACACAAACAGCAAAATAGTCTCCATCCTCACGGGGAGAGGGTGACAGCGTTTATGTTTGCTTCGGGTTTCTGTCCTCATGACGTCAGGCGCTGTTTACTTAAGATGGGTAAAGTGAAGTGAAGTTGCTCAGTCCTGTCCGACTCTTTGCGATCCCAAAGACTGTATCCTACCAGGCTTCTCCGTCCATGGAATTTTCCAGACAAGAGTACTGGAGTGGGTTGCCATTTCCTTCGCCAGAGGATCTTCCCGACCCAGGGATCGAACCCAGGTCTCACACATTGCAGGCAGACAGTTTACGGTCTGAGCCACCAGGGAAGCCCGTTTATTAAGGACAGATCCACACAAGCCCGGCTCCTTCCAGAGGCCGCCTCCGGGCCGCATCCGTTTTCATCAATGAGTCGACGTCATTCCCCACGCACCCGCCTCCCCTGGCCCACCTCTTTCAACAATTTACCAAGTGAACCTGAAACGCCGAAGGAGCAGTTCTGATGAACGCTTTTCGGCACCGCGGCCAGGAAGACAGGGGCTCTCCCCTCTCACCCGCCCCCTGCCACGCTCCCAGGGAGCTCCCCAGCGGCCTCCAGCTCAAACTCGGGGCGGCACTCAGGTCCGCACGACCCACCGGCCTGAGCTCCGCGCAGGCTCTCTGCCCCCGGAGCCTCCGAGGGCGCTCCCGCCCGCCGGCCACGCGCCGCCCACGGCCCTGACCCCTCACCGCAGAGGACACCGCAGCCCGGCCAGGGCGCGAGCGCAGGGGCGGCCCAGGGCTGGCAGGGGGCTGAGCGCGGGGCGGGTGCCCAGGCGAGGGCTCGACTCAACCGAGGCAGAGAGACCGCCCCGAGGCCCCGCGCGCCCGCCGGCGCTGACCCGCAAGTCGGGGGCCGCGGGGGCGGTGTTTCCGGGTACCCGCCGAACGGGCCCACCGCACCCCGCGGCTCTCCTTCCGACGCCTCCCCCCAGGCGAGAGGCAGCCGGGCCAAACCAGAATCGAGGGCGGCGGAGTGCGATCAGGAGGCGGGAGAGCCCGTCCAGCGCCCGGGCAGGCAGCGCGGCCCGACCACGAGCGCCCTCAGATGCCAACTGCCGGCCCCGCTCTGCCTCCCTGCAGCGCCCGCCCGGGACGACGCGGCGAGGGGCCGGGGTCTCCGCGCCCACCCTCGGCCAGGAGCTGGGGCCCCGCGTCACCGCCCCCCGGGGGCCGCCGGGCCTGGCGCCGCGGGGCGCCCGGAGCCTGGAGACCTGGGTCTGCGGTGGACCTGCTCCCTCACCGGGGCGGGGACCCGGACTCGGGGTCCGGGCCGCCCAGGCTGGGCCGCGCGTGAGGGAGCCGGGCAGTGCGCCCGTGAGGCCGGCCCCCGCCGCGTCCCCTCACCCCTGCCGCCCGCCGCCTCGCTTACTTGGCTCTGAGGCGCAGCAGCTCCTCAAACTGCCCAGCTGAGCCGACCTCCACCACCGCCGCCGCCGCCGCCTCAGCCGCCCCCGCCGCCATGCTGCCGCCGCCAGACAAGAGCAATCGAGCGCGGGCGGCCGATGGGGGCGGAGCGCGGGCGGTGGCGCAGGAAGCCCCGCCCCCAGCCGTCCCGGCGGCCCCACCCCCTGCACTGCCCCGCCCCCCAGGGCCGCGTGCCGGCCCCGAGCTGGTGAACACCCTGGGGCCGCGGCGTCCGGCCGGCCAGTTAGGACCCTGACCCCCGGGGCTCTAGACTCTCAGGAAGCTCCCCTCCGGAGCTCCTGGAAGTCAGGGCTTCCTGCGATCCTAGAAGCTCCCAAGGCAGCTGGGAGAAGGGTGTATGCGTGTGCGTGTGTGTGTGAGATGTTAGTGTGTATTTGAGTGAGTGAAGGCGCTCAGTAGTGTCCGACTCTTTGCGACCCCCCGGACTGCAGCCCACCAGGTTCCTCTATCGGCGCTCAGTAGTGTCCGACTCTTTGCGACCCCACGGACTGCAGCCCACCAGGTTCCTCTATCCATGGGATTCTCCATGGCAAGAATACTGGAGTGGGTTGCCATTTCCTTCTCCAGGGTGTCTTCCCTACCCAGGGATCGAACCTGGGTCTCCCACACTGCAGGCAGACTCTCTACCATCTGAGCCACCAGGGAAGCGTGTATTTAACAAGCTGAAATTTTAATTCAAAAGGTAGGGATGGAAGAATGGGAGATCGGGGGAAGGGAGGTTGCGCCCTCTCCGAACCTCAACGCTGACAAGGAGTTTCGAATTCGGCCCTGAAGAACCTGAAGCCACGTCAGCACGTGGCCCACCATCACCCACTGTGAGGTCAGGCCCGGCTCCAGGACCCGCTCGCTCACGCCCCGCGCCCCTCTAACCTCAGGCCTCCCCCGGATTCCCTCCTCACCTCCTGATGCTGGCGCTCCAGGCAGTGTCCCCTCCCACCTTTCCACCACTGCTTCGCACTCCTCTCCTGGAGTGACCTTGTCCATGGTCCCGGTAGCCTCTATCGCCAGGGAAACCTCCCGCAGAGCGCCTTCCCTTGCCTCCGGTGCCCATGGCTGGGAGAGGGCCGGAGGTGGGAGAGGTGGTCTCTTTAAGGATCCCCCCAGACCAGCCCCGGCCTTGTCTCCAAAGGGCCCCTCCTCCTGGATCCCAGGTTCACTACCGCCATTGCTTCCACCCAGATACGTGGGGCTCCTCCTGGGCTCTTCTGGCTCTGTACCGGGTTGGAGGACAGACCCCGTGGAGCCGCCCTCAGGTGTTAAGGGCTCCTGCACGCCTTGGACTGCGGGCACACCTCACGGTGTTAGAAGCGTCTGTGGTCTCGCATCAAGGGCGGGAGCTGTGTCTCCATCCCAGAGCCTGAGTGAGAGCCCGGCACGTCCTAGGTGCTGTGAACCATGTTCTCTACTTGGGGCCAGAGGGGGTGAAGTGGACTTATGGAGTTTCGGAGACTCATTGCCAGAAGAAGTTCATGCAGTGTATCCGGTGAATAGTCTTTACAGTGATTGCCTGTCGAAATATACTGGGTTGTGTGAAACATTAAAATTAGGTTTACTTCTTTCTACCCTTTAAATGAGGTTTCCCTAGTAGCTCCGTTGGTAAAGAATCTGCCTGCAATGCGGGAGACCCAGGTTCGATCCCTGGGTTGGGAAGGTCCCCCGGAGAAGGAAATGGCAACCCACTCTAATACTCTGGGGAATTTCATGGACAGAGGACCTGGTGGGCTACAGTCCATAGGCTCGCAAAGAGTCGGACATGACTATGTGACCAACTTTCACTTTTCACTTTCACCCTTTAAACGTGGTTGCTAGAGATTTTTAAAGTGTGCAGGTGACTCATTTTAGGCTTACTTCGTGTTTTCTCTTGGGCAGCATTGTGCCAGTGACTGAAAGGGGCCTTTAGTTACATGTGTGCCTCTGCCTGAGAAGATGCAAATGAAGATGGTAAATTACCTGAATGTGATCAAAATAGCATAGAACAAAAAAACACACAAAAAGTAAAGCTGAGGAAATGGAGGAAAGATGGACAGATTGTATGAATATCCACATCCTAATTACGATATTATACTACAGTGTTTCAAGATGCTGTCCTTGGGGAAGAACATACACAGAATCTCTTTGTGTTATTTCTTATAACTGTCTTCATGCTGAGTCGCTTCAGTCATGTCCAACTCTTTGCAACCCTGTGGACTGTAGCCTGTCAGGCTCCTCTGTCCATTGGATTCTCCATGCAAGAATACCAGAATGGGTTGTAACTGCATGTGACCCTACAATTATTTTTAAATAAAAAGATTATTTTTATTAAAAAGTAAATAAAATCTAGACATTACTATGAAAATGCAACAAGAGGGGAGAAAACAGCATGCTGCAACACAAGGTGTTTGCTCTGATGACCAACTTTAAACAGAATTATATAAATACGACATATTACTGTATAGGTGAATGTAGCAAAGAAAAAGTCTTCAGAAGGATGTGCCCCAAAGAGTTAGGAAAGCTTTCTCCCAGAGAGTGAGAACAGGGGAGTTTTAGTATTTATTGATCTGACTGTGCCAGGCCTTAGGAGTGGTGGCACAGTGGATCTTCGCTCTTCGTTGTGGCATACAAATTTTTAGTTGCAGCACGTGGGATCTAGTTCCCTACCAGGGATCGAACCCAGGCCCCCAGCATTGGGAGCACAGAATCTTAGCCTCTGACCACCGGGGATGTCCTCTCCTTGGAATATTCTTCCTTTTTTGCAGTTACCACTGTTGACATCAACAGGTCTAACGTTCAGCAGGTGAATCTCTGAGCTTGGCAATAAAAACCACTCCACGAAGCCCTGAGCCCCAATCATGTACCAGGGCTTGTCACATCTGAGTTACAGGCAGACAAGGTTATACACAGCTACAGGGTGCTTTTCAGACTTCCAAAGCCCTTGCTCTTTCCAGTCCATGATGCAAAAACATCACTGCCTGTGATACCTAACCAGACTTGGGTCCGCTTGCCTGCCCACGGTAAAGCCAATCTACCAGCCCCAGGTAGCCAATCTACCACCTGCTTTGTAGGGGGGAAGAAAAGTGCAGCATTTATTGAAGCAAAAGTGCTGCACCCTGCGTCTGTGAATTGAGCCCAGAGAGACATGTGAGTGTGGTTGAAGTGTAATTATGTTTGGTGACAGCTAACATTTCAGCGCTTCTGAGTAGGTGAGGACGTATTTTAGCCATCCCATTTTTGAGAGCACATTATTCCCTCTTGCGCCCAGGGGTTACTCCCCAGCAGGGCAGAGTGCTGAGTGCTAGGTGGGCACAAACGACCCAGGCGGAGAAAAACACCTACCTGGTCACGATAGATGAGGACTTGGAATTGGGTTCCCACCTGGCTAAATCTTTGCAGAGCCTGTGTCGAGGAGCTGAGAGACACACAGGTTTTTAATGGGCAAAGCATGGCACTGAAAAGTGTTGTTACTCCGGTAAAATGGCCAATACTTCCTTTGCTTTAAGAGGGAGTCTTAAATCCTAATTACTCCTCCCCCAAAGACCAGTTGAGGATAACCCAACTGGAGGAAACTAATTTCCTCAGGAATTTCACTGTTACAAGATTAATGGAGCCCCCCTGCAGAGAAACAGTAAAACTGTAAGTACAGTAGATTTGCACCTGAAGGATACATGCTTTAATTTCTGTTCTCAAGCTGCGATAACATCTTCTCAAGCTACTGTAAAAGGCATAAATGAGCACCAGCACCTCTGCTCCTGGGGGCTTGTCTTCCCGGACTGGGGCTTTCCCCTGGGATGGCCCCAAGTTGGGGGCGGGTGGTGGTGTGACCGCAGACCACAGCTGGCCGCAGGCCTGGGAGGGCTGAGCAAACGCTCCTCCCCAGGAGCCCCAAAGGGTCACCCCCATTGGACGGCCCCGGCCCTGCCACCCACCAGGGCACAATCCTGCTGACGGGCCTGGAATGAGAATGAGGTAACTAAGAGGTGGATGGTCTGTGTTCTGCCCCTTGGGAGCCTCCAGGGAATTGCACCCCACTATCCATCAGCTTTGAGGGTTCTGAGAATGGGCCTTGAGAAGATTGCCTCACAAATGATGTTGAGATAAACTGACACACAGGGGTCCCACCAAGTGACCACCCCTTGTTCTCTGTGGCCCAAGGGCCTCCTCGGCAACTGAGATGCTCCAACTGTCATCCTCATAGCCAAGAACTAGTCTGGGATAGGGAGGTGGAAACGGGTGTGAGGTTTCCTCTGTCAACCCCTGGCAGCCCTGCACGCGATCTTGGCAAAGTCTGGCCAATTTTCTGTCCCCTTCCTTACCAGGAACTGCTTTTATTGGAAGAACTCTATGTATATGCTGGCTATAAAGGTTGTTTATGCTGCCATAGCAAGATTTTTATTGGTTGTATTTTTGCTGCACTTGCTTGAAAAATAATTATTTTCAAAGAAAAGAAGAATTACATACCCCGTAAACTAAATAAGACTCATGTTTATTAGGGACCCTCTGACAGCTCCTCAAATGTGAAAAAAGATTTCGAAGCAGTGAATGGACAATTTATGGGCAAGTTTATTTGTAAAACAGATTTCAAGACGTACTTCATCTTGGCTCCGCCAATAAAAATACATTTCATTTCTTTTCAGAAGTGTGTGCTCTCTGATGGTTTCCTAGTAATCCCGTTTCCCCTAAGGAGGTAGGACAGTGTGGATACCTGTGTGCCCACTAACCTAATCCAGGACTGGGCTGAATGATTTGGGAGTGCTATATGTCAAAAAAAAAAAAAAAAAAAAAAAAAGATGTGACCACATCTCATAAGGCGCACTTTAGAAGAAATATATTTATAAGACATGAAGTTCACAAACCTTGATCTAATTGCTACAATCTTCAGAATCTCTTTAGCCAAAATCATTTTTAAGCACACTTCTAGTTGTTTGCAATTTATCAGAGGAAATTTGTCTTGAGAGCCCATTTTCCATCCCCTGCATCGGTTCTCATCTGTCTTCCTCGGGGACCGGCCAGGGCGGCAGGTGTGGGTTGTAAAGCCGGTTTCCAGGCTGTAGGTGGCACCAGCCGCTTCTTCAGCCTGGGGAAGGAGCATCCTTTGTTGAGTGGTTCCTTTATTCAACCTGGAGACGCCGCAATTCAGGACTAACCCAAACTGATGCCCCATCTTGATGCTCTATCTGTAGAGGCTCTGTCGATCCTCCGAAAACATGCTTCACCCCTGACCTGCCAATTTTTAATACCTTCTCCTGCCTTCTCAGTGCAACCAGCAGCGTATGTGAGGTGCTGTAAAATGTACTGAGTCTGTCCTGTACAGATGAAAAAGGCTGGTACGGGGGCCGGGGCTGGGATGTGCGGTGAGAGAGGAGAGAAACTCGCGCACACGCTGCTACGCACACCTTTGTCTACCCGACGGTTCAGTTTTCTGCGTGACCACCCAGATACAGCTGTAACGGCACTTTGTTGATCACGAGTGTACAGAGTCACTGTACGTTTGCACGCAGCTGTGTGTAATCTTGAGAAAAACATTTTACATATAAACAGTGGTATGTGTGTGTGTCTGTGTCTGTGTATTTATTCTCCAGATTATTTTGGAATTAATTTTCTGTTGCTGTTTGTAATTCTTATTTAAGGATACAAATGGCTTTGCTGTCACAAACAAGATCCCTTGTAAAATCCGAGGTAATTCTAGAGCGAGCTAATAAGTCTTAAGCAGTAAGCCCCTTGTGGCTATGTGGCTCTGAGATGTCCTATCTCAGAGGGGACCCTTCCACCCTGGAGTTCACAGGCCTTCCGTCCCACTGACCTTGGCTCTCTTGAGGGCCACTTCTGCCTTTAGCTCTCTCCTCACAGAGCCGATGTCTGGAGTATCCAGCAAGCGCCGTGAGCAGAGCTGGCCCTTCCTACCTGTGCAAGGAATTCAGGGTATGCTGAGAACACACACCCCTTAAAGAATACACCCTCCTGTACAGTGCTGGGGGCCAAGCCACGGCCAGTCGGTGATTCTCCCACACGAGGACAGGGCTGTCCCAACCAGGACAGCTAGCTGGTTTAACCAGTGACACAACAATCCTATGTTTGACAAAATGCCTCACAAGTCTGCCACACCTACAAAGGCCTTCTTCCCAGCCTCTCTGTTACCTAAACAGTAACGGTGGCATTTCCTCCAGGTGTAGGGCAAAGGAACACCAACTATCTTTTTAATCATCTGATATCTGTATTCTTTTATTTATTTCACATGGAGGATAATCACTTTACAATACCGTGATGTTTTTGCCACACATCAATACGACTCAGAAATCTGGATTCTTGAACCTCTCCAGTGCTGTCGGGCAGGCTGTGTGAGCCTTGGCCGGCCACAGCCCCGCTGGAGTCCAGCAGGTAGGACAGGCAGGGACGCTGGTGGTCTCCAGCTGAGCAGCTGTGGGAGCCCCCCGCCCCACAGCGTGGCAGCCGCTGCTCTTGCTGCAGCTCAGGGGCAACTCCAGGAAGGTGGTGCAATAGTACAATAACCCCGCATGATGGGAACAGCCCTGGATTTGCATCAGATTCTGAAAGCGTTCCCAGTTCCCATGGTCTCTCGACTGGCTCACCCACCTCAGATTACAATAGCTAGGATGATTTTTCTGTTAAAAAAGAAAAAAGAAAAGAAAAGAAACAAAAATTTCCGACTTTAAATTTCTTCCTCTAGTACAAAACAAGAAAGGAAAAAGCAAACCACTGATTTTTAAATGATGCTTTAGGCTCTATTGCCCTGTGAAAGTGAAAGTCATTCAGTCCTGTCCATCTCTTTGCAACCCCATGGACTGTAGCCTACCAGGTTCCTCTGTCCATGGAATTCTCTGGGCCAGAATACTGGAGTGGGCAGCCTTTCCTTTCTCCTTCCTCCTTTTCTCTTCCCGACCTAGCGATCGAACCCAGATCTCCCGCATTGCAGGCTGAGCCTGCAATGAGCCACCTAGGGAGTTGAGTTTACAGCTGAGCCACCACGGAAGTCCCCTGTAGTGTGTATGTAAAATAAATGGGTCGGTTCCTGCCCCATTACTAGTGTCCACCCTCCCAAACACACACATTTTGGGGGTGGTGAGTGCTCTCTTGCAAGCATTTATCACCTTGAACAGCAAATAAGTTTAACTTATATTCAAAACCCATTTTGCCCATTTGTTTCTTTATCCAGAGGATTCGAGTTCTATGCTCTTGCCATGTCTGTACCAATGCCGCCATTCTCCTTTTCCTGACCCTCAGTATCCTCATGTTCCTTCCCTATGACTTGGTGGACCTTTATTTTGTCTTATTTCAACTCTTGAAATAAAACACAAACGTCTGAAAAGATAAAAGTAAACCTGAGTCAGGATTTCACGTTCTCATGATAAAGCAGCCAAACCTCCTTCAGAGCAAAGCAGAAACCTTATGAAATAAGCTTCACTATTTTAATCAGAATAAATATCTCATGTAAACATGTCGATGCCCACATGACCTTCAGACTTTCCAGCTATGACACACGTTCTTTTTTCAGTCCATGGTCTGTTGAGATACACGGCGGGGAAGGTCTCCTTCCTAAGATAAGAGAAGTCGGGGCCACCCAGCAGGCAGCCCTTCACGGTGTGGACCTGAGGGAGGAAGCAAACACGGCCCCCAGCCCTGGCTCTGCCAGGCGCCGAGCCCCTCAGAGGTCAGGCCGCAGCGGCCCCAAAGCTAAGAAGGACGAAGCAAGGCTCCAGGGGCCTCAGGGAGGTCCTGCTACGCCACGCCCCTAGCCCCTCCCCCCAGGAAGCCCCTCCTCTGCACCGCGGTGTCGGATGCCCACTGCCCCAAACTCTCAGGTCTTTCTCTCCGACCGGTGAGGACCCGCAGGGGGCTCCTGCCCTCCTGGATGAGAGGCTGGTTTTCCAGTTTCCGCACATCCTCTGTCGCGGCTTCACAGCTAGAAATGACCAGATGCTCATCACAGGGATTCCTGGCCACCTTGCTTTTTTTCTCCCCTTGAATCAAATCTTACCCCGCACCGAGTTATTATTTGGCATAACTGTATTTACCCTACAGAAACATGTCCTTTTACGACGGGACATAAATATTAAATAACAGTGTTCTGGAATTCCTGTCCACTGATGCAGCTAGGGGAGTTGAGTTTAGAAGAATCCCGAGGCCTACTCCGATCCCTAAGTGAGATGTTTTGTTTTAAGGACAGCGATTTAACACTATTTAGCAATCCCTATGGAGGGATTTGTCTCTTCTTTACCGAAAGATGCAGTATGTGAGTTTGTGTGCCTTTGCTTTTGTTTTATAATTTCAAACAGTCAGAAAAGATGGCATTCACTGGCAATCAATTTATTTTGATTGATAAAAAGGGGTTAATAAAAGCCCCTCAGAAATAAAAAGAAGGGGACTAGTGATATATCTTTCAGGGAGCCTTCTTTCAGCTGCGCATAAACAGAGCAAGCTGTTTTACTTCTCCCCAATAAGTCTTCTCCCCTTGTTTTCTCTACCTACCGAGTCATTTATAATCCTTATTATTTCCAACCCACATGCTAACGCGGCCTCAGTCATATTTCCACAGCCTGGGGCTTTCTCCTTACTATGTTGTGAGAGCCGAGAGGCAAGAACACCCTATAATTTATATGAAAATACATGCCAAAAATGGATTGTCAAACATAGCCAATGTGGCTTCATACGCTTGCAAATAAAAAAATTTTAGGATGAAATATAAAACATCGTGCTAAAGTTTCCACCTACTGCCGAAACATAGCACAGCACAGAAAGTACACTCGTGTCTGCATTTAACAATCATTATGCAGCAATTAGAAGCAGAGGTAAGTTAGAATGAGATAAAATGTTCAAATCTAAAGTTAATACTTTTTCAAGCACAATTGTGGTTTACTAATATTTTAATTTTTCTACAGCACCTATGCAGAAAATGCAAAATGACAGACTATAAAATCCCTGCCCACTGTATGTAGCAAGTCTTTACAGTCCCGTTATGGGATGGATGGAGGCACATATGTTTTACAGTATCGTACAAATCTCTAATTTGCACTGGTTGTAAAGCCTTTCAAATAATTTTCTATTTTTGATCATCCCTGAAGAGCACATGTACAATGTCAGGAAATAATACAGGGAAATGGCTTAGATCCCAAAGGTCTCCATGTAGGGGTGTTATTTTGAAAGTTGAAAATGGTGGTTTATTATTATTGTTATTATCATTATGATTTGCCTTAATGAAATAAACCTGGATCATTATAAGGATTGCATTTAGAAAAATCTTATACTGAGTCTTGCCATAAAAAAATAATAATAACCTGAGAGAAAATAATATGGAGACAAAACCATGACCCTTAGGAAGACGAACATGTGCTGACTTTCTAGAAAGACGGGCATCCTTCGGACTCTAATCACCTTGGGATGGAGCAGCTGTCCATGATGAGTGGGACCCTCGAGGAACCCACGTGCTGTCCACCTGAGAACCAAGGCAGGAGAGGCGGCTGACTGTGGGGCCCTGTAGGCAGTCCTGACCAGCCACTCTTTAGTAACACTTTGACTGGGGCATGGAAGCATAAGATAAAATCACAAAGACAAGAAGTGAACTAGTGGATGGCTTGTGCATTCCCATTGTTTCATTGTCCCACCTAACATCCCAGAAACGTCAGCTGTCTTTAGCTGAAAATAGCCCAGAGTGGGCAGGTGACCCCACACAACTACCTCTGCTGAACACATTCATTCATCGGCTCAGCCCTGAGCACCCTCGCTGGGTCTCGTCTGTGCTGGGCACTGGGGACACAGATTTTTAGAAAGAGAAGCCCTTGGCCACACACTCCCATGCATGAACCACCTTGAGCACAAAGGTGGGTGTTCAGAATAAAGATTATTCACGTCTGTGCACAGCAGAGGCACCCCTTGAGGAAGCCCACGGGGGCTCTGTACCCACCAGCCGCGCCTGGAAACTCATGCGGGGACATCAAGGCCCCTGGGGCAACTAGCAGAGCTGTTTTGTTTGTTGAACTGTTGCTGTGGTTTGCTTGGCCAAACTCACTGGGTTTCAGGAAGACCTGCGACATAAGGAGGAGGGTTTCCACGGGAACGAAAGGCAAGGACAGGAGAAGACATCCAGACGGAGCTGTGTCTGAATTCAGGTCCGCCCTTCAACCTTGTGCTGCCGAGTCTCTGAGGCTGACGTCTCTTTCTTTATCCGAACCTGCAGACAGACCTGCAGTGTTGCTGCGAAAGTGAAGTTGCTCAGTAGTGTCCGACTCTTTGCGACCCCATGGGCTGTAGCCTACCACGCTCCTCCATCCTTGGGATTTTCCAGGCAAGAGTACTGGAATGGATTGCCATTTCCTTCTCCAGTGGATCTTCCCGACCCAGGGATGGAACCTGAGTCTCCCGCATTGTAGGCAGACGCTTTACCATCTGAGCCACCAGGGAAATACCCAGCCCTGCTGCGAGGATGACAGCAAGCAAATCAAGGGTGCAGGAGTGACCACTAAAGATGGTTAACGACCGATGGGAGGGGACTTCCCGAGCGCCGACTGCAGGCCAGGCTCCGCCCCGGGGAGGCCAGCCCTCCGGGGGGACACAGAGACCATCACTGGACAGAAAAGAAAGACGCTCGCTCCCCAGGGACAGTGCCCTGGGGGCTGGAAGTCAGGCAGACAGCGTGGGGGTGGGGCTTAGCTTCTCTCAGCAGGGGATGGTTTCCTCGAGCTCCGGAAAATAAGGAGAGCTAGTGCCCTTTAGGGAGATGCATTTCCAGGCAAAGATGATAAACAGCACTGTCACAGAATATCTAAAGAAATTGTGAATTTCAAAGGAATGAAATAGTCAATAATCTATACTAGTGCCCAAGGAAGTTCTGGGAACTTTTTTAAAATAAGAGGGCAAGAAGAAAGGAAAGAGCATTTATTAAATACTTACTATGTGCCAGGCTCTGTGCTTCTGGCCATCAATATGTAAAACAGGGGTTTCCCTGGTGGCTGAGTGGTAAAGAATCCACCTGCCAGTGCAGGAGACGTGGGTTTGATCCCTGGGTTAGGAAGATACCCTGGAGAAGGAAATGGCAACTCACTGCAGTATTATTTTTTACAGATGTCTTTAAAGATTTAAAGGAGGAAGTTTAAGTCAGTGGAAAAGTAGAAGTAATGACTTTGCAACAGGTGAATCAAAAGTTTCTCACCCCCTTCTCACAAGACGTATACAGACACACAAGCCATGTATGTGTGCACACAACCTCCCACCCATTAGATAGACTGTGAAGAGCATGCTACCAAAGGCAACCCACAGCTACTCCATGAAGCCCTGACATCCCTGAGAGGCTTCACTCCCATTTTATAGATGAGGAGACTGAGGCTGTGAATGCTCCTCTCAACACACCTCACTAGTTAAGCGGACAGAACCTTTCCAGAATCTTCCTGGACTCTGAATGATCCAGTGCTTGGCTAGGAAAGACTAGAGGTTCCTCACACCAGCCACGGTGAACTGTAAACGTGCCAAGTACCACACATCATGCTGGGTACTGTACAGGGTCTCACAGTAAACTCGGAGTGCCCCACTACAGAAGGGACAGTACACACACACACACATACACACGATTGTTATTGTTCAGTCACTAAGTCATATCTGACTCTTTGTGACCTCATAGACTGCAGCACGCCAGGCTCCTCTGTCCTCCACTATCTCCCAGAATTTGCTCAGATTCATGTCCATTGAGTCGGTGATGCCATCCAACCACTTTATCCTCTGTCACCCCTTCTCCTCCCACCTTCAATCTTTCCCATCATCAGGGTCTTTTCCAATGAGTTGGTTCTTCGCATCATGTGGCCTAAGTATTAGAGCTTCAGCTTGAGCATCAGTGCTTCCAATGAATATTTAGGGTTGATTTCCTTTAGGATTGACTGGTTTGATCTCCTTGGTGTTCAAGAAACTCTAAAGAGTCTTTTCCAGCACCACAGTTCAAAAGCATCAATTCATTGGCACTCAGCCTTCTTTGCTTCCCTTGTGGCTCAGCTGGTAAAGAATCAGCTTGCAATGCAGGAGACCTGGGTTGCATCCCTGGGTTGGGAAGATCCCCTGCAGAAGGGAAAAGTTACCCACTCCAGTATTCTGGCCTGGAGAATTCCATGGACTATATAGTCCATGAGGTTGCAAAGAGTCAGACATAACTGAGTGACTTCCACTTCACTTCAGCCTTCTTTATGGTCCAACTCTCACATCCATATATGATGTTTTTCCATACTGGAAAAACCATAGCTTTGACTATATGGACATTTTTCGGCAAAGTGATGTCTCTGCCTTTTAACCCACTGTCTAGGTTTGTCATAGCTTTCCTTCCAAGAAGCAAGCATCTTTTAATTTCATGGCTGCAATCGACATCCACAGTGATTTTGCAGCCCAAGAAAAGAATATCTGTCACTGTTTCCACTTTTTCCCCTTCTATTTGCCATGAATTGGCAAATACACACACACACACACACACACACACACGCACATGCATAAACTGAAGAGTTAATTCATTGGAAAAGATCCTGATACTGGGAAAGATTGAAGGCAGGAGGAGAAAGGGACGACAGAGGATGAGATGGTTGGATGGCATCACCGACTCAATGGACGTGAGTTTGAGCAAACTCCGGGAGATAGTGGAGGACAGGAAGCCTGGGGTGCGGCAGTCCATGGGGTCGCAAAGAGTCAGACACAACTGAGCGACTGAACTGCACTGAAACTCTACCCCAGTTAAACTCTTCATCCCCCTCCCCTGGTCCCCAGAAGCCACCACGCTGCTGTCTGTCTCTGTGAGTCTGACTACTCTACTACTTCACAGAAGTAGAATTCTTTTGCACTCGACCTTTTGTGACCTGCTTATTTCATTTTGTATAATGTCCTTAGGGTTTATTCATGTTGTAAACCGGTGCTGGAATTTCCTTTCTTTCAAGACTGAATAATATTCCATTGTATGCCTGGATCACGTTTTGCTCGAGCCTTCACCCACCTGCGGACACCCGGGTTGCTTCCACCCCTTGGCCATTGTGAATGGTGCTGCTCCCTGCTTTTCATTATTCGGTGTAGATACTCAGAAATGGAATTGCAGGATATGGTAATTTTATCTTTAACTTTTTAAGGACATACCATACTATTTTTAATAGTGTCCACATCATTTTACATTCTCATCTGTAACACACAACAGCCCCAGTTTCTCCACATTCTAGCCAACACTTATTAGTTTTATAATAGCCCTCCTAATGGGTATGAAGAGGTACCTCATTGTGGTTTTGATGTGCACGTTCCCTAATGATTAGTGATGTTGAGCATCTTCTCATGACCGTTTGTATATTACCTTTGAAGAAACATCTATTCCAGTACTTTGTCCTTTTTTTAATCAAGTTGTCTGAGTTGTAGGAGTTCTTTATGTGTTTTGGATATTAACTCCTTATCAAATATATAATTTGCAAATATTTACTCCATTTTGGGGGTTGCCTTTCACTGTGCAAATAGCATCTTTTCACAAAAATTTTATATTTTTATATAGTTCAATTTACCTAATTTTTCTTTTATTGACTGTTTCTGGCATCATATGCAAGAATTCAATGTCATGAAGCTTTCTCCTGTTTTATTCTGTTATTGTATATAATACATTAGAATGGTGAATACTCCAAACTATCACTTTTTAGATACTTTATATTTTTAAAGTCTTAAATTTTAAGATACAAGAACCTAAATATATTAGGTAAATAACAGGAGAGGTTTAGTACACATCTTTTGGTTGGTACCCAGATGGCCAATGTTTGGTAGTGTGCTACACTAAACTGTGTCATTCTAAATATACCAATTGTATTAAAGGAAAAAAGAATCATGACACTTGTTAAAGAATAAGGCAGCCTTAATGCAGGGGGACCCCTGGGACAGGTATAGGGACTACTGAAATGGAATTTTGTGAGCGCAGAGAGAGTGGGCTCAACTCTAAACACAAGGGAAAGGGGGAATTTATAGCCAAGGAGCATGGTAGGGAGAGTGGGGTCGTGGATGGAAACTTTCTAAGAGGAAACATCATGTATAAGGGGAGGTTCTGGCTAAGTTAACCTAGCAGCATTCTTGCTGAACGCAGAGCACCATTATCAGACATCCCCTGGGGGACGGTGGAGGATGAGGAGCCCCATCAGAGACCAAGGGTGATCAGAGACCAGGGGCGAGGGCTTCCGGCTAAGTTGACTCAGCAGAATTTGTGCCAAAATTGGAAAATGCAGGGGTGAACCTGGGAGCCTGAAGGTCACAGCCTAGTTGATAAGAGGATTCAGAGAAGCCTGACTAGAATTTGGTCAAGGAGACCACCTGTTCCTCCCTCAGGGACTAAGCTTCTGTGCCCCTATTAGCCAATGTTTGGATCAAGCATCTGAAAAAGCAGCCCTAGGTGCAAAGAGCAGGGAAACTGAACGACCAAGCAGGTCATTTAATCTCAACTGCAAGACACATACAAAGCTTTTAAAGTAGAGGTAGTAATATAGGTCTACAATAATACTTTACTTTCAATTCTGAAATGCAAAACGTTCTAAAACTTAGAAGTTTTCCCCTAAGTGAAAGTAAAGTGAAAGTCGTTTAGTAGTGTCCGACTCCTTGAGATCCCATGGACTATACAGTCCATGGAATTCTGCAGGCCAGAATACTGGAGTGGGTAGCCTTTTCCTTCTCCAGGGGATCTTCCCAACCCAGGGATCGAACCCAGGTTTCCATTGCAGGCAGATCCTTTACCAGCTGAGCCACAAGGGAGGCCCTAAGTTTGGAGCAAACTCATTTGAACTAACATGGCATATAACATGGAGACTGAGACTATTTACAACCTTTATATATCCCGTTTCCGGGTAATATTTGTGACTATTCACACATTTTTGCTACAGAAATACTGTCTTTGATTATATGTGGTTCCAGACCCCACTGAAAGTTTCTTGTTGTATATATACTGACCTTTAAAACAGAATCCAAAAAACTTTGAATTCCAAAACCACATCTGGCCCCAAGGTCCCCCACACGCATATTTACTGAGCTGTAGCGGACATTTAGAGAAGGCAATGGCACCCCATTTCAGTACTCTTGCCTGGAAAATCCCGTGGATGGCGGAGCCTGGTGGGCTGCAGTCCATGGGGTCGCTAAGAGTCGGACATGACTGAGCGACTTCCCTTTCACTTTTCACTTGCATGCTTTGGAGAAGGAAATGGCAACCTACTCCAGTGTTCTTGCCTGGAGAATCCCAGGGACGGGGAGCCTGGTGGGCTGCCGCCTATGGGGTCACACAGAGTCGGACACGACTGGAGCGGCTTAGCAGCAGCAGCAGCAGCAGCGGACATTTATTCTCTTAGTTTACTGTGTACAAGGCAATGATCTGATATACGTATATACCGCAAAGGGATTGCTAGAATAAGGTATGTTAACACATCCAGCACCTCACAGAGTTACATTTTGTGTGTGTGGTGTGAGATGTTTTAAAACGTACTCTTAAGCATCTTTGAAACATATAATACAGCACTGTTAACCATATCATCACCATGCTGTATATTATAAGCCCAGAACTTAATTTCCTCGTCACTGGAAGGTCCCAACGGTTGTTGGTACAGGATTAACTAGCAGTCCTAGAAATATTACCAGTACTATCGAGTATTTAGTTTGTATCAGTCATTGTTCTAAGTACTTTATGTAAGTACCTCATTTAATCCTCCCAATACCACGTGAAAGTGAAAGTGTTAGTGGCTCAGTTGTGCCCAACTCTGCGACTTCATGGACTACAGCCCACCGGGCTTCTCTGCCCATGGGATTTTCCAGGCAAGGATACTGAAATGGTTTGCCATTTCCTTCTCCAGGGGATCTTCCCAACCCAGGCAGCAAACCTGGGTCTCCTGCACTGCAGGCAGATCCTTCACCAACTCAGCTACCAGAGAAGCCCATCCTCTTTTACAAACAAGAAAACTGAGGTAATTAGCTATTTAATCTGCTGAATATCATGTAGCAGGTAGCCCAGCTGAGTAGGGCTTCATGCATTTCACCACAATGGATAAGGATAGGTCTTTGTAACAAAACAGCTTCCAACTGCAGAATAGTAAACTTACAGTGACTCAAATATCAGAGATGAGACAAGAAATCTGAAGATTGATGGGCTGCTGGTTTTGGTTAGTTCATAAGCTGCTTTTGAACTATTAAGAAAGCTGAGCACTGAAGAATTGATGCTTTTGAACTGTGGTGTTGGAGGAGACTCTTGAGACTCCCTTGGACTGCAAGAGGATCCAACCAGTCCATCCTCAAGCTAATCAGTCCTGAATATTCATTGGAAAGACTGATGCTGAAGCTGAAACTCCAATACTTTGGCCACTTGATGTGAAGAACTGACTCATTTGAAAAGACCCTGCTGCTGGGAAAGACTGAAGGTGGGAGAAGGGGACGACAGAGGATGAGGTGGGTGGATGGCATCACCAACTCAATGGAAAAGAGTTTGAGTAAACTCTGGGAGTTGGTGATGGACAGGGAGGCCTGGCGTGCTGCAGTCCATGGGGTCGCAAAGAGTCAGACACGACTGAGCAACTGAACTGAACAGCTTTCTTTATAGTCCAACTCTCACATCCATACGTGAAAACTGGAAAAACCATAGCTTTGAATAGACAGACCTTTGTTGGCAAAGTAATGTCTCTGTTTTTTAATATGCTGTCTAGGTTGGTCATAACTTTTCTTCCAAGGAGCAAGTGTCTTTTAATTTTATGGCTGCAGTCACCATCTGCAGTGATTTTGGAGCCCCCCAAAATAAAGTCTGTCACTGTTTCCATTGTTTCTACATCTATTTGCCATGAAGTGATGGGACCAGATGCCATGATCTTAGTTTTCTGAATGTAGAGTTTTAAGCCAGCTTTTTCACTCTCCTCTTTTACTTTCATCAAGAGGCCCTTTAGTTCTTTGCTTTCTGCCATAAAGGTGGTGTCATCTGCATATCTGAGGTTTGATATTTCTGCCGGCAATCTTGATTCCACTTTGTGCTTCATCCAGTTCAGCGTTTCTCATGATGTACTCTACATGTAAGTTAAATAAGCAGGGTGGCAATATACAGCCTTGATGTACTCCTTTCCCGATTTGGAGCCAGTCTGTTGTTCCATGTTCAGGTCTAACTTGCTTCCTGACCTGCATACAGATTTCTCAAGAGGCAGGTCAGGTGGTCTGGTATTCCCATCTCTTTCAGAATTTTCCACAGTTCGTTGTGACCCACACAGTCAAAGGCTTTGACATAGTCAATAAAGCAGAAGTCGATGTTTTTCTGGAACTCTTTTGCTTTTTTGATGATCTAATGGATGCTGGCAATTTGATCTCTGATTCCTCTTGCTTTTCTAAATCCAGCTTGAACATCTGGAAGTTCACGATTCACGTACTGTTGAAGCCTGGCTTGGAGAATTTTGAGCATTACTTTGCTAGCATGTGAGATGAGTACAATTGTGCAGTAGTTTGAGCATTCTTTGGCATTGCCTTTCTTTAGGATTGGAAGGAAAACTGACCTTTTCCAGTCCTGTGGTCACTGCTGAGTTTTCCAAATTTGCTCTCATATTGAGTGCAGCACTTTCACAATATCATCTTTCAGGATTTGGAATAGCTCAACTGGAATTCCATCACCTCCACTAGCTTTGTTCATAGTAATGCTTCCTAAGGCCCACTTGACTTCACATTCCAGGATGTCTGGTGAGTGATCACACCATCATAATTATCTGGGTGGTGAAGATCTTTTTTGTATAGTTCTTCTGTGTATTCTTGCCACCTCTTCTTAATACCTTCTGCTTCTGTTAGATCCATAACTTTTCTGTCCTTTATTTTGCCCATCTTGGCATGAAATGTTCCCTTGGTATCTCTAATTTTCTTGAAGAGATCTCTAGTCTTTCCCATTCTGTTGTTTTCCTCTATTTCTTTGCATTGATCATTGAGGAAGGCTTTCTTATCTCTCCTTGCTACTCTTTGGAACTCTGCATTCAGATGGGTGTATCTTTCCTTTTCTCCTTTGACTTTTGCTTCTCTTCTTTTCACAGCTATTTGTAAAGCCTCCTCAGACAACCATTTTGCCTTTTTGCATTTCTTTTTCTTGGGGATGGTCTTGATCCCTGCCTCCTATACAATGTCACAAACCTCCGTCCATAGTTCTTCAGGCACTGTGTCTATCAGATCTAATCCCTTGAATCTATTTTTCACTTCCACTGTATAATAGTAAGGGATTTGATTTAGGTCACACCTGAACGGTCTAGCGGTTTTCCCTACTTTCTTCAATTTAAGTCTGAATTTGGCAATAAGGAGTTCATGATCCGTGCCACAGTAAGCTCCCGGTCTTTACAAGGTGATTAAGCTCTGGGCTTGTAATATACAGCATGGTGATTATAGTTAACACTGCTGTAGTGTGTATTTAAAACACGCTTAAAAGTAGGTTCTAAACCATTTCACACCACACCCACACACTCACACACACACACACTGTAACTGTGTGAGGTGTTGGATATGTTAACTGCACCTCATTCTAGTGATCATTTTGCAGTATATACATATATCAGATCATTGCATTGTACACAGTAAACTAACAGAACAGTAAAAGTCAGTTAGAGCTCAGTACATAGACTGTGGGGGACCTTGGGGGCACATCCCTCTTTAAACAGGGAAGAACATCTGTCCCAGAGACAGCCGCGCACCAACAGTCCCATCAGCCCATCACTGTCAAAGGATTAGCTTATACCAACTTTAATGAAGCATAAAGGATCTTGGGCTCGGCGCTTTGGTACAGAACGTAGCGGGGGCTCCGCGGTGGGGTGCACGGTCCAGCCTGGACATACTGGCGGACTCCTGAGCCTCGGCCCTCTGAGAAGAGGGAGGCGCAGCTAGGCCCAGGGTTCCGCGGGTGGGACGGCACACGACCCGAATCCCACACCACACGACGGCCGCGGGAAGCACGACCTCGCTTGCCCCTTCCGCACGGCCCGAGGGCCCGGGCAGCTCAGAGCTGCGGCTTCAGATAACCGGGGGTGTTCCCAGCGCCTCTGGACGAGAAGCCACCGTGCACCGGGCAATATCAGGCTGGAGAGCACCACACGCTGAAGCGTGGCTCCCGCCCGGAAGCGAGGCGGACTCCCAAGGACTACAACTCCCAGAGATGCCAGCGCTCCTCCGCTCTGATAGGCCCGCTGCGCCACCTATCAGCCAACCAGCGACGGCAGACGGGGCTCAGGGACCAATCACAAGAGGGGAGGCGGGCGCTCCCCCAGCCGATCGCAGGCCCCAAGTCGAATCGTGGCGAAACCTTAAACAGGTTCTCTGGAGCCCCAAGGCCGACACAGTGACCGGAGAAGTGACAGAATCAACGACCTAGGGCAGTGACGGTGACTAGAGAAGTAACAGAACCAACGACCTAGGGAGGAAATCCCCTCATCTCCTCAAAGTTCTGGCTTCCGCTACTCCAGCCTGTCGCCGCGCCAGCCAGAGCCCGCGAGTTCCTGGCGGCGCCCCGCCCCCAGCACTTTATTGGCTCCCTTGGGGCACGTGAGCGCAGAGGGCGTGGCCTCGGCAGCCCGGGCTGGGCCGGGAGGGCGGCACCTGACCGCAATCGGGGACTGGAAGGCCCGGGCGCCTGGGGCCTGGGGTCTCATGGACACCCTGGCGCTGGGCCGATGGCGACGGCGGAGGCCTGAGGATCTGCAGGTCCCGGGGGACGCGGTGAGTCCCCCGGGGCCCGGGCCTTGCGAAAGGGAAGTCGGCAGCGCTGGGCAAACGCCCACCGGGTCTGGTGACTACTGGCGCCTAAAGCAGGAGGAGACCGGGCCCAGGCGGGCGGCGGGCGCCCGCTTGGGCGGAGCGTAGTGGGCGCGGCCTGAGTGGGGCCGACCGCCTCTCAGGCCGCGCCTGCGCAGAGATGCGGGCCTGGGCGGGCCGAGCGCACCCGCTTGGGCGGAGTACAGTGGGCGGGGCCTGGATGAGGCGGACCGCCCCTCCGACTGCGCCTGCGCAGAGATGCGGGCCGGGTCGGGCGGTGTGCGCCCGCTTGGGCGGGGCCTGGGTGGGGCGGGTCGCCCCTCAGGATGCGCCTGCGCAGAGATGCAGACCCGGGCACCTCGGTGTCCTGGAAACCCAGGGCTGGTCACATGGTTCAGGGCTGCTGCGGAGGCCTCAGAGGTTCAGTGTCCAAAGTCAAGGGTCCTCCCGCCTTCTCCGCGCAGCTGTTCCTGAGTCAAACCGCCACGTGCAGGCGCTGGGCTGGGTGTGGTATGGGTGCCAGGCTAGCCGACACTCCAGTCGTTTGCTGCGAAAGAGCAGGGTAAGAGGTGATGGGTAATGGGAGGGTCTCTAATCAAGCTCGGGGTGGGTGCATCGTCGAGTCTATGCGAGGCTTGAAGGGAAAATTAGTGTGGGCAGGAAGTGCGTAGGGAACCGACAGAAGCCCTGTGGGATTGGGATAAGGAGGGCAGAGCCTCTGAGCTGCGCTCTTGTCCAACAACTCTGCCTGCGAATCGCCGGTTCTGATTTCGTCTTGTTTACTTCAGGGATCCCTCTTAAGAGCAGCAGCCATGTGCCGCCATACCGAGCAACAGAATTCTTTATATTCTTCTTCGACTCCTCCCGGCTCCATAAGCATGGCATGTGC
The DNA here is from genome assembly GCF_019923935.1 of Bubalus bubalis. Lineage (NCBI taxonomy): Eukaryota > Metazoa > Chordata > Mammalia > Artiodactyla > Bovidae > Bubalus > Bubalus bubalis. The sequence goes on along the minus strand of NC_059179.1, from coordinate 49,430,343 downwards.
CTTCCCAGTTAGTACAGGCAACCTTTTTCTCCAGTGTTTTGCACAGCCTATCAGGAGTGACGAGCTTTCTCCCCTGAAGCCTCTTTCTTCGCTGCCCGCTGCCTGACCATGAGCTAGTCTCACTTATGTTCTTGATGTAGCACTCCTCTACCTGGTGCCACCTCACAGGGCATAGGCTAAGCTTCTGTAACAGGGAGACTTCACACCATCCTGGCTCAGACCTGAGGGAAGTTTGGTTCTGTGCATAGCAGTATGGAGGTGAGCCCAGGGCAGTGGAACAGTTCAGTCCAGTTCAGTCACTCAGTCGTGTCCGACTGTTTGCAACCCCATGGACTGCAGCAGGCCAGGCCTCCCTGTCCATCACCAACTCCCAGAGTTTACTCAAACTCAACATCCATCGAGTCAGTGATGCCATCCAACCATCTCATCCTCTGTCATCCCCTTCTCCTCATGCCTTCTAGTGGTACCCAGATCAAAGACATCCACGCACCCAGTCTCATTCTGTCCGTGGCTTCAGCAGCCCCCTGTCCTCCAGACACATGTGTGTTCAACCTCTCAGTTGTGTCTCGTTCTTTGCAACCCTGTGCATTGTGGCCCGCCAGGCTCCTCTGTCCATGGGATTTCCCGGGCAAGAATACTGGAGTAGGTTGCCTGCTTCAAGGGATCTTCCTGACCCAGGGATCGAACCCATGTCTCCTGTGTCTCCAGCATTGGCTGGTGGATTCTTTACCACTGAGCCACCTGGGAAGCCCCATCCTCCAGACAGTGGGAAGTAAATAGGAAAGTGACACGATCATCCTGACATTTAAAGGGCCACCCTTTCCCCAGAGCAGCTTTGTGGGAAATGAAGGGGATGGTGGTCAGAGGGGAGGCACAATATATAGATGGTGAGAGGTGTCAGAGGCTCAGCCTGAGGGGAACGTAATGGCAGCACACACACGTGGCTGTGGATTTTGGAGGAAGAGCGGGCAGGTCTTGCTGGTGGAGTGGGTGTGGCAGGGAGTGTGAGTGGGGGAGTCCAGGTGACCCCCAGGGTTGCGGCTCGAGCTCCTGGGTGTGCAGTGGTGCTGTCACCGCAGGAGGGGACGTCTTGGAGACAGTTAGCTGAGGTGTGGCAGATTCTGCCAGTCCTCAAGTGGCCACCATGTGGGTTATCAGTTTCACAACAGCCCGTTGGGATGCCCATATGACCAACGAGGAAACTGAGGTACAGAGAGATTAATCAACTAGCAAGTGGTGGTTCAGTTCAGTTCAGTTGCTCAGTCGTGTCCGACTCTGTTCGACCCGATGAATCACAGCAGGCCAGGCCTCCCTGTCCATCACCAACTCCCAGAGTTCACTCAGACTCACGTCCATCGAGTCAGTGATGCCATCCAGCCATCTCATCCTCTGTCGTCCCCTTCTCCTCTTGCCCCCAATCCCTCCCAGCATCAGAGTGTTTTCCAATGAGTCTGGCCAAAGTACTGGAGTTTCAGCTTTAGCATCATTCCTTCCAAAGAAATCCCAGGGCTGATCTCCTTCAGAATGGACTGGTTGGATCTCCTTGCAGTCCAAGGGACTCTCAAGTGTCTTCTCCAACACCACAGTTCAAAAGCATCAATTCTTCGGCGCTCAGCTTTCTTCCCAGTCCAACTCTCACATCCATACATGACCATAGGAAAAACCATAGCCTTGACTAGCTGGACCTTTGTTGGCAAAGTAATGTCTCTGCTTTTGAATATGCTGTCTAGGTTGGTCATAACTTGCCTTCCAAGGAGTAAGCGTCTTTTAATTTCATGGCTGCAGTCACCATCTGCAGTGATTTAGGAGCCCAAAAAAATAAAGTCTGACACTGTTTCCCCATCTATTTCCCATGAAGTGGTGGGACCAGATGCCATGATCTTCATTTTCTGAATGTTGAGCTTTAAACCAACTGTTTCACTCTCCACTTTCACTTTCATCAAGAGGCTTTTTAGTTCCTCTTCACTTTCTGCCATAAGGGTGGTGTCATCTGCATATCTGAAGTTATTGATATTTCTCTCGGCACTCTTGATTCCAGCTTGTGCTTCTTCCAGTCCAGCGTTTCTCATGATGTACTCTGCATAGAAGTTAAATAAGCAGGGTGGCAATATACACCCTTGACGTACTCCTTTTCCTATTTGGAACCAGTCTGTTGTTCCATGTCCAGTTCTAACTGTTGCTTCCTGACCTGCATACAGATTTCTGAAGAGTCAGGTCAGGTGGTCTGGTATTCCCATCTCTTTCAGAATTTTCCACAGTTTATTGTGATCCACACAGTCAAAGGCTTTGGCATAGTCAATAAAGCAGAAATAGATGTTTTTCTGGAACTCTCTTGCTTTTTCCATGATCCAGCGGATGTTGGCAATTTGAGCTCTGGTACCTATGCCTTTTCTAAAACCAGCTTGAACATCACGAAGTTCACGGTTCACATATTGCTGAAGCCTGGCTTGGAGAATTTTGAGCATGACTTTACTAGCGTGTGAGATGAGTGCAATTGTGACTACCGCAAGTGGTGGTAGTAGGTCCTAAACCCTACCACCGCCCTCCAGAGCTTGTGTTCTTAACCACTGGGCTATACAGCTTCCTCCGGGGGGCTTGTGGAACTAAAACATGAGACTTGAAAACGAAATCCAAAGTTGGCCATAAACCGATGAAAGGTGTGATGCGCCGGACTGTCAGGGATGGGAAGCCATAGGTCACTGTTGATCTGAGGAAACAGGAAAGGCTTAGTAGAAGAAACCTTGAGTGATCTTTCAGGTTGGAGTTGGTGGGATGAGGTGCCCAGGCTGAGGCTCCAGCACTTCCAGACTGTTACCAGACAGGATGAGGGCGTGTAGTGCTGGGGTGTGTCCTGTCTCCTGATCTGATAGAGTCCTCATTTACGTTGCATTGTTTTTGCAACATTGTTTTTGTCCTAGTTTTTGATCTGACAATCTGGATTGAGCTTCATAAAGTAGCCACGTTCTGCCCTCCATTTTCCACTCTGGTTCTCCGTCTCTCTCACACACACCCGTTCAGTTTGGTTACTCGGGAAGCATGAGTCCCTTCGTACCTCTGTGACAGCCCAGTGGCTCTGCACCCTGTGTGTTAAAGCCAGCAGAAGAGATCAGGAGCTGCGGCCACCAGGACCGTCTCTGGAATGAGGAGTCTCATGAGCCAGGGCCAGGAGTCTCTCCTGTCCTCTGGGGAGTGTCCTGATGATGGTGAGGTCAGTGAATGTGGTAGCAGTTACATAGCAGTAGTGCTTATCCTTTCTGTTGCATACTTTTTAAAAATTATTTTTCTGAGCACCTATTGTGTACCAGCACTGTTCTAGGCTCTGGAAGAAGAGAAGTGAGGCTTTGCTTAGGTTGACCCCGTGACTGGGCATCCAGTGCCTGGCTCCTTGCAGTCCCTAACCACCACACTCACCACACCTTTCAGAATGGAAATGTCAACCCAGACGCCCAAAAATTCATGTCTACACCTCAGCCTTCTATCTCCCTAAAGACTCTTTTTACAAAAAAGCTCTGTAAAGAGCAGGCTCTCTGGGCAGAGTACTGGTTGCCCACAGAGTTACCATTTCCAGTGCACTTCAGTCTTTTGTATATTCTTATTACCATCTGGTTTAATTTTTGGTTTTCTTCCTGAAGGAGTTCTTTTAACATACATTCTCTGGTGGCTCAGATCCGCCTGCAATGCAGGAGACCTGAGTTTGATCTCTGTGTTGGGAAGTTCCCCTGGAGCAGAGAATGGCAACCCACTCCAATATTCTCAAAGCTCAGGTTGTTACCACCGGCTGTAAGTCAGAGGTCCCCACCACCCCCTCCTTAGATCCAGTGACCTCGAGCCGCTCATAGAACTGCGGCAGCCCTCGACTCACCAGATAACTAATTATCTGTAAAGGGTATCGAAAGACGTGAGTCCACAGCCGTGGGAGGCACATGGAAGACGGGGTCCGGCCCAGAGGAGCTCTATCCTCCTGCGGCCAGCCCACACGCCGCACCGGCTCCTGGCTCCCGTCCTGAAAGCGCGTGGAACCCCTCCTTCTTGGCTTGCACGGCAGCCTCTGTGACGCAGCTTCTGTCCCCTCCCCACTCCCCAGAAATCGGAGGGTGGCACTGAAAGTCCCAAGCAGCTCCTCTTGGTTCCTCAGGCAGCCAGTCTCCCCAGCCCCCTCAGGTGCCTGCCAAAAGTCACTTCATTCGCGTGAGTAACAGGGCACTCATTCACCTTTATGGCTCTGAAGGGACCTCAGAAACCGAGGACTAGAGACCACGTGTTGCGACAGAAAATACCCCCATTGTCCTGGTCGCTTAGAAATTCCAGGGGTTTGGGGACCTGCAGTCCAGGAACCTAATGTATCTTAAAAATACATTTTGGTCACCTGAATGACTATATATATATGTGTGTGTCTGTGTATAATGTACATATTTTTTATATACATATCAGTTCAGGTTAGTCACTCAGTCGTGTCTGACTCTTTGCGACCCCATGAATCGCAGCACACCAGGCCTCCCTGTCCATCACCAACTCCTGGAGTTCACTCAAACTCAAGTCCATTGAGTCAGTGATGCCATCCAGCCATCTCATCCTCTGTCGTCCCCTTCTCCTCCTGCCCCCAATCCCTCCCAGCATCAGAGTCTTTTCCAATGAGTCAGCTCTTCGCATGAGGTGGCCCAAGTACTGGAGTTTCAGCTTTAGCATCATTCCTTCCAAAGAACACCCAGGACCGATCTCCTTTAGAATGGGCTGGTTGGATCTCCTTGCAGTCCAAGGGACTCTCAAGAGTCTTCTCCAACACCACAGTTCAAAAGCATCAATTCTTCGGCACTCAGCTTTCTTCCCAGTCCAACTCTCACATCCATACATGACCACTGGAAAAACCATAGTCTTGACTAGACATATATACCTATATAAATAAATAATAAATATATATATAATAAATGGGAGTTTTGCAGATTTGTATCCTAGTGAAGTTCACTCTGAAAGTGCACAGATCAGTGGTTTTAGTGTAGTACGGAGTTGTGTAAACACCATCACAACCTGATTTCAGGACATTTTCATCACCCCGAAAGAAGCCTGGTCCCTGGTCCCGCTGCTCCCCCATCCCTGAGCAGCCACCAGTCTACTTTCTGTCCTCTGCTGGCTGTCCTGCTCTGGCCATCCCCCCACCCCTGAGCAGCCAGCAGTCCACTTTCTGTCTTCTGCTGACTGTCTTGCTCTGGCCATCTCATGTAAATGGAACCACACAATATTTGGTCTCTTGTGACTGGCTTCTTTCACTTAACATAAGCGGTTCATGCATATTGAAATACATATCAGTATTTTATTTCTTCTTGTCGCTAAATATTGCATTGTATAAATAATGCCACGTTTTATTTAAGCATTTCTCCGTGGATGGGCGTTTGGGTTGCTTGCTCTTCGGGGATTTCTGAGGAATGCTGCTGTGAGCGTCCAGGTACAGGCTTTCCGTGTGGACGTGTGTTTTCATCTCCCTTGGGCTGGTGCCTCGCTGTGGAATTGCTGAGTTATTAGGTAACTCTGTGCTTAGCATTTTGAGGAATCACCAAACTGTTCTGCAAAACAGCTGCACTATTTAAATTCCCACCAGCAACAAATGGGGGTTCTGTTTTCTCCACGTCCTTGCCAACACTTTTTTGGATTATAACCATTCCAGTGGGTAGGACACGGTATCCCGTTGTGGTTTTGATTTGCATTTTTGTAATGACTAATGATGTTGAACATCTTTTCAGGTACTTATTGACCATATGTATATCTTTGTCAGCAGAATTCCTATTCATATCCTTTGCCTGTTTAAAAAATTGTGCCATCTTGTTGAGTTGAAAGACTTCTTTATATATTCTGGAGACAAGTCCATTAGCGTGCATACAGTAAGCAGTTTTGGATATTGATGAAATCCAGTTTATGAATTTGTTTCTTTTATGAGTCATGCTTTTGGTGTCGTATCTAAAAAATCTTTGCCAAGCCCAAGATCACAGAGATTTAGTCTTATGTTCTCCTCTAAAAATTTAATGTTCTCTGCTCTTACATTTAGCTCTCTGATCCATCCCAAGTTCATCTCTGTGTGGTATGTGTCAGGGCCCTGAATTCCTCTTTCTGCATGTGGATGGAGTTACGCCAGCACCACTTCTGATGAAGGTTCTTCTTTCTCCGTTGGGTTGTCTCAGCAGCCTTGTCAAAAGTTAGTTCACGGTAAACGGAAGGGTTTATCCTGGACCCTCGTTTCTGTTCCATTGGTCTCTGTGTGTGTCCTGTGCCGTTACTGCCCTGTCTTAATTACTGTAGCTTTATGTTAAGCTTTGATATATGTTGCATACATTTTTCAGTTTTTAGTGCTTCTTTAGTATATGTCTCAGTCTTGTCTCCCCAGTTTGACTTAACGCATGCTGAGCCCCAGGTCTGGCATTTCCAATCATTGGACTTCAGGCAAGTTAGCTGGGGTTGGTGGACTTCACCTTCTTCACGTGCAGAATAGAAGTAAAATGCCCTGCTTTTCTGGCAGCACGGGGCTCTACTTTGCTACTGAAATAACAAATATAGAAACACTCCATGCTGTAGTTTTTTTTTTTAATCATTGCAAGAACAGTTACTAGGTCCCACCTGTGGTAAATAGATTTTTTTATAATTTAGGTTTATACTGTCCTTGTAAATCACGCGTGCAAAATTAGTGCTCAGTCTAGAGTGTGTGTTTATGTGTTTTCATTTTCACTGGAAGTAAAAGAGTGGTTTTTCTTCGCTCTCCTCCACCACCTTCCTCTGGGGAGCCAGCTTTCATGGAATCACAGTGGTGCCCACGGCTTACCTCGCTTGTCTCCTCATCGGTTGCTTTCTCTTTCCTGAGCAGGACTTGGTCTGGGGTGTGGATGCAAGTCCGTGCCCGGGACGGGGAGGAGTCTCCTGGAAAGGGCAGCTGATGATGCACAGCATCCTGATGTTATGGTCCCCGTGGCTGAAGTCCCAGGGCACCTGGCCACAGGGGGTTGAGAGTAAGCACCCTTGCTTCTGCTGGTTTCTGTGGTTCAGTCTGTGCTGCAGAAAGCAACACCCCCAAGAGCGCAAGGTCATTTCCAAGCAACTGTCCCCAAGGGGGGATCTCTGCACGCTTTCTTTCTCGGCGACAGTCTGCAGGCCTCCTCAGTCCTGCTCCTCGGCCCTAGCAGTTCTGTCTCAGAGCTGGTGGATGTCCACGTCAGCTGCTCCAGCCAAAGTGAACTTTCTTTACTGTGACAGAGATTAAACTAGACTAGAATACCTCACTCGGCAACTTTCTGATAACTGGACTCAGTCAGCGTCACACATTTATGATACAAGTGATCTTTAGAATAAATCCCACTGGTCAATAAAAATCCTTAAAATACCTTCAAATGAAAGATGAGATTATTGCGCGTGTATGTGTGTAGTTGGAGAGTTACCTTTAATTGCATTACCAACTCTGACAATTTACATTGGTATTCTAACTTGGAGTATATGTGCTTAACATATATTAGCATATATATTACATGTGCTTGACTTAAGGCTTTTCAAGAACCTGCCACTTTCTTGCTGTGCTGATTGAAGAGAATTCACAGGGTGTTTCTGTCAAAGCACTCAAGGAAGTTGGCCTCTTCTTTCTTTACCCTCCACGTCTGTTTGCATGCAAAGTCGAGAAATGGGTTTCCAGAGGGGGCGTCCTGTCAAGGGTCTTCTCTTACTCAGCTGTGTTTCTTTTTCAGCTCTTCTCTGGTGAGATTGCTGCTGATAGATCTTCTGTAGTTGTTAAGTAATGGGGTCTTTGTGTTTATTCAGGATTTGAATTTTGTTGACACGGTGCCAGAGCCATTTGTTGCTGTTTGGTCATGTCTGACTCTTTGCGACCCCATGGACTGCAGCACGCCAGGCGTCCCTGTCGTTCACCATCTCCCAGAGTTTGCTCAAACTCATGTCCGTAGGGTTGATGATACCATCCAACCCATCTCAGCCTCTGTCGTTTCCTTCTCCTCCTGTCCCCAGTCTTTCCCAGTATCAGGGTCTTTTCCATTGAGTTGCCTCTTCACATCAGGTGGCCAAAGTATTGGAGCTTCAGCTTCAGCATCAGTCCTTCCAATGAATATTCAGGGTTGATTTCCTTTAGGATTGACTGGTTTGATCTCCTTGCAGTCCAAGGAACTCTCAAGAGTCTTCTCCAGCACCACAGTTTGAAAGCATCAATTTTTCGGTGCTCAGCCTTCTTTATGGTCCAACTCTTGCATCCTTGCATGACTACTGGAAAAACCATAGCTTTGACAATGGATGTTTGTCGGCAGAGTGATATCTATGCTTTTTAATACACTGTCTAAATAGCTTTTCTTCCAAGGAGCAAGCATCTTAATTTCATGGCTGCAGTCACTGTCTGCGGCCAGATAGATGGTAAACCTTCACTTGCCTTGATGAAGGCTGACTGAAGCCTCTCTAGAAGGGAGTGGGGGAGAGCAAGGCATGTAACACACGCGTCCTGGGCTTCAGTGCCTCTCAGCCCCAGTTTTCCCGTGGTCCAGGCCAGTCCATGGTAATTGGAATATTTGCCGAGTAAATATGTGAGTCAGTGTCACATACTGCCAGCTTTCACTAATCCCTGTTTAAAGCAGAAAACATGAATGACTTAATCCCCTCGGCCAGCTGAGGGCCACCATGTTCCCTGGAGGAGCCCAGCCCTCGATGACTGACTTGGTCAGTGTGGCTCCCCTTCCCCGCCACGTGGGGACCCAGCCCCCGCCACCGGAGCCTCTCAAGGAGTGTCCACCGTGGGTGGCCACAGGTCTGCTGACCCGCTGTGCCAGGCCTTGTTTGACCCCACAAAGAAAAAGTTAGAATCCATCTAACTCATCAAGAAACATGGCGTGTGTAGACCTCCTCGAGAAGCACACTTCCTGCCCGTCCACGCCCCTCTGCCCTCCTGTTTGGAAAGCGATGTTCCTCAGAAAGGAGCACGGGGCTGCGATGTGACTGCAGGAGGAAAGTCGCATCCTGCGTGTGGATGACACGGGGCACAGCCAGTATCCCCACTTCTCTTTGCCAGATTTTTTCTGGCCGCACTGCGTGGCATGCACGATCTTTATTCCCTGACCAAAGGTGGAACTCAGGTCCCCTGCGGTGGTCACACAGGGGCTTAAGCAGTGGGCCACCAGGCAAGTCCCGCCCAGATAGTTGGGAGTTGGCAGGACACCCCTTTATACAGCATGCCCCTTTCTGCAATGTGAAGGCTGAGCAGATCCTGAGTAACCGGAGGTCATAGTCCTTGGTCTTTTCTTCCTCAACCCTTCCATCCAACTCAGGCAGAACACAGAAGGCGGCACCATTTCCAATTACGAAGGTGATTCCTATGATGATGGCGGTATTTGGCAGTACTTTGATACACTGGAAAATAGCAAGGAAATCAGATTAGACTTGGAAACTAAACTTAAGGATTACGTAGCAGAGCCTGGCGTTAAATTTAAACCAGAAGGACCCTCAGTAGTCCCTAGGAATGGGCTGTGCGTCCTCTAGGGCAGACAGATGTAAGCTGGGGGGGTCCCGGCCTCGTGTGGACCCAGGTGGCAGGTCGCTGGGTCAGCCGGAGTTTTTCCCTGCGGACTTGGGACCACGTCGTGGAGGTAGGGGGGAGCTCTGCTCTCCTCTGCAGTGGTGACAGCGTGTTGGGGGTATTTTACATGGTTCATTTCAGGAGGAATAATGACGATTTAGAAACTATAGGACATGGTGTCTAGAAGAGGAAAATTCTGGAAAGCCTCTCGGATATGGGAGAGTGAAAGAGAGCTTGGTCAGAGAGAAGCAGCCTCAGAGGTGTCTTCACACGTGGGAAAGGACTTTTGTCTTACACACGTCACTCTTTATGTCACTTAGGAGGGAAAAATTAGGATTGTGGAAAGGTGACTTGGCTTATATCCACATTTCTAGATGTGTGGTATACACTAGAGCAGGTGCAGGAGGTTTTTTATCTTCATTTTTAAAACTTCATTTCCAAGTAGTTTTAAGACTTATAGAAAGGTTGGGGAAAAGCAACTGTAATATAGAGAATTCACTTGAACAACGTACGTGGGCACAGTACGATTGGCAGGCAGCCAGGCTCGCCTCATGCACGGCCGTCGCCCGGGCTCCAGCCTTACTCCAGCCTCGCCTGATTTCCCGCTAGCACCCTTTTTCTGCCCTGGATCTCTTCCAGGACCCCACACTGCGCTGAGTCCTCACCCCTCTAGTCACTGATGCGTCCCTCCAGGACCCCACACTGCGCTGAGTCTGCTCACCCCTCCAGTCACTGATGCGTCCTTCCAGGACTCCACACTGTGCTGAGTCCTCACCCCTCTAGTCACCATGTCCTTCCAGGACCCCACACTGCGCCAAGTCTGCTCACCCCTCTAGTCACTGATGCGTCCTTCCAGGACTCCACACTGTGCTGAGTCCTTACCCCTCTAGCCACTGACACGTCCTTGGTTTCCTGACCCTGGCACATCTATGGAGCAGCGGTCAGCTATCTGGCAGAAGACTCTCTGTCCATGTGGGTTGTCCAGCATCTTCTGTGATGAGGTTAAGACCTCGCCCTTTCTGGCACGAGTATCGCAAGGTGATGTTATGCTTTCTTCGTGCATCTTATGGGGACTGTGCCGAGATGTCTCAGTACCGTGATGCTGACCTTATCTCTGGATGAAGATGGTTTCATACCCTGTGAAGTTACCGGTCTTTTCTTTATAATTAATAAATACCTTGGGGGAGATATGTTGAAACTGCACTTAAATTATATTTAATTTATAAATTAAACTATAACTATTATAATTATTTATTATAATTAATAAATACCTTGCGGGAGATACGTTGAAACATGAAAATATATGTTGAAAGTATATGTAAAACAGTTTTATGTATAAAACTGAAACTTTGTAAATTAATAAATACCTTGGGGGAGAAAGCATATTTCTTCTTAAGCCTTTGCCTTCTGAGTTAGTATCTATTAGTAAATCTGGCCTAAAATACATTTCACTGTGTGTTTACTTCATGATGATTTTGTCTTTCCCTCATTCATTTAACACTTACTAGTCTTTTTCCTGATGCCCTTTGATACACGCCTGTCGCTGTACAGTATTGACCTGTACTACAGAATTTTTCCACTTTCCCTCTCCCTTCATCTCTCATGTTTTAGTGGAATTATTTCCACCATGTCAGAGGACGTAATATTTGCACATTTGTCTGTCAGCCTAATTCCACCTTTATTTTAAATTTAGTCTGAGATGTACATCTTAGTACCTTCAGATGCTTACGAAAAATCCTCACGCTGGAATTTCCCCAGTCATCACTGGTTAGTTAGATGAAGCTCACCCTCACATAGCATCCTCCGGAAGGGCTCATGGCTGTGGTGGTCTCTAAATTCACCTGTGTTGAAACGCTATTTCTGTAATCTTGACATTTGAAGGACAGCGTGGTAGATTTTACATTCTTGGTCTGTGTTTTCTCTCTCTGAGTTTTAAAAGCGTGTTTCTCCATCATCTCACTTACGTGTTGGCCTTGGAAAGCCTGATGCCGGTCCAGTTCCTTTTCACTCTCATTGACCTGCGCGCCCAGGGCCTTTGAGGATTTCGTCTTCATCTTTGAAGTCTGCTGGTTTTATTAGGACGCCTCCGTGTTGGTCATTCCGGGTTAATTTTCCCAGGCGCCGTGTGAGCCTCCGTTTTGAGCTTCAGTCAGTCTCGTTTCCATGAAGCTTTCTCGGGCTACAGTTTTCAGTCTTAGCTTTGCTGTTACTTTGCTTTCCTCTTTGCAGAACTCTGACTCAGCAAACATTCCTTGCTGCTTTGTCTTCCCTTCCTGCTGCTGCCCTTTTTTAGCCCCCTGTTTTCTTTATGCCGTCTCCTTCTCTTGACTGCGCTCCTGCCCGTCTTTGGTGTCCTCTGTTAGTTTTCGCTTGAAGTTATCCCCTTCAGTGCACTTTATAGTTTATTCCTCGTTTCCCTCCACTACTTTCCTGAATCATCCAAGTCTCTCTTGCTTCTCCCCATTTTTGTCCTTTCTGTTTTTACATCGCTAATTCAGGGTGGTTTTTCGTATCCTCACATGTTTGTTTGAGTGTTTAATTATGTTTTTAAGAGTATTAAAATCTCCTTTTGACTCATGTCTTTTTCAGGAGGAATTTTTATTTTTGGGGTATTTTTTAAAGATTGCTGGTCTTTTAAAGACTGCCATCCGGCACCTCCGCTGTGGGTGTGGCTGAGCGCAGGTGCAGCAGGTGTCTCTGCTGGTGGACGGGTGGCGGTGAGCCCCCTGGTATGATGGGCATCCTCACTTGCCAGACCCCAAACTTGCCCTCTCTCTCCTTCTCCTCGCCACCACCCAGCCCCAGGGGCACCGGCCCGCCCCTTTGCCCGTGCCCCTCCCAGGAGCTGAATTCAGAGGAGCACCTCTGTAAGTGCTCTGTCCGTTTCCACCGTGCAGACTTTGGAGCCCCTGCCCGCCTCTGGGCTCTGGGGCTCGGGCTCCTCCTCGCTGCGCATCTGGGCGCCTTTCCCTTGCTGATGACCCTGTCCTGTCCCGCTCACAGCGTCTCCTCCTGCCCTTCTCAGGGCAGGGCCACGTTGGAGGTGTGGGCTGGAGCGGAGGGGACCCGCGCTGGGCTCCTGGCTTTTCTGTCCCCCTGGCCATATTCTCTGATGTCCTCGTTCTCCGATTCAGGTTGTGCCCAGGTGTGGTTCTGCAGCAGTGACTCTGACCTTTCTGGACTTCCTTATGTTCAGGAAGAACTGTGGCATTGGGTGATGGGGGGCTGGCTGCCCTGCCCTTGTCTCAGCCTCCCGGAGTCTGCACTGTATTTACCCCAGGGCATTATTCTCTGATTTGGGGGCTCAGAGGTCAGCGTTTGCCATTTTCCTCCTCAGGTATCTATTTTAAGACATGTTAGTTAGGGAGGAGTAAAACTAGCACTTGACACCAGGTTTCTATATTAGATAAATCCATGAAATAAAAAGTCCATTTAGAAAATAATATAATGGAATGAATCGTGAACAGATTTGGCGCAAATCATGATGATGGTTTGCTGGTGACTGAGGAGGGTGCGGGACCACCCGTGAACCAGGGGTGTTTCCTGACTCTGGCGGGCACCGCTCAGCAGCGGGGACCCAGGACAGGGCGGACCTTCTGTCCCCTGCAGAGGCCTCCTGCCCATCTGCTCTGTGTCGCTGAACACATCCTTACCCCGCGGAGCACAGACTGGGAATGTGGAGAGTCAGCCGTTTCCTTCAGCTTTGGAAGGCTGCTTCTGTGATTCGTCTTTAGTTCACGGGAATGCCAACGTCACATGCCTTTCCTGCAGGTTATCCCTTACAGGCTGTGTGTGCAGCTTGTGAAATAAAACCAGCCCACTCCTCAGTGTCAGGAAAACAAAGAATTATCCACATGGGATTATTCATATCGTATTAAGGAAGCACATAACTTGATATTGTATTAAAAAAGTACCTACCTGGCAAAAGTATCGAAGGGCATGACTAGATTCTTGAACAAAAATTTATAGGTTTTGTACATTCTCGATATCGATAAACCAGTCCCAACAGTTTATTATAAGAATTTTGACCAAAATTGCTTCAAATGACTTTTAAACTTGTAAAGCTAAGTAAATATCAGACTGTGCTGGAAGTAATGAGGTTAAGTGATGGTGGTTATTCCTGGAAGATAAAGTTGGAAGTTGTCTCTCCCAACGTCCTATAAACTTTCTGAGCTCCTCGAGGGTCTGTTTGCAGCGAGGTTCTCAGAGGCAGATTCAGTCAGAGCGCCGTGTGCTTTCCGAGGCCATCTAAAGTGAGACTGTCGTTGCAGAAGCGGGCGTGCAGGAGGCTGGACACGGCGGCGCCCGAGCGGGACTGCCCCCAGCTGAGGGTGCGCATCCCAGCGTCCGGGGGCAGCGAGGAGCCCGAGTCCCTGGATGCCCAGCGCAGAGGCTACCTGCCCTCACTATGGCCCGACAGTGGCCAGGGCCGACTAGGCATGGGGGTAGGTTCCTGCTCCCACCAGACCAGCCTTTACCTGTTCAGTCAAAGTGTGAATAACCGCTGCCCTGGCTCATCCGCGGCTGTGATTTGTTAAACAGGGTCCTCTGGATGGCGGAAGGAGCCGGGCCCAGCCTTGCCCGAGGTGCATCGCGGGAGAGTCTGTAAGTGCATCCCCCTGCTTGCTGTGACGTGAAAGACCTGTCCTTAAATCCTGGATCCGTAGGACAAGGGTGGTAGAAACGGCCGTTTCGTTCCTAAGGAAGAGGGGTGTAAACTGAAAGGCGCTGGTTGGTTTTCTGAGCATTCGACTCGGCTGCAAACTAACGTGCTTCCGGCTTCACACTGAGACTACAAATTGAATATACATTTTAAATTCTTTCTAAAAACAGGGTTTAGAGAAGGGAACAGGTCCTGGAAATGGTTAAAAGAGCTAATTTGAGGACATCTTAGAGAAATGTCCTTAACTCATTTACTCACCCAAATGGGAATCAGTGTTGCTTTTTCTTTTCCCTCCTTAGGCTTTTCTTTCCTATTTGTATACACTTCACATAAATCCCAAATTTCAGAAGGAGAAACAGCATTCACACCATTAATTCACACCATTAATTCAAAGGAATGGGACGTCTTAGTGTCGCCAGGGTCAGATTCTCAGTCCCCTCTGTTGGGCGGAAGATCAGGAAGTGTGCGGTGCTGCTGTTCAGTCACTAAGTCGTGTCCGACTCTGCGACCCCGTGAACCCCAAGCACGCCAAGCTTCCCTGTCCTTCACATTAGCATCATGATACCTTTGTTCCTGAATTTGGGCTTGTTCTAAAAATAAGAGCTTTGGAACCTCTATAATTCTTTTTTTTTTTTTTTTAATTTTAAGCTTGCAGTCTTCATATTGCAATAAAATAGAATTGTGTTTAATTTCCACATAGAAACCAGGAGCGTGTGTGTGTGTGTGTGTGTGTGAGTGTTTTCAGGATTTCCCCTAAAGATCTTTAGAGGAAACTCAGTGCTGCTTTTGATCAGCAAACCTTTGAGTCAGTAAATTGCAGAGTCTTCACGTGGTGCATTGTGGGTGACTGTTTTGTAGGGGAGGCAGTGATTTTGTTTTAAACAAAGGCCAGCCACCATGGGGCCTCTGAAGTCCTTAGACAAGTACAAAGACCAAGGCCAGGTGGACCTGCCCGTGGGGATGTGCCTTCCCACTATTGTACTCCATCCTCAGGAAAATTTCCGCAGGTCCTGTTGCATTTCGTGGTGTGGAGGTGGTGGTGGTTTAGTTGCTAAGTCATGTCTGACTCTTGAGACCCTGTGGGCTGTAGCCCACCAGGCTTCTTTGTCCGTGGGCTTCTCCAGGCAAGAAGACTGGAGTGGGTTGCCATGCCCTCCTCCAGGGGAATCTTCCCGACCCAGGGATCGAACCCAGATCTCCTGCACTGCAGGTGATTCTTCAACGACTGAGCCACCAACAATCCTGAATAATGTTAAAACTAAAGATCCAGCGACTTAAACTGTATTTCGGTTGATTCATGTAACTGCCAAATGTGCCCTGGGTTTTGATAGTTAATATTATGACCCCACTATGGGTAGAGCGCATTATTGTTGGTGACTAACGCGAAACCTCCCTTGTTCTCGTCACGTTTCCACGGAATGTGTCTTTCAAATCCCCCGTCTGTTGGGCAAACAGTTGGAACGTAATACGGATTCCTAATGCTCCAAGAGGTTGTCTTCTGGCATGAACAGCTTAAAGGAAAAAAAAATTTGGCTCAAGCAGCTGATTGGATCATTTAAGCTAATGTTCTGTTTGAACAACAGCACCTATTTGATTAGGGTTTTCCTTCCCTTGTGATTCCCCAAGCTTGCCTCTGTATGTTTCCTAGGTGATGAATCTGTGCGTGGAAAACCTATATTGATATGTAAATATATCATTTTTCTCTCTAATGCTCGACGTTCTTTTCATCTAAATTTTCAGAAAGTGACTTTAAAAAATCAGTTTCCCTTTATTTGTAGTTATTCTCAATAAAATTTCACCCAGGCTTGGGTGATTTAATATTTACACCCACTATTTCTAAAAGTCTTATGTAAATAAAGATTGAAATGTGAATTTGAAAAGTCACACCTCTTGATATTTGAACAGACTATAGCTGCACATATCTTCTTTTTCTAATAATATGGCTAGTTTCTCTCTTAAGCTTTTAAAATAATAAGACACTATTTTTGTATTCCAGAACATCAAGAGGCTCAGTGTTAAATAAAAAGCAAATAGTATTTTTAGAAATGCAAGATCCCAGGGAGAAGTGCTTAACACTAAATCACCGATGGGCAGCAATTCCAAATTTCAGAAGACTTCATTAAACGCAGGGTTCCGCTCACGGGTGCACCCCGCTCACACGGAAGCCTGCCTGTCCAAGCCCGCCGTTCCCGTGGCTGACCCCGGTGGCGAGCTTGGCTCAGAGAGCAGCAGGGGTCACACTGGGGGTTGTGTGGAAGCCCTGTGTGTGCGTGCTCAGTCGCGTTGGACTCTGTGACCCCAGCGAGTGTAGCCCACCGGGCTCCCCTGTCCATGGAATTCTCCAGGCAGAAATACTGGAGTGGGTTGCCATTTCCTTCTCTGGGGGTCTTCCCAACCCAGAGATTGCACCCACGTCTCCTGCATTGACAGGCAGATTCTTCACCATGGCGCCCCTGAGAACCCCACGGGGAGTCGCTGGCGGGAAGCTTGCCTTGGTGTCTCGGCAAGCTGGACGCTTTTCCCTGAGAACCTCCTCGGGTCCCCCTTCTCTGCCGTGTTTCTGACTGCAGCAGGTATCAGCTGACCCAGTTGGTCCTGCTCAGAATTCTCACGTGGCCGTCTCAGCTCACCGCCTGGGCCTGTTGTCTTTCTCCCATGAAGCTTTTCCTGATTGTTATCGTGAGTCCTTGCTCATGTACGCAAGGACTTTTCCCGTGGACCTTCTCCAGCTCACTCCCCAGGCTGACATGCAAGCCTGCCGTTTGGCCCGCCGCAGCTCACTGATGGAGTCTTAGGGCGATCGGTGCTGAGGCTCAGCCCCTAGTGCACGCTATTGGTAAGAAACAGCTCCTCGTCCCCCGCTCACGGTGCTGACAGCGGGGTGAAGCCATCCCTGATTCTTGGGACGTGGTGTTATGTCATTCAGGGTGTCTGCCGCCCGGTGGGTGGCCCTCTGCTGTGCACCATCCAGGCTACAGGGCCAGGGCGCTGGTCTCCGCCTGCAGGAGGCTCCTTTCCTTCCTTGAGTGCTCCCAAGGCTGGGCCTGCCATGCAGCCGGCTTCCCCCCTTGCTCAGCTCAGCAGTCTTGGCCCAGGGGCTCATGGTAGCCAAGTGTGCCATGAAATCATGCTCTTCTTAGAAATTCTTCCCATTAAATGAATCCTTGTGAGGCTGTGAGAGGTCTGCAGGATAACCACATGAAGATGCATGGAGGGGGCATTATCAGGCTGGAAGCCACAGGAAGAGCAGGTTCAGGATGCTGGCCGAGGGGAAGTGCTGCCTCGTCAGCACCCTTTTCTGAGTGGCACCTGCCGCTGGTGTCCTGCAGCTCCTCAGGGAGCGGCCACCCCCAGACTTAATGGGTCAGCTTGGCAGTCACCCTCGGCGCCGTTCCCTCCCCTCGTCTCCCCCGACCCCAGGCAGCCTCCCCGCCCCTCCTTCCGGGGTCCCAGCTCCTGAGGACTTGGCCCCCTCGCTCCCAGCTCCTGCTTGGTGGCAGCCCTTGGGCTCTGCGGTCACCCCATCTCTTCCCTTTATCCTCCCAGCTGCCCCCGGGCCGGGAGGGGGACCCCTCCTGGTTGAACACGTGCCTCCCTCCCCCCTCTGGATCCTCTTCTCTTCCGTCATCTGTGACATTGAAGCCCACATTCCTCTCGTGAAGCCCACATTCCTCACCTGAGTCTCTGTTCTGACTGGACCCCACCTGGGCTAACCAGCTAAGGAGTGGACAGATCTTCTTGAGAACAGAAAGCCTGCAGTCTTTAACTAGGCCTGGGGTCTTGGTCGCCCAGCAGGCTCAGCATCTGGGAGCCGGTCCCCTCTGCTGGAGTTTATCTCTGGTTATTGAGTTTTTACCCAAGCCGATAGTGAGTTACGACGTAAGCGCCAACATGTAAAATGATGTTTTTGGTTTTGGGGACCCTGCTGCTCCCAATCCCCAACAAATTGTTTTGGCTAACAGCCTGTTCATTAGTGTTGAGGGCAAAAACTAGGGGAGCATCTCAACAAACTTCTACGTTATTCCCTTTTTGACACTGAAACCCATTGCCTGACAACAGCATGGGGGGCTGGGAGAAGAGAGGTGGGGACAGAGTGGAGGGCGGGGGGCGGGAGGGGTGGTCCCGGGGAGGGGTCCCCAGCCTACCGTCGGGGGCAGAGGGAGGCGCCCCAGGATGGTCATTTTGATTCCAGATGGATGCCTGTTTCCCGTGTACTACATCTTATCTCCAAATAAGTGACCTTTAAAGTATTTGCTCTATTTTATTTACCTGTCTGTCTCATTAGCAACTGCTCCCTGCATCCGCAGCATCTATAAATACTGCCCTGACCCAGGGGCGGGGGAGAAGCCGGTGCGGACAGGAGTCTCTGTCCCCCTGCCTGCGGTGATGGGGGCAGTGCCACCTGGCCCGGGGGTCAGGCCCAGAGCCAGGGCCGGGGTGGGCATGGCAGACTCTGATGTGGATTAACACAGATGCGTGCACAGCAGGTCACTCTCTGTGTTTCAGCAGCAGCTAGATCTAATCAGCCCTTTATCCATACGTCCTGAGAGAAGACAACAGTCACAGAGGGATCACCGGAAATTTCACTGATCATTCCTTAGCAATCAGAGTGCCCTGTGCACTTCCCTGAGGTTCGGCAGGGACCCCAGCGGTCATCGGTCAGGTTGCCGATAAGGAACTCGGTCCGCGGGGTGGGGTGACCGGCCCGCCCCACGCCGTGGTCAGTGGGGAGGCCGGGCTCTGAGCCCGCAGTATAGGCCTCCTGTGCCCGCTGTCCTGGCTGGTGTGGCCCCGTCACTTCCGCACTGGGCATGGCGGCGGCCCGCTCTGATGCGCTCAGACAGCTGTGAGGCCGCAGGGCTTCGTGGACGTCCTTCCCAGAACCGTGAGGGCTTTGTGGCCAAGACAGGGCTGAGTCCTCCAGACGGTGGGAGAGGCAGCGGGCCAAGGAGGACTCTGGCTGTGCCGGTGTAGTCAAATAGAGGAGTTTGCATAGACTTGCTGACGGAATCTTCCAATAGAATCTCTGACAATAAACGTTTCCTCTGAATATGGATGCCAGAAAATTAGTTAAAAAAAATTTTTTTTTACTGTGTTGTTGAGATCATTTCAGGTTCTGAAGGAGTAGAGAGCCTTCAGGTGACTAAAGAACGAAACTAAAACTTTTTTCTCTGGGGATAAAATGTTATACTATGAGGAGACAGTGAAATGGATTTTCACAGAAAAGCTAATATTTTTTTAAAAATGGAGTTTAGATTTCCTGCAAGCATGTGGGACTAAACTAATGTATGCTACAGATAAGGACATTAAATACGTTGTTAATCATATTTTAAGTGAAGAGAGAAGCAGGACAGTAGATGCAGGCGTGCTCTCCTGTGGCTATTGTCAGGACTTGGCTTTGTTGGGTTTGGTCCTAGAGTCGGCCCACAGAGATGTGTGCAAAACACCTGGGCGCTGTTTGCTTAGCAGAAAGCCAGAAACCACATCCACACCCGTCAGGAGGAGAGAAGTGGCTCAGTCGCTCAGTCCTGTCTGACTCTGTGACCCCAGGGACTGCAGCCCGCCAGGCTCCTCTGTCCATGGAATTCTCCAGGCAAGAATACTGGAGTGGGTTGCCATTTCCTTCTCCAGGGGATCTTCCCCACCCAGGGATCAAACCTGGGTCTCCTGCACTGCAGGCAGATGCTTTACCAACTGAGCCAACGTAAGTGGATTGGCATGTATTTATTCAGTAAATATACAGTTCAGGGAGAATGGATGACATTTCACCTGTGGCATTTTATCTCGTAAGCTACGTAATGGTTCGTGTATATTTGTTATATTGCTGTCTATACTTTTTTGTATTCCTGAAAAGGCCTGGTGAGTCTTGGACCTGATGTATCTGCATATCTGCATGTATCTGATGTATCATGGTGAAAGAGAATTCTGGAGAGCTGCTGGAGAGAAACCACTGATAGCCATGAAGGAACAGTGCTTTGAGTGACAGCAGACCCCCCATTAGTTACAGACGCCAAGGACCTTGGAATGACGCTCTGCAATGCTAGGGGACTGTCCCGTGTGAACATGTGTCTGTAACATGCTCAGAGCTGGGGAGACCGGTGCAGTGGGAATTGCCTTGCCCTCACAGTAATTCAGTTGCCAGAACTAACTCCAGAAGAGAGAATCCAATGGAATAATTTGGGAAAGTTCTCAAAAGCTACCATCCCAGATGGTTTTATAGTTTAAAAGAAATTCTACATAAAGGAACATACAGATGACTTGCTTTAGAAAAAGAACTACATTATTTGATCAAAGGAGGAAAAAAAGAAACAAATCAAACTGTCATCTTAATAGAGGCAGCAACTGCTCAGTTAGTGCAAATCCCACTCAAGATAAAACCAGAAACAGAGGGCTTATCCTGGTGAGGTTGAAGCCTCTGCACTTAGGGGGGTGTCTCTTTGGATGAAGAGAGAAGCAGATTTGTTTGCCATCACTACTTCTGCTTAGCAGGGTTTCTAACTCAGACCGTTAAACAAGGAAGAAGAAACAATGGTTATAAGAATTAGAAGGGGAAGAAAACTAAATTGTTATTTCCTGACATCATCTACATAGAAAATCCAAGCAAATCTACAGATAGACTATTAAAACTAATATTCAGCAAGATTGTTGACCATAAGATGAGCTTGCAAAAACAGGATGGAGGACGAGGTAGAGAAATTGTGCTCTTTATCCAATGGAATATTAGCCATAAATGAGGGAGATGCTGCCATTTCCAGCAACGTGGATGGCATCTGGGGGCATTGTCCTAAATGAAATGAGTCAGACAGAGAAAGACAGATTCTGTCTTGTACATGGAATCTTCAAAACAAAAAAAGGCTCATAGAACAGATTGGTGGTTGCCAGCGACGGTGTGTGAGGGGTGGGAGAAATCGGTGAAGGGAGTCAAAAGGTAAAAATGAAAACAGCAACAAGAATCTGTTTTAAAAGCAGCAGCAGCAGCGGGTAAGTGGGCCCTTGAAGCTCCTCAGACTCTTTGCAGAGCAGGGTCCTCAGACCCCTTAAGGGTCAGCGTCTCCGCTGAGGAGCCAGGCTGTCCCTCCCTTCCAGCCCACGGTGGTGAGTGTGAGATAACACGAATTTATGCACAAGAACAGCCTGAGTAGATTTTGGAGAGTGTCCTCCATGCCTGCTTTGGAAGTCCAGGAAAGCTGTGTATACAATTTTTTTTTTAGTTTTAAACTCAAGGCTTTTCCTGGAATATACATGCATGCTTATACCCTGTTTTTAGAGTTGCTTGTTTGTCCACAGCTCCTCCGTGAAGCTCTTGATCCTTGCGTGTCTGGGGCAGGAGTGTTGCCCATCACAGCACTGTGGCAGGGGGGCCCACCCCTCAGAATCCTGGGCCTGGGCTCATGCTTTCATCTTCCCTCCGAGCCTGAGCCCCTGACTCAGCCTCCGAGGAGCAGAGACGGTCATGGGATGTCCCCTTGCTCTAGCCCACCTCCCCCTGACTCCTGTGCCACCCACATGTCCTTCCCCTGGTCGAGAAGCATCGCTTCCCAGCCTTGATCTCTTTGGACATACTTGGTAGGAGACTGAGAACAGTGTGCTGGCTGCTGTTCTGAGCTGCTCGCCAGAAGCTGCTGCTGGGCACCGATAAGTACTAAGCCTTGTCCCCACCATCCACTTCCGCCCCAGAAGGCTCTCTGTGGACTGGGCTGGGACAGGCTCCAGTGCCTGGGAGCGTCAGGACAGTCCGGCACGGAGGCAGAACCTGACCTCAGGATTCCAGTCTCCTTTTTCCCTGGTGTGTGCTCTGCACTCCTCCAACTGCTGCAGACTTACACTGACCAACAAGCCTTCATAACAAGGTGGAAGGCAAGGTTCAAATAGAGAATTGTGGACTCTGTTGGAGCTCCATGCTGGGATCCAGTGCAATGAGGGAAAGCTGGCCCCTGGCCCACCCTGTTGCCAGCCCAGGCCCTGTCCTGACTGACAGGAGGCCTTAAGCACACAGATGCATCCTTTCCCATCCACATTCCACTCCCACCTCCCAGCAGTGGACCTTTCAGCCTGCAGCAGGCGTGTCAGAGAGGGGCTCTGATCTCAGGAGGGGACACCTGGTGGGGAGGCTCTCCCAGCCAGGGGACAGGCTCCGGAGGGGACAGGACCTGGGGGGGTGGGGCGGGGGGCGTCCATGGAGAGGTGCAGCCAGAGGAGGTCTCAGAAGCTGCGACCCAAGGCAGAGAGAGCGCTGTTGAAATGAGACAGCTTCAGTGGAGGGGGGACTCATAGGTGGTAATTAGGGGGAAAATGCTGTTTTCATGGATTCTTGTGGACTTGAGTTACGATCTAAGGTCCTTTAGTTTTAACCTGAAAGAGCCTCATCAGTATTTCTTGTAGGGTAGGTCTGCTAATGACAGATTTTTTGTTTTTGTTTATCTGGGAGTATCTTAATTTCTCATTTTTGAAGGATAGTTTTGTTGGATACAAAATCCTTGGTTGACCTTCAGCACTCTGAATTGGGCTGAGAAATCAGCTGTCAATCTTGTTGAGGATCCCTTCAGCTTGATGTGGAATTTTTCTTTCTGCTTTCAAGACTACTTGGGTTTTGACAGTGTTATTCTAAAGTACCTAGGTGTCTTTTTGGACCTTACTCTCTTTTGGTCCCAGTGTTAGAAACAAAACAAAACTCTCTTCAAGAAAAAAAAACACTCTTCTCTTGCTTGGTGGAAAAATACTGAAACTGTGTTTTATCAAAAGTGTTGTATTTCCCACTATTGCTTTTAATATCACTTTTCAAGCCTACTCAGACAGGTAGTGGACATATGAATTGCCAACAGTGAGACTGACGTTTAAGGCACAGCTGTCCTCTTCCTTGGTGACTTTATCAAATCGGGCTCAGTGCCCAGACCCCCCATCAGACGTGGCTCCAGTGGCTGGTCCCTGCCAGTGGCCGCCTCAGAGTCTGGGGACACGAGACCTCACTTCTGCATCAGGGACAGGGGTCTAAGCTGTGAGAGGGACATCGGCAAACTGGACCCTGGGGAGAAAAGCCTGATGGTTTGGGAACTTGAGGTCGTGTCGGGATGGAGATTGGGTGAGAGGTTTGAGTGAGTGGTTCCTGCGGGTTCTTTTGTGTAGGAGAGTCTAGGTTTGGTCCTCTTTTTGATGTGTCCATGTGTCTGGTTGTCCTGTGTCCTATTTGTTCTGCCTCCAGTGTGTCTCCAGACAAACCCATCCAGGCAGGGTGGGGTGGGGTGGCTCAGCGAGACATCTCAGCACTTCTACGTGAAGGTGGGGAGGCAGGAGGTCTGCTCCAGGGGCAGGGAGGCCAGGCCCGAGTGGGATCCTCGCGAAGCTGGATTACCTCCCGCCCCGGGCCCCCTGCGAGGAGCCTGCTGCAGTGCACGTGTGCTGAATTCAGTATTCAGACATCATAAAAAAACAAACAAACTATGAATTTATCAATGATTCTTTCATTCTCCTTTTTCCCCTCTCATAGAACTGTAGGAGAGAAGAGAAGTAACATTTATCGAGAACATTCTATGTGCCAAGCACTATAGGAGGCGCTTTAAATATCTTAATTATGGTATTTTATATATGTTCTGTAAATACGTGCTTAGCTCAGAGTGTGTGTCAGCTCAGCCTATTGAAAGGCAGAGCTCAGTGTTGTGAACCTGAAGCCAAGGTAGGTTCATTCCCACGACGCCCCGTTTTCTCGTTGTAGGGACACTTTAACCACACGGAGGACCGGTAGAAGACCGTGCCGGGAGAGGAAGGTCGCAGTCATGGTTTCGAGCCCTCATGCAGCGGCAGATGTGCTCCCCTGGCTGGACCTGGCGCCCCCGTCCCCACAGCAGCCGCCGTGCTCCCGGCGGGAGGTCCCGCCTCCTCACTCCAGAACCAGAGAGCCTGCAGACCTCGCTCCTCCCGCAGCCGCCTTCCCAGCGCAGCCTGCTGGGGAAGGTCACGGCTTTATTTGAGAGTTGAAAGTATCCGGCATCAAACGTCATGTGCGGTTTGAGAGTCCACGTCCAGATGGAAAGCCCAGCTCCATACTTCTCTGTTGTTTCAAGGGTGTATCCAGAGCTGCTTATGTGCTCTTTTTTAATTAAAAGTCTTATTTTTATATTGAAAATGCTCTGTAATTTTACACTGAATTTTCCTAAATGTTAGCATCTAGTCTGTTCTGTGTGATTTCCCCAACTGAAGTTACCAGGTGCAGGGCCACTTTTATATTAAAATGGGAGTTTCTCATCTTCTCTCGGGTTTTCAGTGTCTGGTCTGACTGTGGAGACTGGCGTGCTCCCCGGGGTCTGCAGGCTCCTTCAGGATGCCCTTGTCACCTCGAGACGGGTCCCAGCAAAACCCCGGGCGGCAGCTTGTGCACAGGCCCTCTCCCCTCCCACCCAGCTCTCCGTGTTTCCTGGGCTGTCCACGTGGCCGTGTCCTCTGCCAGCAGCCGGCCCGCAGCATCCACGTTCAGAAGCCTGATCTGTAGGCGATCGTGGTGTGCAGTCATGGGCGAGGGGTTCAGGCTGGACAGACGAGGCCAGAAGACAGGCTGCAGAAAGGAGATGAGCAAACCCCGTCTGTAGGACGGATTACCTGCAGTCACAGGGTGCTGCCAGGCCGCAGGACGGAAAGCATTTTCTGCCCCCAGCGTTTTTGGAGCCACTGGACAGTGAACCCCAAATAAGCTCGCAGAGCTGTGACCGGATGAAGCAACGTCCAGGCCGCTGAGAGAAGGAGCTGAGATTCGAGGCCTTAAAAAGACGTTTTTAAAAAGCGTTAATTTGCTTCTCTCTTCTCAAAATGAGATCGACATCTTCATTTGTATGGAAAACATGAAGATGCTCAGATCCCAACCTGGTGTTTTGTGTATAAGCTCTTCCTTTCCCCCCAGATCCGTGGGGAGAGGGGGTGTCCACATAGGTACAGCGAGTGTTTGGTCACTGAGACGGCACACGGGTCACCCCAGCCATTTACATGGACTGAAAGCTTTTGGGGGAGAAGAAGCCCCCGTGCAGCATCTGGCCTGGTGCGGGACAGCCACCCCTGCTGGGGGGTCAGGCGGACTCACCTCCCCACACCCGCCAGCATCTCCGCCTCACTCTCAAGTATGCAAGGGTCTGAGGACCCAGGGGCTGTCATTGGTATGAGACCTGAGTACACGAGGCCTGGCCGCTGCTGGGCGTCCGGCCCTGGCCCCACGGCCCTTCTGAGGCCAGAGCAGTGGGTCTTCTATGGAAAAGCCGTGCACGAGGACACCTAACAGCGTGAATCCAACAAGAGGGGTGCTTTAAAGCCAGCTGGCATGTGGGAGCCAGCAGCTTTATCCCAAACTCCTGCAGTTCTCAGGCGGGAAGGAGAGTGTGGCGGAGCTGGTGGGCCCTGCGGGATGTGGCCTCCATTCTCTGTTCACTAAGAACAGGCCTGCAGCGGATCACGCCAAGGGTCTAGGCTTCCGGAACCTTCCCTATGCCCCTCAGAGCCTGCCATCTGGCCTTCTCGCCCAGAGAGACCCCAGGCACAGAAAGCCCGGTGGGGCGACCTGTGGACATTCTGCCTTCCTGGCCTGGCCTTCACCCGGCCCCAGAATCACCCCCTAATCGTCCCCGTCTCTCCCGCAAGCCCGCTTCCTTCTGGGCCTTACAGCCTGAAACGGATGAAGGAGAGGGTGTTTTGGTAAAACTCTTAATTGGCATTTTTATGGTTATAAAAATATGCTTGTTCATGTAGAAGAGAGAAAGAACGGCCCACCTCACCCCTCGTGTCCACCCTGGGCTTGCTGGGGGCGCCCCCATCCGAATACGGACTTCTTTATTTCCAGCCGAATGTTACCAAGCGAACAGGCTCCCACGTCATTTGGGAAAGCATCATCTTAAGAGGTGGCAGGGGAACCTCCCTGGTGGTCCAGTGGTGAAGTCTCCCCGCGTCCAATGCAGTGGGTGTGGGTTTGGTCCCTGGTCGGGGAGCAGGGTTTCCATGTGCTGAAGGGTGCAGACAACGAATGTTTAAAAATAAGTAAAACTTGTCAAAAATGTTATTTAAAAAAAGTGGCAGGGCACCCCACCTCTGGACAAGCGGCCGTCACCTTCACGGCTCTGACACGAACTGCCATCAGTCGGGAAGGGCTGGCTCTAAGCGTGTAGGTAAGTGTCGGGGAGCCGCTCTGTCCTGCCTGGATGTGAGGGGCTGCGAGAGGCAGGAGGCGGACCTACCACCCAGAGACCTCACACAGGGACCCCCTCTCCCGGCACCTCAATCTGTCAGCCCCACAGGTACCGAAACAGATTAGGCAGCACGCAAAACTTGCACCGATTCCATGAAACTGGGTTTTGACACACCCGGGACAAGCATGAAATGTGATTATACCTTGAAAGTGGTCCATCTCTGTGTTCTTGCCAAAAAAGAGGAACACCCCGAGGAAACAGACCAGGCATTTGTGTGTGTATTAAATACACTTACACATAAGTTGATACCCATTAAATTTTCCATTCGTTCTCTAAACATGATCTGTCCTTGCTTTTTGTGTAGAGATGAAAATACCAATACATACCTTTTATCATTTAACAAAATAAGTTTATATTGGTTTCTAAAGCTTGAAACAACTTAGAAAACTCGCAGAAACTTTAGAAGCACGGTAAATGCTTATCACAGACACATTAGCATCACCTGAAATGATTTGCTTCCTTTTAAAATGTAGTTTAATCTTCAAATTTGTCTTTTACACATATTCCAAAAATGTTACCATGGGACTGATCTGGCAGCCCAGAGGTTAACACTCTGCGTTCCCAGTGCAGGGGGTGTGGGTTTGATTCCTGGTCAAGGAACTAAGATCCCACATGCCATGCAGCTCAGCCAAAAAAAAAAAATAAGCACAAATATACCTCAAATTTCCATAGATAGGTAGAAATAAAATATGAATATAAAAGTAATCTATAATCGTATTACACAAAGATAACTAATGCTCACATTTCATTGTGTATCTTCACAAAACTTCTGTGTGAGCATACACATCTACAAGCCTGTCCTCTGGATGTTACCGTCACGTACGTCTGCTCATGTCAGCACGTGTTTAAGTTGTCATTCTTCAGGTCAGCATAGGGACTTCTCCGGTGGTTCTGTAGTTAGGATTTGGTGCTCTGACTGCCGTAGCCTGTCCCTGGTTGGGGAGCTGAGATCCTGTAGGTCATGCATCGAGGCAAAAAAGGAAAAAAAGTTTGGGTTAGGATGCTGCACGGTATTAATTCCACCGACTGGAAACGCACAGTGTGTTTCCCCACTCGCTCCCTAATGTGAATTTATGTTCTTTTCATTCATTTGTCCTTTTTTTCATCTACCTGTTACAAAAATTGCTGGATAAATAGTCTTACATATACAGTTTTATAAGGTCTTTCAATTTGTAAGAGAAGATTCTGGAAGTTGTGCTGCTGGGTCAGTGGGTCTACTCAGATTTTTTGCCATCTGGAAAGGTGGTCCCATGTCCCTTCCCACTCACCAACACCAAATAGAACCCCCTCTTTTTAATGTTATTAACTTGGAACATCTCAAACACAGAGGAACGTAGGCAGAACCAATAGCACAAAGACCCTGTAGCCTTTGACCTTTGCCAACAAAGGTCGCCGTGGCCAGTCCTGCCTGCCGCTCCACCTCCCTGTGCCCTGGGAACAGACTCTAGCCATAATACTAGTCCGCTATAATTATTTCCATCTGTCCTCCCAAAGACGCAGCATAAAAAGCGTAACCACAATCCAATAGTCAGACCTCAAACAAAATTTACAATAATTCCTTATTTAGGAAATCTCTAGTCTTTGATCAAATCCCTCTGCCTCTTCAATTTCATAGATGATTGTTTTCATTTTGTTTGGTTTTTCACAGCGTGTTTGAGTTGGATGCATACAGGGTCCATGTACCAGGCTGGCTGATCCGTCCTGAGTCTCCGATCGAGGGTCTTCTTCCTCTCCCTTTACTCCTCTGCAGTGAAGTTTCAAGAAGCTCGTTTGTTCATACAGTCTGTGTCGAAATGTTGCTCTTTGCCTCTCCCAAGTTTACCTGCTGCTCTTGCCTCTGTCTAGGTTTCTCCTTGCTCCTTTCCTTCCAAAGAGCAAGCGTCTTCTAAGTTCATGACTGTGGTCACCGTCCACAGTGATTTTGGACACAGAAAAGAAAGCCTGTCACTGCTAGACTGTGTATTAAAAAGCAGAGACATCACTTTGCCAACAAAGGTGTGTATAGTCAAAGCTTTGGTTTTTCCAGTAGTCATGTACAGATGTGAATTGGACCATGAGAAGGCTAAGCACCAAAGAATTGATGCTTTTGAACTGTGGTGCTGGAAAAGTCTCTCCAGTGTCCCCTGGACTGCAAGGAGATCAAACCAGTCAGTCCTAAGGAAATCAACCTTGAATATTCATTGGAAGGACTGATGCTAAAGCTGAAGCTCCAGTCCTTTGGCCACCTGATATGAAGAGCTGACTCACTGTAAAAGACCCTGATGCTGGGCAAGATTGAAGGTGGCAGGAGAAGGGGGTGACGGGATGAGATGGTTGGATGGCATCACTGATTCAATGGGCCCAGAGATG
The DNA here is from genome assembly GCF_019923935.1 of Bubalus bubalis. Classification (NCBI taxonomy): domain Eukaryota; kingdom Metazoa; phylum Chordata; class Mammalia; order Artiodactyla; family Bovidae; genus Bubalus; species Bubalus bubalis. The sequence continues at coordinate 49,401,572 of NC_059179.1, read as the reverse complement.
GTGAAGGACAGGGCTGCCTGCGTGCTGCAGTCCATGGGGTGGCAAAGAGTCGGACGCGACTGAGCCACTGAGCAGCAGCATCAGCCTGCCTCAGTTCCTGGCCGGGGAACTGAGATCTTGGTAGTTACTATAATTGCTGTTGATTCAGAAGCTTGATCAGATTCAATTTTGATTTTTTTGGCAAAAGTTCTCTCTTAATCTCTGCCAGTCTGACCTTTGCACTGACTTTGTGGTTTTAACGTGTGGGTCCCATATTGCATTTCTGATGTGTGTTATCAGCCACGTTTGTCCTTCGTGAATGATCTGTCTTTGGATGTTTTTCTGTTGGGGTGCTTCTCTTTGTTATATTTTGAGGAGTTCTTTAAATATTAAGGCTGTTACGTCTGTTTTCCTCTCATTTGTTGCCCGTATTTTTTCCCCATTTATAATTTTTCACCTTCTTTTCAGTGATGTCCATGGCATCACTTACTGGACGGTTTTAGCCATCATAACTCTCGGCCTCCTTGTAGCGTGTTTCTAGCCTTGGAGCCATTCAAGAAAGACCTTCTTTTCCCCAAGATTATGTACGTTACATGAACTGATACGTAAATTATGGCCTACACTTTTGCATGATTCTGATTTCATTTTTTAAACTTTCTCTTTGGCTGCACTGGGTCTTCATCACTGTGAGCAGGCTGTGCTCTGGTCGTGGCGTCGGGGGCTGCTCTTGCGGCATGTGGGCTTCTCATTGTGCTGGTCTCTTGTGAATCACGGCCTCCAGAGCACAGGCTCAGTAGTTGTGGCTCTCGGGCTTACTTGCTCCTGGCATATAGGATCTTTTGGGCCGGGACAGACTGGTGTCCCCTGCATTGCAAGACAGAGTCTTAACCACTAGACCCCCAGGGAAGCCCCTGATTTCACTTTTAACACATAAAACTTTGTGCTTTAGCTACAGAGTTTTAGGGCATAAAGGGCGATATATCTAACTTTGTTTTTCTCCAATATTAACCAATTCTTCTTTTTTGGAGGGGAAGGTTGTGAAATGTTTTATTGAAGCATAACCTATACACATAAATGGATTTTCTTTATATACGTAGCAGAACAATGGTGCTGAAAGTAATGTTTTCTCTTACTATTTTAAAAAAATTTATTTTATATTGGAGTATAGTTAATTGACAATGCTGTATCAGTTTCAGATGCACACAAAATGACTGTTACACGTATACAGGTATCCGTCCTCCTTCAGCTGCCTCTCCCATTCAGGTGGTTATAGAATATAGAGTATAGAATATAGAATATATACTTCCTGTGCTGAATACTAGGTCCTTGTTTGTTTATTTTATGTATAGCAGTGTGTATATGTTAACCCCAAACTCTTAATTTATCCCACCCCCCGCCTTTCCTCTTTTTTTGTTGTAGACATAAACTTGTTTTCCATATCTGTAAGTCCTTCTTACAGATAGAAAAGTTCATTTGTATCATTTTTGTTAGATCCCACATAACAGGTGATGTCACATGGTATCTGACTTACTGCACTTAATATGTCCATCTCTAGGTCCACCCATGTTGCTGCAAACGCTATTATTTCTTTTTCTTTTTTTCTGGTTCTGATGTCGTCCAGCTTGTCTAGCTTTGCTTCTGTTGCCTGTGCTCCTGGTGTCATATTACATGCCATAGGGGGCTTCCCTGATAGCTCAGTTGGAAAAGCATCCACCTGCAGCGCCGGAGACCTGGGTTTGATCCCTGGGTTGGGAAGATCCCCTGGGGAACGGAAAGGCTACCCACTCCAGTATTCTGGCCTAGAGCATTCCATGGACTGTACAATCCATGGGGTCACAAAGAGTCAGACGTGACTGAGAGCCTTTCACTTCACTGCACTTCACACTGTGTCATTGCCAAGATCAATATCATGAAGCTTTCCCCTATGTTTTCTTCTAGAAGTTTTACAGTTTTGGATCTTTAATCCATTTTGAGTTGATTTGTGTGTGGTATAAGAGTCCAGCTTTAGTATTTTGTGTAAGGATAGCCAGTTTTCCAGCACCATCTGTTAAAGAGACGGCCCTTTCCCCATTGTGTGTTTTTAGCGCCTGTGTCAAGGCTCACTTGACCTTTACGTGCATGGGTTTACTTCTGAGCTCTCTGTTCTGCTATGTTTGCCCTAATACCAGTACATAATTTTTTTTTGATTACATACCTTTGTAATATATTTTGAAATCAGAAAGTGTGATGAAGACATGTGTATGAAGAGATGCTTAACATCACTGATCATCACAGAGATGCAAAGCAGAACCTCACTGAGATAGCATTGAGCTCCTGCTGGGATGGAGCAAAAGAATGCTGCTGCTGCTGCTGCTAAGTCGCTTCATTGTGTCCGACTCTGTGCGACCCCATAGACAGCAGCCCACCAGGCTCCCCCATGCCTGGGATTCTCCAGGCAAGAACACTGGAGTGGGTTGCCATTTCCTTCTCCAATGCATGAAAGTGAAAAGTGAAAGTGAAGTCGCTCAGTCCTGTCCGACTCATCTCGACCCCATGGACTGCAGCCTACCAGGCTCCTCTGTCCATGGGATTTTCCAGGCAAGAGTACTGGAGTGGGTGCAATAGATACTACGTGTTCACAAAGATGTGGAGAAATTAGAAACGCGCACTGTTGATAAGAGTGCAAAATGGTGCAGCTGCTGTGGAAAATAGTATGGAGGTTCACCCAAAAGCTAAAAACAGAGGGACTTCTCTGGCAGTCCAGTGATTGGGACTCTACACTTCCCCTGCTGGGGTGAGAGTTTGATTTCTGGCTGGGGAACTAGGATCATGCATGCCACATAGTGTGGCCAAAAAATAGACCTGAAAATTTTTTAAATTGATGCAAAAAAAAATCCATGATGAACAAACAAAGTCAAAATTTTAAAAATTAAAAATAGAACCATCAGATGATCCAGCAATGCCAGTCCTGGGTATACAGCCAAAGGAATGGAGGTCAGGACCTCGAAATGAGAGCACCCCCATCATCACTGCAGCTCTGTTCACAACAGTGAGGCGTGGAGGCTAGCTACATGGCCATGCATGAGTGCTCGGCCACTTCAGTCATGTCTGACTCTTTGATACCCCATGGACTGTAGCCCTCCAGGCTCCTCTGTCCATGAGAGTCTCCAGGCAGGAATACTTGAGTGGCTTGCCATTTTCTCCTCCAGGAGATCTTCCAGACCCAAGAATCAAACCCACATCTTCTGCGACTCCTGCATTGCGGGCGGCTTCTTTACCACCTGAGCCACTGGGGAAGCCCAGTTAAACGGCCATCAGCTGATAAATGGATAAAGAGAATGTGGCACGTACACACAGTGGAATATTACTCAGCCTTAAAAGAGAGGAAATCCTGCGTTGTGTGACCACATGGATGACCCTTGAGGATATTATGCTAAGGGAAATATGCCAGTCACAGAAGAATGAATATTGCCTGATCCCACCGATATCAGGAAACTAAAGAGTCGAGCTCATAGAAGCCAGGAACAGAATGGTTGTTGCCAGGCCTGGGGAGGGACGCAGGGCAGTGGGTGCTGGGCGGGCAGAGTTTCAGATGCGCAGGGCAGCCAAGCCCCAGAGCTGTGCTGCACGACAGAGTGCCCGTGTCCACCACACTGTGTGTGTTGCACACGAGAAACCCTGGAGAGGCCAGATCCCATGTTGAATGTTCTCACCACAATAAAATTAGAAAGAGCGCGGGGCCCTTGCGGGGAGGGCTGCCCTCGAAGTCGGTCTTTGCTCTGAGTCTCGGTGCTGCCCCTCCCCGCTGGGTCCTGCATTCCATGGTGGCCGCCGAAGGCCCTCTCCACACTCTCCGCATGGTCAGTGGCTTCTCCTCAACCGGAGCGGGAGGGGACTTTCCACAAAGCCTCTTTGTCCCCCCAGATGGTTCCACTTAGGCTGTGGTTTCCTTGGCATCCGGGGTAATTGAAAGAGGCGCTCACGACCCCTAGTCCACAAGTCCAGGCTCTGGAGCCGCCTGGCTGGCCACTGTGCCTGTCCAGCCCGCAGAGCATCCCACGGCCAGCAAGCTGGGCCTCCGACTTCACATTCAACAGCAGAACCTGAACAGATGCACATACCCCAGTGAGGGCCATCACGGTCTGAACCCTGCTCTGGGAAAGGCCAGAGGCTCCCCCTGGAAGACCTGACTGTGTCCCCAAGACCACATGAACAATAGTGACAGGCCCAGGAGTTCCCAGAGGCCCTGAGGCCACTGAGCCTCATTTACATCCTCTCAAGCTCTGCCTCTCTTAAGAAACTTTGGTCTTAACAAAAAAGACATTGAGACAATTCGTATAAATGTGTAAGACGGGTGCCGTCCACATGGCACTCAGACTCGGTGTTTCTTGGACTGCTTATGTGAAGTGAGTTCACGTGGCTCCGTCTTCTTTGAGGCAGAAACCGCCACGTGGATTCTCTATTCCTTTTACAAACCGAATGTGTTGGCGTCTTGCTGTGCTGACACCTGGTTCTCTCCTCCACCTTGCCTGTATGTGGTGGCTCCTTCTTCTCGACCCCATGGACGCCAGGTTTCCCTGTCCTCCACCGCCTCCCAGAGTTTGTTCAAACTCATGCCCGTTGAGTGGGTGATGCTATCTAACCATCTCTTCCCCTGCCGCCCCCTTCTCCTTTTGCCTTTGTGGCTCAGTGATGTTTGTAAGTTACGGATGAGGCCAGGTCATGGTGCCTTTGCCCCCTACCCCATCCAGTCCCAGGGCACCCGTCCACCTCTATCTACCGGTCCCCTTGCAGAGCCCTGGGGGAGGCTGGCCTTGGAGGGCGGGGGTGGGGTTTGCTCGGGCCGAGTGGAGGCGAGGATGGTGCTTCGCTCATCGGTGCCCCAGAGCTGGGCAGGGCTCCCGGCCCCAGGCCGCTTCAGTGAGTATCTGCAAGGTCAACTGAAACCAATTTCTTTTAAAAAAAATTATTAATTTACTCTTGTCTGTGCTGGGTCTTCGTTGCCAGGTAGGCTTTTCTCTAGTTGCAGCGAGCTGGGGCTCCTCGTCCGCGTGGGGTATGGCCTTCTCAGTGCGGAGCTCGGGCACAGGCTGCAGGTTCATGGGCTGCGGCTCCCAGACCAGAGCACAGCCTCAACAGTGGTGGCTCACGGGCTGAGCTGCTCCAGGGCTCCTTGCAGATCAGGGCTCAATCCCTGATTGTCCTGCATTGGCAGGGGAGCCTGGGGAACTGATTTCTAATGAGCTTCTGAAAGTCAGGAGCCCAGGCCAGCCATGTGTTCGGCTAGCGGGGGCTGGAGGCTTGCTGGGAGGGGCCCACCGAGGCCGGTCCAGCTCCTGGTCCTGTTCCCATAGCTCCAACCTCCCGGCCGAGCCCACCACCTGCTTCCCGTCACAAGACCCTCCCTGCCTCTGTCCGGGGTGACCCTGGCCTGCTGAGAAAAGCCGCGCGTGTGCACTGCGGAGGCCGGGAACACAGAGCACACGGGGCCTAGGGCCAGGTGGTTGGAGGCGGGAGTCCAGGCCGCGCCAGGTGCCCGCCTGCTCCTCACTGCCCCGAGGGCTGGGATCAAACACGTGAGGAGAGCGTGGGCCCAGGCTGGGCCTCCTCCCCACCCCGGCTGCCCCCAGGGACTTAGCTGGGACCGCGCTGAGGGTGGAGCCCCAGTTCCAGGGCGTCCAGCTGGGGACCTCTGCGTCAGTACACAGTCCAGTAAGAGCGCGTGTCCCAGCTCCCTGTGTCACGTGTGAGCTCTCTCCACGACGCACGGGCTGTGTACGTCCATGAGAAAATCCCGTGGACTTCGGGGACCTGTGTGACTAGGCGGATCCCAGTGGTCCTCAGGGCCTGAAGATGACTGAGCTCCCTGCAGGCCTTAGCCTCCCCGGACCCCCGCGTCTGGAGCAACAGCCAAAGCCTCTCACCCTGCACCCTGATTCGGGGGCCCACAGAGCTGTCCCGGGGCCGCAGCCCGAGAAATGCAAGAGGCTGTGGTGGCCCCAGCAGCGGGCACAGGGGACTCAGCCCGTCTGCTGGGGCGGTGACGGGGTTGGGGTGCAGGGGTGCTGGTCTCGGGCAGGGCGGGGGGGAAGAGACTGCCTGCCCCCAATCAACCTGCCGGCTTGCCCAGCGGGTGGGGTGCCCAGAGAGGCAGGCTGCCCCCTCAGCCTTGGTGGGCAGGGCCAGAGAGGGGACACAGCCAGACCAGCCTTCACTCGCCTCCCTGCCCTGCAGCCGCCACAGGGCGCTGGGCAGCCCACCACAAAGTTCGTCTGTGACGAGCTCCGAGATGAAGGCAGACAACAACCGGGCACCAGGGCGGAGGAGACGGGACGGGGCACCAGGTCGCTGACGCGAGCGGGAGCTTTTTCTCTGGGCTTCTAGGGCACAGAGGTGGTCTGCTATGTGCCCCGAGGGTCTGAAGAGGTGAAGCACACCCGTTCTTCAGAACTGCATCATTTCCCTGGAGCTAATTCCGAAGAAACGCCTCCGGTGGATGTTTATGTAAATGACGTTGACGCGAGGTAGGGAACATCCCCACTTGGGGCTCCAGCGCCTGTGAGCTCAGGCGCTAAGTCATGTCTGACTCTTTTGTGACCCCATGGACTGCAGCCCACCAGGCTTCTCTGTCTGTGGGATTTCCCAGGCAAGAATACTGGAGTGGGTTGCCATGCCCTCTTCCAGGGGATCTTCCTGATGCAGGGATTGAACCCACGTCTCCTGTGTCTCCTGCATTGGCAGGCAGATTCTTTACCACTGCATCACCTGGGGCACCAGAGGGCTGTGTTAAATGTACACAGGGAAGCGTGGCCAGGGGTTCGCCAGTCTCAGCAACAGGAGTTAGAGGATGGGTGGGGCGCTCCCCTCCCCGCGTGCCCCCAGCTTCTTGGGGTCTGCTTTGCAGTGGCAGCTGGAACCTGGAAGCCTGGAGGGCTGGGGTCTGGGTTACTTATAAACGGGAGATCCAGGCAGGTACAGAGCTGTGGGCACTGCCCAGGGTTGAGGCAGCCCCTGGGAAGTGTAGGGCTGCTGGGGGCCCTGGTCCCCCCTGTTTTCCTGGCTGTGTCCCCACCTGGCACGCAGCCTTGAGAAGAGCCTCCAGGGTCCTGTGGGGACACTCAGGAGGAGAGAAACAGCAGGGTACCTTTATTACCCTGGCGGCGGGAAGATCACGCTCCCTGATGGACGCTTGGGCCGCACGACAGTGCACGTGCCAGCTTTGTCCCCACTTTACAGGTGAGAACGTCACGTCCAGAGAGGCTGCAGCGCGCACATGTGGGTCATCTGAGGCCACGCAGTAGGTCGGTGGCTGCTCTTGGAGCCCACCTGGGCATCAGCAGGTGTGTGGTCACCCGCAAGGTGGCGATGTGACAAGCAGGGTGGCCCTCGTGGGTGAAAGACCCATCTGGATAAGAGTGTCTGCCTTTCCTTCCAGTTGCAGAGTTTTATTGCCTGTCGTTCAGAACACAGGGCAAGTGTGCACAGGTGTGCGCACACACACACCCCTGAGATGCGATTCACACTGCCCACCACCCCACCCTGGAAAGGTAAGGGGCCTCCCTGTGGGAGACCCAACTGGCCTCTCCCTGGAGACCCGAGGCCACACGCAGTGCGGAGGGGACTGACTGAACGACCTTCTCGTCCTTGTCGAACGCTCACGCGGCGTTGGAGCAGGTGGAGCTGCCAGCGGCCTCAGTGCTCGGGAAACACGCCCAGCGCGTGGCAGGGGTGGCTGGCAGCCGGCGCCGTCCGTGACTTATAGGAGGATGGCAGCTTTACATATTTAAAAGGAGCATGGCCGGCTTCCTATCTGAAGTATGTTTCCCCGGAGAGACCACCACCATTTGATCTATTTTTGATTAAAATGTAAAAATTAAAAATTAAATCAAATGGTAGTATAAGTCCTTGGGGAAAACACACTTCAGTTATGAAGTATTCCCTACAGTAACCTTGAGACTCTTACGGCAGCATTGTCTCATCTGTAGGTGGTCTTCTTATGTCACACGTAATTAAAATAAATTGCGGGGAGCTCCACCGAACGCCTGCCTTTGGATGTATGGCCTGCAGGCTGGGCCCCTTGGGCGGGTCTTGGTGGGGGAGGCACCAGCCGAGGGGGCCTGGCAAGGTTGCCCAGCCAGCCCGGGACCCAAGGGTGCCCACTGGAGCCCCTTCCCTGCTGAACCCCCTCGAGCAGTCTCATCCCACCCCCGTCGGATGAAGGATCTCGCCCTTCCCACTCAGAGCGGCAGCGCAATTCCTGTGCCATCACCGGATAACGGATGCCGCCCCAGAAACCAAAGCAGGTGCAATTGGATTTCCTAGGAAAATGTGCTTTGCAGAATCTAATCTACAACTGATTTGTATCAAACTACTTTATCAGTCTGCCTGGGAATAGGGGAGCGCATCTGATATGTTTAGGGGACGGTCGCCTCACAAACGAGACACACCAGTGTTTGCATCCGTGATCCCCGCCTCTCTTGGACGTAGCTTTCTGAGTCGTGACTTCACCTCCATCGTGTGGGTGTGGCTGGGCACGCTGGAGCCGCCTCATCACACTTGCTTGTCTGCATTCATTTGTTTGGAAGCCTCTGCTTCTAATGAAAATTCCCCAGAAGAAAAACGTTTCTGGAATGAAGGTCTTCACGCAGCTCCCTTCGGCGCTGTGCTGTGGATTCTAAGCGAACGATGCCGGCTCGGGGCAGGCGGGGTGCCGCAGAAATGCCGAGTCCAGTGTTGGAGCGCCCGAGGGCTGTGGCTGGCCTTGTCGTCAGCACACCCGGGTGGGGCCCGTGCTATTTTAATCAACGACTAGTGCCAGACCCCCGACACATGTAGAGTGCCCCTTCTGCTCTCAAACTTGCTGGCGGCACGGCCTGGCCCACGGAAGCAGTCCCTGCTGCTGTGGTTTGGGAAGGCCATCTTCTGAGGAACGTGGGCTGAGCCTTGAAAGGAGGGGGCGTGCCTTTCATGCAAGTTCAAGGCGAGATGCTTCCCTCACGGCCTGCTCTGCAGGGAAGGCCATCAGAGCCCCCAGGGGCCGGGCCTGAGCTGACGGAGCTGGTCCCCGCTCTCCAGGAAAGCCAAAACTTCTGAATGGGGTCCGGCACTTTCTCCAAGGGGTGGGCTTTGTTCACCGGGACAGGCCCCCTGCCCTGCCCACGGTCTAATGACCCCTGGAGCCCATGAAGAAGAGGCAGCAGAGGATGCTAGTTTGGGGCCCTGGCTGGCAGGCCTGACCAGCCCTCTTGCGGGGCGGGCGCTGGGATGCGGCATATCCCGCTGAGCCTTGGCCAGTGACAGGAGGAATGCACTTATGCGTATCCATTTACAGACTCTTCTAAGAAAGTACGTTCAATACCGTTGGTGGATTTTGCATTTTCTAGTGTATTTCCTCAGTCAGTTACCTTGGTTCCTTCCAAACTGCCCTACCTGGTTAACACTTGCAGGATGACCTTTGCATCTATCTGGTGACTCCGAGCACTTTTTCTGATTTAACACCAACACTAGTCCAGCCCTGACATCAGAGGCAATGGCCTCCCTCATGCTGGGCCAGCTCCGTCTGATGTTTCCCCGCTACCCGATCCCCACTGATGCCTCCGCCTAGGGCGTGTGTATGAGTGTGCACATGTACACACATGAGTGTGTGTACATGTGTGTAGACTGTTAAAATTATACACAGAGCTCCTGCAACTTCCATTTCCATTTAACACTATGTCCTGGATGTCCCTTCCGTGAGCATAGCTCATCAGCACAGATCTGGCTCATTATTTTAAGACCCACATATATTACATCGATTATATGAGCAATAATTCATGTTGCTGGTATCCTGTTGATAGACGCTTGAGTTTTTGCTGTAGCTGTATCTTGTAAGTTTAAAAATGAAAGTCAGAGCTATTAGATATTTTACTGTCAAGTTGGCAAGAAGTTTTAAAAAGCAAAGCACTTGGTGCTGGTGAAGATGCTGGAAAATAGGCATTCGGTCCTTCTTGAGAGCAAAGAAAAGTGTTGCAGTCACTTTGGAAGACAATGTGGCAAAATCTTTTGATGTGTAAAATGCCCCTACTCTTGGCTCAATTCATCACCCTCCTAAAAAATTGATTCTGTGCACAGGTTTATGCCCAAAGCTGCATTCTGCGCCTTTGGAAGGGACCACTGTCTTCTTTCCCTTCTGGGGTCACACACCCTATGTGGGGACAATGACACCTGTCACGGCCCTGGAGGTTTCAGTTTGTGAAGCCTCCTGCACTCGACATGTGCTGTCTCTGTCTCAAACATAGCATCTTCCTGGCAGGACGTCAGCCTGAAAGCCTGTTTCCTTCCAAGTGGAACAGATTTCCCCAACTCTGCCCTTTGGTGGCAGGAAGGGATGCGAGCACGTAGGAGAGCACAGCATCCCTCACCCACCCCAGGAGGCCTCACGGAGGTCTGACCAAGACCCAAGTATCCCTTTGCATGTCGGCCCATGCCCAGGAATGGTGCTCTGGACCAGGAGACCATGCACTGACCCCCAGTCCCCCACAGCTCTCAGGGCCCCCTCTCTGTGGGTCTCCAGCTCACTCCCGTGGTCTTTTCTCCTTCTGTTCTTTTGAAGAAGGCCCATTTCCATGGGATGCAGGCGACATGGGCCAGGCCAAGGGAGAATCACCGAGGACTTCCATTGCTGTCGTTTCTAGTAAGGAGAATTTGATGCTGGTACACAATTTGAAGTCCATGAACCAAATGACCCACTGCCTGAGATGTTTTGTAAAAGCAGCCTTGTCACGACCTTCACCTTGGAGAAACCCCAGTGTTCACATGTGCCTTGCACTGCAGAGACCAGCAGATGCTGCTACACAGCCATGAGGGCTCCTTGTGGACTGCCGGCACAGGCTGGCTGGCAGGGGCCGCCTTTTAGCTCAAAAGGGACAAGGGGCTGAGGCTGCAGGGACCTGGGCCTTCTGTGCTGCTGGCAACTGAGTTTCCCAGCATTCCCTAAAAAGGAGGCGCCCAGGCTCAGACTGCTTGTGCCTTCATCTGTGTGTCCACTCTCACCCTCACCCCATGAAGAGGGAGAGAGGCAGAGGACAGGAGGCCATCCTGGGCCCCCTGACTGGCTGAGTTGTCGAGAGATTGGAGCTCCCAGGCTGTCTCCTGCCAACCGTGGACTGCTTCTGCAGGCCGGCCAGTGTCCCGTCCCAAGCGCTGGACCATCAAGGCTGTGTGACTTGCCGCGTCTCTGAATGAATCACGCTTATCGGCGCTCTGGTGATGGGAAACTGATGGTAGCCCACCGTCTTCCTTAAAGGCGTCCAGAGTGCACTGGGGGAGGCCACGGACCCAGACACAGCAGCGTGTGAAAAGCCAAGAGGTCTCCTTGACGTAAAAGGCCTCCTTATCGTCTGTGGTGTCTGGATGAGGAAACAGGCCCAGGTCGTGAGCTGACTTCCAGGGTCACCCAGATGGGCAGACGGGACACAGCAGCACTGAGCTGGGTTCTGGCCGCCAGGGCGGCCGACTGCCCTATCTGTCTTCAACTGAGGGTTTCCTGGGACCCGTGATTCTCAGTGTTCACAGGGATGTTCCAGGCAAGCCGGCCCCAGCTGGTCACCAGGCAGCAGCTCCCAAGCTCCTCTCCAGGTGCTGCCTGCCGCCGGGACTGTCCCCACGCCCCCCTCCTCCCCGAGCTCAGAGGCCCCCAGTGGATCACTTCTCTCTGGGCTGCCATCTCTGCATCCTCCCTTTTTCAAAGCCTGGTATGAAAGGGCACACACAGTCGGTGTGCTCTGAGCCACGCTAGACTGACTTAGGCAGGGCTAGTAGACAGGAATCGGGGGCCGCCCAGGCCAAATTCACAACCTGGGCTGTCCAGGGCTAAGGCAGGGACCCAACTTTGTTCGGCCTGGCGGGAGTGGGAAGGGCGCCCTCCAGGGCACCCCCTCACCCTCCGCACTTGCCCTGTGGGCCTTGGTATCCTATCATTTATGCTGAGCAAACAAACAAAAAAGCTGAAAGTGTTAGTCGCTCAGGTGTTTCCCACTCTTTCTGACCCCAAGGACTGGAGCCCCCCAGGCTCCTATGTCCATGGAATTCCCCAGGTAAGAATTCTGGAGTGGGTAGCCAATCCCTTCTCCAGGAGACCTTCCCAGCCCAGGGATTAACCCTGCATCTCCTACATTGCAGGCAGATTCTTTACCATCTGAGCCGTGGTAAAGCCTGGAAAGCCCTGAAATGAGCACACTAGCTAACAAAAAAACCCACACAGATCATTTCCCTCCCAGGCTTCCTGCCTGTGTCCAGAGACAAAGTCCGGAGGGAAAGTCACTGCAGGCTAAGATGGACCTTGGCAGCGGCCGTAGGGATCCTGCTGGTTGGGCTGACACCTGGGCAGGAGCTGGGGCGAGGGGCCAGGTGGTCCTGATGCCATCAGGCACGAAGGAGCAGCCAGGACAGGACTCACAGGCCAGCGGGCTTTTCCGGACCTGCCTTCTTCTCTAATGAGCACGTTTCTCTTCTGATGAACAACACGCAACTGAAGATTTGTTTCTCAAAAACAAATGGGAAGGTCTGAACCAGAAACTTCAGTCTGGACCCCCTCCGGGCCCCCCGCCCCCCGCTGGCCCGGACACCTTAGGACCCGGTCCTTCCTCTTCGCCTGGACCCAGCAGAGCTGGCGCCCGTGTTTCTCCCTGTCACGAAAGAATTAAAGACAGCATCTTGAGTTGGAAGCAATTGTGGAGGGTGGAAGTTTCTGGCCTGGCAAATAAATTGGATTTAAGTATATTACAGTCCTAATCTTTTTCTGCCTCTCTCCAGACGGTCTCTGTACATGGAAAAATGAGAATGTATTCGCAGACAAAGCGTGACCTGAGGGAGAAGCCTGCCGGAATCTGGATTTTCAATAACATAAGACAATAAAGCTTAGACTTCTAACCTGCTGCAATATGGTCCAAGTATAAAGAGCTTAGCTGCTAATAAAAGGGAAGGGGCTCCCCCTCATATCTGCAGATCCAGACCCCCCAGAAGGACACTTCATAAAGATCATAGCGGGTTAGCCGGGATCATGCAGACACGGGCCCCTTGTTGCCCGACTGCTGACAGTTGTCATCTACGGGTCTGATATTAATAAGTCCCGCGTTGATTTCCTTGGGGTATTTTTGTCCCTTTAATTGCACATCCTCCTGTTGTGACCTACACTGGGCAGCACGCTGGGCTACAGTTACCTGGTGGCAAGACACTCGCGTACATGCGGCGGCCCCTCCTTGGCGAGGGCTGACTTGGCAGTGGCCAGACTGTGGGGAGGCCAGGCTCTTGGGACACAGGACAAAGCTGACTGCCTCCTCCCAGAAGGTCAAGCACTCTGACTCCTTTTTCAGAAAATGGGAGTGAAATTCAGGATTTTAAGTGATCCATCTGATTTTGTTTATCAAATATTTTACCAGGGGATGAATGGGTTGTCAAGCTGGTCCCTAGACAGTGTAATTGAGGCAAATTGCATAAATATGCTGCATCAATATGGTTGCATGAATCAAGCCTGGTTAAAAGTGTTCTTTGACATTAAAATGAGCCAGCAACATGGCTGCAGAGAATTGTAACAGCCAGCAGGCTTTCTGCCTGTCCATCCTCTCCCGCCCATCCACCTGGACTCTCTGGAGGCTCAGGGCTGGCCCGTGCTCTTCAATATTGTCTGCACTTTAAAACCTCTCTGATGGCTCAGATGCTAAAGAATCTGCCTGCAATGCAGGAGACCTAGGTTGGATCCCTGGGTGGGGAAGATCCCCTGGAGAAGGAAATGACATCGAAGCCAAGTTTTCCAAAACATTCCAATTCTGTTCATTCCAGGTGTTGCTTCTTCCCTCCACCTGCAACTCAGAAGAGCCAACCCCAGTCCATAGATGGCAGAGCTCTTGAAGTTTTCATTTCTGTGGCTGTTCCCTGGAGTGAGCTGTTTAGCTGTCTTGAAGCCAGGCCATGCTCTAGGGACTCAGACACTGTATAGTGATTCACACCCACATGGAGCCACAGCTACTTCTCTGTCTTGTCATCAAATATGGACCATTGAGACATGGATGGAGTTAGCTGCTGATGAGCAAGGAGCCCTGCTCTTAGGTAAGGGACCAGGCAGGGCTTTTAAACAGGCTCCAGCTCTGGTTCTGGGAGCTTCAGAGAGCTGCCCACCTCTGAGTCAGGCTACTGGGGCTCCCAGGAGGCACTGCTGAGCTACAGACAGAGCCCACAGAGCTGACTGGACCCCTCTGTCCAACACAGGAACTGTCCCACTTGGTACTTTTGGATCTGTGATGGGAGGTTATAAGATCTGGTGGTGCTCATGACCTACTGGGCTTGGAGGACCAGAGCCCAACACCTAAATTGGGCTCCTGGTCAGACAGGCTGATGTGGGAAGTGGGCACCAGACATGCCACTCAGCAGCTCCATGGCTGCATCTCCCAGAGCCTGCATCCTTACCAGAATATGGGGGTAGCATGGGACCACTGAGTGGATCAACTGAATTAACTACAGTCTTTAAAGAGAGTGTGGCCCTTAGCCTTTGAGGGGTGGTGTAACAGGATGAATTCCTTCCTTCTCAAAATTTATACTCTGAAGTCCTAACACCAATAATTCAGAATGTGACTCTATTTGGAGAAAGAGTCTTTAAAGGTATTTCGGATTAAATGAGGTTTATTAGGGTGGGTCCCTATCCAATGCAACCATTGTCTTTATAAGAAGAGATTAGGACACAGACATACACAGAGGGAAAAGACACACGCGGGTAGAAGATGGCCATCCATTGGGTTGGCCAAAAAGTTCTTTTAGATTTTTCTGTTAGGTGTTACAGAAAAATCCAAATCAACTTTTTTGGCTAACCCAATACATGCCAAGGAAGAGAGACCTCAGAAAAAAGCAAACCTGTTGACACCCTACTTTTGGACTTTGAGCCTCTAGAACAGTGAGAACATAATTTTCTGTTGTTTAAGCCACAAAGTGGTTGCAGCCTGAGCAGACTAATAAAGGCAGGTTTGCCCAAATCTGGCTCTGCCCTCAGCCTAGAAAGCTGGCATTTTATTCCTTAATCTCTTCTGAAGGTGTTTCTACCCATCACTAAGTTACCTGCTCTGAGGCCTCCCAGCTTTGTGACAGGCGTACAAAACACATCTGCTTTAGAAACAAGCATGCAGATACAGCCAAGTAAACTCCTCCTGGATGTAACCCTCTTGCACATAAAAACTAAAAACTTTGCAAAATAAGAGAAAATTCTACCCAAATCTCTGACTGATCCCTGACCCACACAGGGTTGTAGGCAGACTCAAGGCAGTTTAGCTAAAATAAAAGATCTGTACTCTGATTTAAGCTGATGCTAAAGACACAAAGTTTGCATTTTGAATCCAATCATGTTAATTGTCTACCCAAACTAACAAACAAAAAAGTCAACATTCTCTGGAGGATTAGAGTAGACTCCAGGATTTCTGTAACACAACAGTCCCAACACATGGCATTCAGGATACAATCTAAAATCACTTGAGACATGAAAAAAAAAAAAACCCACAGGAAAATGTGACCCAGTCTCAAGACAAAGTCAATCCACTGAGAATAATCCTGAGATGATCCCAAAATGTTGGATTTAGGAGATGACTGTTAAGACGATATTACAGCTATACTCAATTAAGTAAAGAAAAATATGCTGTCAGTGAAAGAAGAGATAAGAAATCTCAACTAAGGAATAGAAATGTAAAAATAAGAGCCACAAAGAAATTCTAGAAATGAAAAAATACAGTGTTTGAAATTAAAAATGAAGGACATTAGCTTATTACCAGAATAGAGATAACAGACTAAAGAGTCAGTGAACTTCACTATAGATGAATATCAATGATCTAATCTGAAGAAGAGAGAGAAAACAGATTGAAAATAATGAAGGAATTATTATTGGGAAACTCTAGGACAAAATCAAAAGGTCTAACACATGAAATTTGAGTCCCAAGAGGAGACAAAACACGGATATGTAGGAGAAAAAACATTCAAAGTTATAGTGGCCAAGAAATTTCCTAAATTAGGTGAAAGATATAAATTTGAGTTTCAAAAAGCTCAGTGAACCCCAAACAGGATAAATAGAAATAAAATCATGTCTAAACTGAAAAATAAAAAGAAAGAGCAGGTCCCTGAAGCAGCCAAAGAAAAGCTATACACGGATACCATCTGAGCCACTAGGGAAGACAGAACCACACACATTGTATATGTGTATGTAACTAAAAAGCATCTTGATGAAAGTGAAAGTGGAGAGTGAAAAAGTTGGCTTAAAGCTCAACATTCAGAAAACTAAGATCATGGCATCCAGTCCCATCACTTCATGGGGAATAGATGGGGGAAACAATGGAAACAGTGTCAGACTTTATTTTTCTGGGCTCCAAAATCACTGCAGATGGTGACTGCAGCCATTAAATTAAAAGACGCTTACTCCTTGGAAGGAAAGTTAGGACCAACCTAGATAGCATATTCAAAAGCAGAAACATTACTTTGCCAACAAATGTCTGTCTAGTCAAGGTATGGTTTTTCCAGTGGTCATGTATGGATGTGAGAGTTGGACTGTGAAGAAGGCTGAGCACCAAAGAATTGATGCTTTTGAACTGTGGTGTTGGAGAAGACTCTTGAGAGTCCCTTGGACTGCAAGGAGATCTAACGAGATAAGCCCTGGGATTTCTTTGGAAGGAATGATGCTAAAGCTGAAACTCCAGTACTTTGGCCACCTCATGCGAAGAGTTGACTCATTAGAAAAGACTCTGATGCTGGGAGGGATTGGGGGCAGGAGGAAAAGGGGATGACAGAGGATGAGATGGCTGGATGGCATCACAGACTCGATGGACGTGAGTCTGAGTGAACTCCAGGAGTTGGTGATGGACAGGGAGGCCTGGCGTGCTGCAATTCATGGGGTCGCAAGGCGTCAGACACGACTGAGTGACTGAACTGAACTGAACTGAACTGATGTACATATACTATGGAAAAATAGGATTTGAGTGACTGCAGACTTCCCATTGAAAACTATGGAAGCCAGAAGGCAGTGGAACAACATGTCTGATTCTGAAAGACAAACCCATTAACCTAGGAGTCCAGGGACAGCGTCCCTTCACCAGGGAAAACATTTTTGGATTAAATAATACTTGGAGAATTTGTTGCTACTTATGAGAAATACTGAAAGAAGTTCTTTAAGGGAAATGATGCCAGTTAGGAATTTGGATTTTAGGGCAGTAATGAAGAATGTCAAAACTGGGAAATACATGGGAAAATGTAAATGAATTTTGAAATCTTCATTTCTTTAAAATATATGTCTGTTTAAAGCAAAGAATTATAACATTGTCTTCTGCAGTTTATTATGTATATGGATATAATACACATGACAACTACAGATTAAAGGTCTGGGGGTGCATATGGACGATAAAGTTATAGGGTCTCTACATTTCACATAGGCTGGCACAGTATTAACTCTAACTAGACTGAAAAGTCAAGGAGGTATTGTGTATATTTTAACCCCTAAGCAACGACTAATAGTCTAAGGTACAGTGTTAGTTGGTGAGTCGTGTCCGACTCTTTGTGACCCCATGGACTGTAGCCCGCCAGGCTCCTCTGTCCATGGGATTCTCCAGGCAAGAATACGGAAGTGGGTTACCATTTCCTTCTCCAGGGGATCTTTCTGACCCAGGGATCGAATGCAGGTCTCCTGCATTGCGGGCAGATTCTTACCATCTGAGCCACCAGGGTAAGGTACGGAGATACAGGTAAAAGACATAGATAATTGAAATGGATTTTTAAAAAAATATTCAAGAAATCCAGAAGAAGGCAGAAAATGAGGAACAGAGGCGCACAAAACAAAGACAATAAAGAGAAAATAAATAATAAACTAGCAGACTTAAATCCAACCACGTCAAAAATCATGTTAAATTTTAGTGAACTAATCATGCCAGTTAAAAGCCAGACGTTGTCAGAATGGACTTTAAAAAGCAAGGCCCACACCTCATACTCACTAGGGTGTACAGTCAAAAACCCAGGAAGGGACAGGTTGCAATGATGTGAAGAAGTTAGCATCCTTGTGAACAGTTAGGAGGCAGCTGTTTACAATGTACAACACTGTGGTGATTACTCAAAACTCAAAAATAGAGTTACCATATGATCCAGCAATTCCACTTCTGCATATATACCAAAAAGAATGGAAGTCAAGGCCATGAACAGATGCTATATTCACAGCAGCATTAGTCACCATAGCCAAACGAGGGTGACAGCCCATCAGTCAATCAGTGGAGGGAAGGAGAAACAAAGCATGGTGCGTTTTACATGTACACGGCCCGTTACATATAGGGAAACAATGCTGCTGCTGCTGCTGCTGAGTTGCTTCAGTCATCCGACTCTGTCGACCCCATAGACGGCAGCCCACCAGGCTCCGCCGTCCCTGGGATTCTCCAGGCAAGAACACTGGCGTGGGTTGCCATTTCCTTCTCCAGTGCATGAAAGTGAAAAGTGAAAGTGAAGTCGCTCAGTCATGCCCAACTCCTCGCGACCCCACGGACTGCAGCCTACCAGGCTCCTCCATCCATGAGGTTTTCCAGGCAAGAGTCCTAGAGTGGGGTGCCATTGACTTCTCCAAAGGAAACACTATTCAGCCTTAAAAAGAAAGGAAATCCTGACACAACCTACAACACAGATAAACCTTGAAGACCTTATGCTGTTTCCACCACAGCCCTGAATGCTGAGTGAGGGGCGTGCACACCCCTCCACCCTGCTCAGAGCCCCAAGGGGCAGACATGTCAGGCTGAGTCCACTTCTCACGCGCCATTACCTGCCTTGACTAAAGACAGGAAGGAAAACCTCAGACTGAAGACTGGGGCTCTCCCCTTCTCCCACGTCCCTCTGCATCCCAGGGCACAGCCTCCAGGAGCTCCCTGGCCCGGGCAGGCCTGGCCACTGCTGCCCAACCCCTCTGGTTTTCGCTCTGGGCTGCACCTGGGATGCTGTCTGCGAGTCTGGGGTGCTGGGCCTGAGCAGGCTGGCTGGGGGCGAGCCTGGGAGCAGGGCCAGCTCTCGTGATGTTGCCGGGCAACCATCCCGACACACGGCCAGAGCTTGTCTCCCAGCAAGCTGGGGCGCAGGGGTCAGCCCACTGCTCTGCCTGACCTGGGGTGCAGGGGTCAGAGCAGGAAACCAGGCAGAGACACTACCTATGGACAGGTGGTGATGGGGGTTCCAGCTCTGAGTCCACGTGCCTGATGAGCCTAGATCCCAGAGTTCTGGGGATGCCCCTCCTTCTCTCTTGTATGGCTCTCTTGAGTTCGATTTTGTGTGATTTTGGTGTAACCACACCAGCTCTCTTTGCTTCCTGGTTTCAGGGTAGGTCTTTTTCCATTGCTTTATGCTCAGCCCAAGTTTTCATATTTCAAGTAACTATTTTAAAGGAACCTATTTAAGATGACTGTTATAGCTGGGTCTTGTTATTTTAAATTTATTTTTAATTATGGGGAAATACACTTAACATCCTGGAGGAGGGCATGGCAACCCAGTCCAGTATTCTTGCCTGGAGAATCCCATGGATGGAGGAGCCTGGTGGGCTACAGTCTATGGGGTCGCAAAGAGTAGGACACTACTGAGCAACTGAGCATGCATGCACACTCTTTGGTGTAATTTCCCAGGCCTGAGTACATTCACATGACTGTGCAGTCAGTCTCCAAAACTGCTCGTCTTGCAAAAGGAGAACCGTTCCCACAAATGAAGTCCCCCTTTCTCAGTCGCCCTGCAATCCCCTAGACCACCATTCCACATTCATCTCACATCCCCAAGGGCTGTGAGCATGGTGGATGGTACGAAGGAATTGGGGGTGAGGGCATGCGGCTCTCCCCTTACTCAGGACTCCTTAGTCTTGTGAGCGGCCAGGATGCTGGGAGTCACTGTGCCCCACTGTTCTGTGTGGTCAGCCAATGTCACAAAGGAACCTGCCTCCTGCTGGCAGACAGCGGTGGTCTCTGGCACATCTTGGGCCTGGAGTCCTTGCCACGGGCACTTGTTCACACTCAGTGGTCTGGGGCTTCACGGGGCCTCCTTTATGGCCAGTGAGGGTCAGGTGTGGGCAAGTCCCCAGACAAGCCCTCCCCTGCCCAGGAGCATCGCTGGAGGAGGAGTTAAGCCCGGAGGACCCCAGCACGGGGTCCTGGCTCACTGGAGTCCCCTCCGTGCATCCGTGGGACTAGCAGGCCTCTTCCTCACTGAGGCCCACAAGGCAACGTTTCAGCTGCTGACTGCCGGGCCCCTGCCCTGTTTCTGTATTGCTGTGTGCACGGGGAGGTCTTTATCACCTTAACAGAATGCTGAATTACCTGCTCCACTTCCCACCAGCATCCAAACCTGAACGCTGGGAACGTCTGCACGAATCCTCGGGAGCGTGAGGGGAAAATATTTCAAATTAGGGGAATGTTCCAGTGATTGGGAGCATTTGGAATCCCCAGCCTCATCCACACAACCCTTTCCAAGTGTGTTTCCAAGGAGAGAGGAAAAATCTCCCTCATGAACATCCCTTGGAATTGCCTGACAGAGAATTCTCTGCAAGGGCATGGGGATGCCTCCTAGATTTTGTGGGTGAAGGACTCGAAGCGCTCAGAGGTCAGAACCCTCTGCTGTGAACCAGGCAAGTGTGTGAAGCCCAAGGAACACTGCCAACGCCCTGGACACGACACCCGTGACCTGTCCACATGGGGTCGTGACATCTTCTCCCCGGTGACCCACCATCAGGGCTGCGAGCAGACACTGCTCGCCCATGAGACCACCGTGCACAACCTGAGCACCTGAGCCACGTGCTGGAGACAGACAGCCTCGTTCTCACACCCGGGGTGGGGAGGGGCTTCCAAAAACATCCATGGTGTCCCTCGACCTGTTGACATAGATTTTGAAACACTTATATCCATCTTAAAGGAAAGTTACGACCAACCTAGATAGCATATTCAAAAGCAGAGACATTACTTCGCCAACAAAGCTTCGTCTAGTCAAGGCTATGGTTTTTCCTGTGGTCACGTATGGATGTGAGAGTTGGACTGTGAAGAAGGCTGAGCACCAAAGAATTGATGCTTTTGAACTGTGGTGTTGGAGAAGACTCTTGAGAGTCCCTTGGACTGCAAGGAGATCCAACCAGTCCATCCTAAAGGAGATCAGCCCTGGGATTTCTTTGGAAGGAATGATGCTAAAGCTGAAACTCCAGTACTTTGGCCACCTCGTGCGAAGAGTTGACTCATTGGAAAAGACTCTGATGCTGGGAGGGATTGGGGGCAGGAGGAGGAGGGGACGACAGAGGATGAGATGGCTGGATGGCATCACTGACTCGATGGACGTGAGTCTCAGTGAACTCTGGGAGTTGGTGATGGACAGGGAGGCCTGGTGTGCTGCGATTCATGGGGTCGCAAAGAGTTGGACACGACTGAGCGACTGATCTGATCTGATATCCATCTTGGAAGATGGCAGAAAATCAACGAATCTATGTTAAAAACTGAATGTTAAGGACAAATAAGATCAGGGAGGCTTGGGTATTTGTCTGCTAGGGCAGCTGTAACAAAGGGCCACAGCCTGGGAGCTTAAGCAAAGAAATGGATCTTCTCACAGTCCAAGCGACTGGAAGGTCAAGGCCAAGGTGTCGGCAGGACTGGGTCCCCTGAGGCTCTGTCCCTGCCTGTGGATGCTGCCTTCTCCCGCATCTTCATGTGTGTGTCCTCCCAGGTCTCTTCTCTGTGTTCCTGCATCTCTTCGAATAAGGATGCCAGTCCTGGTGGATGACCTCATGACCTCCTGTAACCTCAGTCACCGCTTGAAGGTCCCGGCTCCTGGCAGGGATGCCAGGGTCACCATGGACTTGCTGGGCCTCCATCACCTGACCCAGCAAATGGGGATCAGAGCAGGAGAGATGAATCCACCAGGCAACAGGAGTCTGCAGCACGGCTGATGTAGTCAAGCACATGATCGACAGGAACAATTCAGATCCCGGCTTTGTCAGCGAAGCCCCACCTGCTGTTTCCTTAAGTGTGTCCAAGGTTTGCTCCACCCATGAGTGGACTTGGCCACCCACTCAGGAGATGCCTCTCCAGCCAGACGTGCAGGTGGCAGGGGCCAGGGTCACCACCAGGAGCTCAGCGGGCGAGGGACACAGATGTAGACTCGGACACTGACGCCCTCAGAGGCCGTCATTGAAGTGGCCTCTGCACAAGGCAAAGGGAGTCCAGAGGAAGAAGCCTTCCTTAAAACAACAGAATCTCTGTTCTCTCGCAGTCTAGGGGGCAGAAGTCCCGGTGTGCTCAGGGCCGAGGCCCTCAGGACTCTGCACTGGCCCTTCCTGCTGGTGGCCCTGGTTCATGGTGTTTGCCGGGGTTCCACGGATCACAGCTGCCTCCTCGTCATGTGGCCGTCTCCCCTGTGTGTTCTGTCCCTTTATGCCCGTCTTCTCCTTACAAAGACACAAGTCACTGGATATGGCCCCCCCATCCAGAATAATGTCATCTTAACCAACTACACCTGCAGAGATCTATGTCTGAACATCATCACCTCCAAGGTCCTGGTAGACGTGAGAGGTTTGGGGAGACACTGTTCAACCTGTGCAGGAAGTTTGTTGTGAACAGCAGCCCCCTTTGCCCCAGCTTTGGGGGGACTTATTTCTCACTCTGCCATTCACCCCTGAAATACCCCAAAGCAGCATGTGATATTAAGTCCCATGTTTTCTGAAGATGTTTCTTTTCTTGCTCCTTTCCCTAGGGACAGAAGGCAAGCAGGCGCTTTCTCCCCCGGGCAGGGGTGGCAAAACCAAGCCCAGGATGGCGGGGCCACAGATCAGAAGGGGGCTTCTGAGGCTGTGGTCCCCCAGCCGCTCCTGGCCCTTTCTCGCCTCTACATTTATTGCGCCTTTGACCACTCTGGTTAGATCGCGCTTGTTTAATCACGACTTAATAGGACTCATTTGTCTGCAAGTGGTTGGGACGAAATGGGAGCTGGCTAAGCAGCCAGGCGCTTATCGCTAGGACCTGGAGTTGTCTCTAAGAGCCACTTGGCCCTAAAGAGCAAGAATGAGCCAGGCCTGGATGGGACATCCCCAGCCACCGGTGCCTCTGTCCCTCCAGCTGCCGCTCTGCTCCCTGCACTTGGCTTCCTTCACACTTGCTTCACATCAGCCTTCCCCACGTGACTGCCAGTGGCCCCCAAGTGGGTCAACAGTGCTCCAAGTCCAAAACCTCACAGCAGAGACTCATCAGCCAGGTCCCCCATGACCCCCCCACCCTATCATTGGAGGGCAGTTGAGGACAAGGAATTGCCCATGGAGAGGTGAGGGACTGGCAGGTAAATCTGGAAGGTCTGCTTCCTGCCACCATCACTCAGGGCTCGCTTGGCTCCAGGATGGCATTTAGAAGCCATCAGGCTAATGTTTGGGCTTCTCTGGTGGCTCAGATGGTAAAGGATCTGCCTGCAATGTGGGAGACTTGGGTTCAATCCCTGGGTTGGGTTGGGAAGATCCCCTGGAGGATGGCGTAGCAACCCAGTTCAGTATTCTTGCCTGGAGAATCCCCATGGACACAGGAACCTGGTGGGCTACAGTCCATGCGACCACAGAGTTGGACACGACTGAGTGACACAGCACAGGCTAATGTTGGTCACTTGGAAATCCTTTCTCTGTAGGCCTGGGCGAGTGCCTGGCCTGGAGCCAAAGTCAGCTGCTGGAGCCATTTGTCAATATGTAGCCATGAGAGATGCTGCCGTGCTGGGTCCAGCAAGTCCTCCCAGGCCCTGCAGGCATCCGGGACGGGGGACACAGTGACAGCGGTTCTGTAGACCTGGAAAGCCCGTGCCCTCAGAGGGCCATTCCCATCTGACTGGCCAGCTTGCCCTAGACCAGTGCCACAGCCCTCCCTGCTCCCTGGGTTGGGAGTTCTTGGACCACCAGAGACGATGACCTTTCATGAAGTCAACCTCACGTCCCCACACACTCTTCAAAGGGAGCAGAACTCAGCTGTTGACCTCCTGGAAGAGAAGGGGAGATGGGGAGAGCAGGGGAGGAGAGGTGATGCTGAGATCTAGGGAAGAATGTGGATGGGGAGGGGGCAAGGCCCGTGCAGGCCGAGGAGTGAGCAGAAAGGGGAGGGAATTGCCCCAGAGGAGGGCCGCCTAGGGCCTCGGTGCGTGGAGCCTGAAACGGCAGAGCTTCAGTGGGAATTTTGATGACCTGGCTTTCCTAGTAGCTCAGCTAGTAAAGAATCTGCCTGGAATGCAAGAGACCCCAGTTTGATTCTTGGGTCGGGAAGATCCACGGGAGAAAGGATAGGCTACCCACTGCAGTATTCTTGGACTTCCCTGGTAGCTCAGCTAGGAAAGAATCCGCCTGCAATGCAGAAGACCCTGGTTTGATTCCTGGGTTGGGAAGATCCCCTAAAGAAGGGAAAGGCTACCCACTCGAGGATTCTGGCCTGGAGAATTCCATGGACTGTATAGTCGCAAAGAGTCGGACATAACGGAGTGACTTTCGTTTTTATTCACCGGGCCAACAGTAAACAGGGTTCTTTGGCTCGAGCTGGAGAGTCTGAGACGTGCTGGCTTCAGGCCTGAAGTGACCCACATCAGCGGTCGGCAAACTCTGGCCCTTGGGACAAGTCTGTTCTTGTAAACACGTTGTCACCGGAGCACGACTGAAGACATGCAGGTGTCCTCCGTGTCTGCTTTCTGCTTCCACATGACAGAAGCCGGGTTGAGGAGTTGGGCCAAAGACCGTCGACTGGCAGAATCTAAAACGTTTCACTCGGCCCTCTCCCTGACAGCTTTGCTCACCCCAGCTCCAGAGCTGTGCCCTCCAACAGGGAGACACTTGAAAACTGTCTCGTCTGAACAAAGATGGGCTGTGAGTGTCAGCCACGCACCAGATTCACACACTCAGTATGAAGACAAGGGTGTAAAATAGCTCATTGAGAATTTTTGCATATGTTTGCATATTAAGGTGGCATATTTTAATATGTTGGGTTAAATGAAATATAGTATCAAAAATAATTTCACCTACTCCTTTTTACACTTTTCGTGTGGCTACTGGGAAATTTTCAGCTGTGCCTGTGGCTCTTGTTCTTTTCCCCTAATATTTGTTTACTTCTTTTGGCTGCCCCAGACCTGAGTTGGGGCACATGGGATCTTTTAGTTGTGGTGCTCAATTCTTAGCTGTGACGTGTGGGACCCAGCTCCCTGTCTGGGATCGAGCTGGGGCCCTGCTCTGGGAGCATGGCGTCTTAGCCACTGGGCCACCAGGGATGCGCCTGCTCCGGTTGTGCGGGTTGTGTTTTTATCAGATGGCGTTGGTTCAGACTCCACGCCTCTCTCCCTCCTCCCGGAGAGGGGGCGGTTTCCCGTGTGCAGCGGAGGAGAGGACTGCCCGCATCATCTTCTCAAATTGCAGATGGCAGTGGGCAGTGGGCCGGGAGGTCAGTGTAGTGGGTTACGGCCAGAAGCTTCAGACAATGAAGTAGAATGAAATAGAGAATGTTCAGCAGTGAGTCATGCACCAAAGGTATTGGTTAGCAAGACCTTTGTTAGTTAAGCATCTTTCTGCTCATCAGTCTAAGTGCTAGAAGTTGTAGGATGTACAACTTGGGTATCTTCTGGGGATGGGCTCCAGGACCTCTGTACGTACATGATCCAAGGATGCTCACAGCCTTATGTACAATGGAATTCTACTTGTGACTGATTCACTCTACAGATCCCAAACCCATGGATCTGGAGGGCCCACTCTACGATGATTTTATGAACAACTAAGAAAGAAAACCGGAGAAGGCAATGGCAACCCATTCCAGTACTCTTGCCTGGAAAATCCCGTGGATGGAGGAGCCTGGTGGGCTGCAGTCCATGGGGTCGCTAAGAGTTGGACACGACTGAGCGACTTCACTTTCACTTTTCACTTTCTTGCATTGGAGAATGAAATGGCAACCCACTCCAGTGTTCTTGCCTGGAGAATCCCAGGGACGGGGGAGCCTGGTGGGCTGCCGTCTATGGGGTCGCACAGAGTCGGACACGACTGAAGTGACTTAGCAGCAGCAGCAGCAAGAAAGAAAACACGCGACTCAACTGTGATAAAGGCATTAATGACAGATGTCTGACACCCCAGCGTCAGTCCCAGCAGCTTCCTGGTGCCCTAAGTTCCTCATCAACTCCGAGGCCTCAGCAACTTCTCCTGCCTCGGGCTGCGCTGCTGGGAGGGGTGTGGTCAGTCCTTCAGCTCCTGTCCTGGTCACCAAACACAACCCAGCCTCATCTCCTTGAGGGCCTCTTCCCTCCTTCAGGTTCCCAAAGTGCTGGGTAGCTGTTTTGCAAAAGAAACTTGGGACCTCCCCATCATTCTCCCAGTGATGAGTATTTGCTTTGCTAATACTGAATTCTGGGTTCAGCACCAAATCCAAATCAGCTGCCCTGCTTGGGTACTTTTCTGCATACTCAAAATCCTTTCATTCCAATGCTGAATCACTATTAAGAAGAAGGAAATTCACCCCACATGGTACCACAAAGAGGGACAGCTCGAGTAAGGAGGGTGCCAGGCAGCATTTCACTGCGAGACGGTGCCTTTGATTGTAAGACGGTGCATGTCAGAGATGGGAAAATGTGAAAAGTGCATCTTAGAATAGAGAGTATGTGGCTCAGATGGTAAAGAATTCGCGTGCAATGCAGGAGACCTGGGTTCGATCCCTGACTAGGGAAGATCCACTGGAGGAGGGCATGGCAACCCACTCCAGCATTCTTGCCTGGAGAATCCCTATAGACAGAGGAGCCTGGTGGGCTACAGTCCATGGGGTTGCAAGGACTGAGTGACTAAGCACGGCACACACAGAAATATAAATACGTGAGGACCGCCCCAGCATAAAACACTTTTCCTGTTGTGCATCGTGTTGAAAATGTGTCAAGTAGTGTGTTCACGTTTAACGCTGAAGGTGGGGCGGGGCCCACACTCGTGAGCTCTCTCGCAGGCCATGTGTGACATCCACTCGTTCTTACAATGGTCCAGGAGGCTTATGGAGCAGGCACCACGTGCAGGCAGCCCCGAGGAGCAGCGGGCAGCGTCGGGACGGGGGACGAGAGGCCCCGAGTGCAGTAGCAGCTTCCGAACGTCCTGCAGGCATGGGGGAGGGGCGGGCGACCTCGCTTAAGATGCACCATGGCATCAAACCTGGACTGGCGATTCGTTTCTTATATGATATTATACATGTTTCAACTGGAATGACCCAGAGGGATGGTATGGGGAGGGAGGTGGGAGGGGGGTTCAGGATTGGGAGCACGTGTACACCCGTCGTGAATTCATGTTGATGTATGGCAAAACCAATAAATATTGTAAAGTAATTAGCCTCTAATTAAAATAAATAAATTAAATAATAATAATAATAAAAAAGAACAACAACAACAACAAAAAGATGCACCACGGCCAGGGGACATCTTTTCCAGGGCGACGCCCGGGTGTGAGCGATGCTGTGCAGAGGGAGCAGGGAGCACCTGATGGGTCAGCTAACCAACCAACCCACCAGGTAACTAGCCCTGTGTGCTGGCTCCACCCACCCGCCCAGTCCTGAGCTCCTCGTGGTCGGCAGAGGCCCCACAGAGGCAGCTCTGAGTATCCATGTACCTGAATTGAGGCCTCCGAGACTCTGACCAGCCCCTGAGTGCTCTTTCCTTTGGGGTGCATCCTTAGGGGTCCTTTTGGGGTGCATCTCCCAGTAGCCCAGGATGGCGGGGGCCCAGCTGCCTGCAGGTCCTCTCTGCACAGAGCTGTGGACCCTGCAGCTCTGGCCAGCCGCTCACCCTGCCCTGCCCACACTGCAGGAGCCCCGGGGTCTCTGGCGTGGAGGCACCTGGGTTTCCTGTGATGGCGAAGCCTGAGGGTTCTTTGAACTGAGGCAGTAGTTTTTCTGAGGCGGGGGGCACAAAGCAGGCCAAGCCTCATTTCCCATTATCCCTGGTGACGGTGGCTGGTCCCCCCAGCCCCACCATCCTTCCTGCGTGCCCGCTGCCCTGACGTTTTGACTCCCAGAAGAGGCGGCCCAGGTCTGACACATCTATGTTTGCGAGTGGTGAGCGCACAGCTTTGCAGGGAGGTTGGAAAGTTTGGGGCAACGGATTTAATAAATTTCGTATTAAGATATCACACAGCTGCTCTCGTTTGCATTTCACAGTGCTATTTAGAACAAATGTTTAATACTTAATGATGAATATTTAGATATGGCGATGCATTTGACACCTACCATTAAAGACGAGAGCTTCCCACGCAGGGACGTCCTCCTGAAGCAGGGGTTTCAGGGTTTACGCAGTGAACTCTCCAATGGGCTGGGGGGACAAAGATCTCAAAGATGCTCTGCACCTTCTTCCTGTGCAGAGGGCTCCCGAGGGCCTGACTGACCACCCAGGCTGCTCCGGCCGAGCACCCCACCTCATTCGGACAAAGCGTCGCTGGGTTTTCCTGACTGGCAGAGATTGTCCTAGAAAGGCATCCTGGCCCCCGCAGACTGACTGGGGGAAGTCAGAACTAAGAGTGAACACCGAGAGTCCCTTACGTATTATGATGTGTACTGTGCTCCGTGGAACACTGCAGTGCACTTGTTATGGTTTATTTCATAAGTAGATGCACCTTAAGAACAATTTATTCCGATATTAATACCTCTTAAGGGAGACATCATCAGCCTGACTAGAAAACATGATTATGGTAAAGTCCTGGGGAAAACCTGGCAAAGCGAGGCAGCAGAATCAATAAAGAAGCAAAGCTACACGTGGCTCATTCAAGGAAGGGCTCGCGGAGCTGCCCTGCAGAGCTGGTGAGCCTGCTCGGGGGACGCAGATGGCCCCCCGATGGCCCCACGCCCCCTGACTCCCCCTGATGCTCGTCTGCAGCGCGTGGAAACCAAACGCGGCCCAGGGCCCAGCCACGTGTGGGGACTGACGCCACCTTCCCCGCTGGCCTCAGCCGGGATCGAGTGAGGTGGTGGGCAGAGAGTCTCGCCCAGCTCAGACAACCTGCCTGACTTGCCACGGGGAGGGGGCAGGAGGGGTTGGAACCTGCCCTCTGCCTGGAAAGGGTCCCGTCTGTGCCTCTCATCACTGGAGCCTGGAGCCGGTGACCCACTTTCCTGCTGCGTGGCCTCAGATGAACGTCTGAAGCCCTCCACACCTCAGTTTCCTCATCTATAAAGCTCGGACGACCCGCAGCGCCCTGTGGGGAGGGTTAAGGGGGTTCATCATGGAGACACGCCCAGAGGGGCACCTGCACAGGCCGAGCACCCTGTGGGGAAGCTGCCAGCCTTGTCCCGGGACAGCTGTTCCGTCTCTGGGCCACAGAGTCCTCATCTGCACAAGAGTGATTGTAATAATACCAGCGTTGTCAGCAGACACTTAGGCGTGAGCTGCCTGGCAAGGCCAGCCCATGGCTGACACCGCGTGGGGAGGCAGGCCCGCCCTGCCTCGGCTCCCGAGACGGAGCCCCAGCCCACACTGGGCACCCCACTCCCGTCGCCGCCTGAGCCTTTGGGCTCATTTGCCTGGAAGGAGGCAGGCCAGCCGCAGCCTCACTGGAAAGGGTCATTTGGAAAATGGAAATGCGTATCCTAACCCCGTTTGTCACATTATCAGTGCTCACGACAGCCGCGTGGCACGATCCAAAGGAAAGATTTAGACCTAACAGGGAAAAATCCATTAAAATTGACATATCCATTAGAAGATTTTAGAACCGAAAACATATTCTTCGCAGAGGGTTAGGATGACTTCTTAGGTGATACTAAATTAATATCTCATACTTGGGAGGAATCCATTATTTTGTTTTACGAGAACCGTCTGGTTCCGAAATTCTCTCCTGGTCTGTCATTCCTAAACCCCCCAGGAAGGCCCAGATGAATCCTGCAAGACACCAGCCATGGTTCCAACTTGAAACCCCCTTGAAAGGAGAAAAGATGAGGTGGAGGGCAGATGGTTCCAAGGGCTCCCCTCCTCACCAAGGGGCTGAGCTCTCCCAACCCGTATCCTCGGCGTGACGCCAACCAGGGACCTAGCGCCTGGCTCCAGGCCCACGTCCACCCTCTAGGCCTCCGATCCATCAGGGCTGCAACCGCCTGCCCTTTCTGTTTCAGCTGCTCTGGTCGTCAACAAGCATGAGAGACAGTGGCTCCCAGCGTGGGGACGATCGCCCCGACGGAGAGGAGAGGGACTCCCGCAGGCCTGGAGGTGGAGGGACAGGACAGGGGCAGGGTCTGGAGGGGAGGAAAGGCAGGAGGCCCCCAGACCCAGCGGCCTCCCCGCCCCGGCCCCCGCCCCCAGGGCTGCGGCCCACACTCGACAGGGAAATGGAAAAGGTGTCCTTATAATGCTTTCCCCTGAAGGGATGTTTTCACTCATATCCGAGGTCTCACCACATTGTTGGAACAAAGGAACCGGGTGTAAAATGTGAGACTTTGCAGGAACCGCTTGTTTTGATAAGAAGCAGCTTTCCACGGGGAGGCAGGGCAGGGCAGGGCTGGGACCGGCTCTGGCTCCCCTGTGCACTTGGCATGTTCCCGGCCTGCACATGACGTGTCCCCGGCCTTCACCGGCTCATGCGTGGTCTTGTCTCTGCGAGGGCAGGGGCCGTGGGGCAGGCGGCCGGGCCTGGCTCCCGGTCGGTGTGTGGCGCTGAGTTCCGGCCACAGTTCTCACTGCTGTTTTCCACCTGCTGGCTGGTCGGCGACCCAAGGTTGGTGGCCTCCCACTGGCCCATCCCAAGGCCCTGTGCAGAAGGTGGCGCTGTTTGATCGCCCCAGGGCGCCCAGTCTCCCTCTTCACACGGTGATCTCAACTGAAGCCGCCCCCAGATGGAGGGGCCTTGGAGGCTCCAAGTTTCTGCGGTTCCATCAGGCTGTCCAGACGGGCCCAGGAGCAGCTCGAGAAGAGAACAAAAACTTGACCGTCACTGCACAGCAGCGCCTCCCGCCTGCCCCCGAGTCCCAGCTCTTCCTCAAGCCTGCGGGCCCCTGGGAAGGAAGGACACAGGAGGGGAGATGGGAGCACAGCAACGCCTCTCGCCTGCCCCCGAGTCCCAGCTCTTCCTCAAGCCTGCGGGCCCCTGGGTCTAGGGAAGGATGCAGGAGGGGAGATGGGAGCAGAGCAGCGCCTCCCGCCTGCCCCCGAGTCCCAGCTCTGCCTCAAGCCTGCAGGCCTCTGGGTCTAAGGAAGGACACAGGAGGGGAGATGGGAGCAGAGCAGCGCCTCCCGCCTGCCCCCGAGTCCCAGCTCTTCCTCAAGCCTGCAGGCCCCTGGGAAGGAAGGACACAGGAGGGGAGATGGGAGCAGAGGAGCGCCTCCTGCCTGCCCCCGAGTCCCAGCTCTTCCTCAAGCCTGCGGGCCCCTGGGTCTAGGGAAGGATGCAGGAGGGGAGATGGGAGCACAGCAGCGCCTCCCGCCTGCCCCCGAGTCCCAGCTCTTCCTCAAGCCTGCAGGCCCCTGGGTCTAGGGAAGGACGCAGGAGGGGAGATGGGAGCAGAGCAGCGCCTCCTGCCTGCCCCCGAGTCCCAGCTCTTCCTCAAGCCTGCAGGCCCCTGGGTCTAGGGAAGGACGCAGGAGGGGAGATGGGAGCAGAGCAGCGCCTCCTGCCTGCCCCCGAGTCCCAGCTCTTCCTCAAGCCTGCAGGCCCCTGGGAAGGAAGGACGCAGGAGGCGAGATGGGAGCAGAGCAGCGCCTCCCGCCTGCCCCGGAGTCCCAGCTCTTCCTCAAGCCTGCGGGCCCCTGGGTCTAGGGAAGGACGCAGGAGGGGAGATGGGAGCCGCAGAGACCCTCCCTTGGACGGGGCTCAGGAGCGACTCTGGAGCCAAAAAGCTTCCGAAAGGCTCGCATGAGCTTCCCGCACTGTGGCCCGCCCCGCGGCCTCAGCAAGGAGCTGGGCGCCTGTGAACCCGGACGCCCTCTTGGGGGTGGGCCCAGTGCACCGTCTGCCGCTGCTTCCGCCTGACGCATTCACCGTCTGTCAGTGTTCTTTTGGTTTTGTAAAGACGTCTGTATGTATCCATTGCTGCGCTGGTCTTCCTTGCTGCGCCAGGGCCCTCTCGAGTCGCAGAGAACAGGGCTGCCCTTGAGCTGCGGTGCACGGGCTTCTCACGGCAGAGGCTTCTCCTGTGGCCGAGCACTGGTTCTAGGGCGCGCGGCCTTCAGTCGTTGTGGCCTGTGGACTCGGTAGCTGGGCTCCAGGCTCTGAGCTCAGGCTCAGTCTCTGAGGTGCACAGACTGAGTTGCTCTGCAGCCTGTGGAGTCTTCCCAGGCCAGGGATCAAACCTGTGCCTCCTGCACAGGCAAGCGGATTCTTCACTACTGAGCCACCAAGGAAGCCCTGAAGTGTATTTGAATCAACAGAAACTTAACTCTCTCACAGCCCTGAGGCTGGAGCTCAAACTCGGGGAGTCCTGCAGGGCCATGCTTCTCCACAGGCTCCGGGGAGGGGGCAGTGCTTGCCACCTGCTCCCGCCTCCTGGGGGCCGGCAGTGCCTGGTGTCCCTGGCTTGTGGCCACTTCACTCCCGTCTCTGCCTCTGTCCTCATAGGCCTCCCCACTGTGCTGTGATCTGAACCAAACCTCCCCCTGGGTCCCTCTAGAAGGAGGCATGATGGCAGCTAAGGCCACCTGGATAGTCCAGGATAAGCCTCTCCTCTCGTGAACCTGTTTTTAATTTTTTGGCCACCCTGGATCTTCACTGCAGCATGCAGGCTCTCTAGCTGAGGCCCACGGGCTTAGATGTCCCACAACATGTGGGGTCCTAACTCCCCGACCAGGGATTGAACCTGCGTCCCCTACATTGGAAGGTGGATTCTTCACTAATGGGCCACCAGGGAAGTCCCTCAAGAACCTTGATGGCATCTTTTCCCATAGAAAGTAATGGTCACCTGTTTGCTGTGTGAGGTCCCAGCCCAGGAAACTGTGACCAGGGAACCAGCGTGGGACCTCAGGGCGAAGAGTGGATGGGAACCTCTCTGACTCCTGGTCAGCCACAGCGGGGGCTGCTGTTCAGCGTGCATGAGGCTGTGCCTCCAGCCTAGGGGTGAAACCACGGGGACATTGGCCCTCGCTACCCGTCCGGCTCTGAGCCCCGCCTCTCTGCTGGGTGGCAGGGATCCACTCCTGTCCCTGGGCCCCGACAGCCTGTGAGAGCCGGCACCCCTGCCCTCAAGCTCTGCATACATCTGTCTCAGCCATCCCCATTTTGGGCACCAGGGACCAGTTTCATGAAAGATGAGTTTCTCACGGGATCGGGGTGATGGATGGTTTGGGGGTGATTCGAGCGATTACATCTCTTGGGCACCTCCATGCTGTTTGGGGGCAATCTCAGGATATACTGTCCTGACTTTAGGGCTGGCATTCACACTCCTGTGAGAATTTAATGCCGTGGCTGAGCTGATGGAGGCGGAGCTCAGGTGGTGACGCGAGTGATGGGAAGTGGTTGTAAATACCGATGAAGCTTCACTCGGTCGCCCGCTGCTCACCTCCTGCTCTGTGACCTGGTTTCCTGGGGGCTGGGGACCCCTGAACTGCCTGGAGTTCTTGCCTGGCCACCAAGCCTTCAGTCCTCCTGGGGAAGTGACCACTGCATAGCCTAGGTGGTGCCCCCAGCATCCTCAGTGTGGGAGGGGCGCCCTCACAGGGCCCGAGACACTTGGGACCCAGCTGTGCAGGATGGGAGGCCCCTCGGACCTCGCCACCTGAACTACTGTCTGCCTCCTGCCCTGAGATGTCTGGAGAATCCCCGGTGCGCCTTCTCGCACGAATTCCAGGAGCTCCTGATGTCCCGCCAGTAATCGGCCTCTGTCAGAGTCTTGCAACCAAACCCCGCCTGCGGGCAGTGCTGGCACCACCTTTGGGTTTGAGTTAGAGGTCAGCTCAGGTCAGCTCAGGTCAGGTCAGTCGTGTCTGACTCTTTGTGACCCCATGGACTGCAGCACACTAGGCTTCCCTGTCCATCACCAACTCCCGGAGCTTGCTCCAACTCATGTCCATCGAGTCAGTGACACCATCCAACCATCTCATCCTCTGTCGTCCCCTTCTCCTCTCACCTTCAATCTTTCCCAGCATCAGGGGCTTTTCCAATGAGTCAGTTCCTCAAATCAGATGGCCAAAGTATTGGAGTTTCCGCTTTAGCGTCAGTCCTTCCAGTGAGTATTCAGGACTGATTTCCCTTTGGATGGACTGGTTGGCTCTCCTTGCAGTCCAAGGGATTCTCAAGAGTCTTCTCCAACACCACAGTTCAAAAGCATCTTCTTCAGCACTCAGCTTTCTTTATGGTCCAACTCTCACATCCAAACATGACTACTGGAAACACCATAGCTTTGACTAGATGCACCTTTGTGGGCCAAGTAATGACTCTGCTTTTTAATATGCTGCCTAGGTTGGCCATAGATTTTCTTCCAAGTAGCAAGCGTGTTTTAATTTCATGGCTGCAATCACCATCTGCAGTAATTTTGGAGCCCAAAAAGTTAAGAATAAATTTATCTTTTTTTTTGCAACCTGAAGAGCCCCACCTAAAATGCCTGCCACGTGCTGGGAACTGTATACAGTGGCGTCACTCTGTGGCCTGTACTGCTGCCCAGTTGAGAGAGACACATCAAACAGACACAGTGACAAGGCCTGGCCCTGGAGCAGCACCAGCGCCCCGCCCCTCGCCCCGCCCCCCGCCCCCAGCACTGGGCGGTCACAGCAGCCTGACCGCGCTCACCAGCTCCTATGCCCCGGACGCTGAGACCTGAACATGCAGACACTGCCCAGGAGAAGACGTCTCAGGTTGGCACACAGGTCTTCCTCTCCTCAGCCTGCTCCTGTCCTCAGGGTCTCCACCGCCATCCCACAAGCCTTCCCAATGGGCATCTCAAGGCCTCCACAAAGCGGGACCTGTGGATCTGAACATGTCCTGCCTCCACTTTGGCTGGAATTCAGGGCTAAATTTTCCAGGCTGGTGTTTTCCTCCAAAACCTTAGGGCAAGAACAAAGCCCAACATGGGAACCCAGACCCCAGGGCTGCTGCACATCCCCCTGAGCCGGATGGAGCGGAGAGCTGACCAGCCGCCAGCAGATAGGAGGACTCCAAGTGGGACCCACAAGATGCAGGACCCACCCCTGTGGCAAAGTCAGACTTGTCCTGCTCGTGGACGAGGTCCTGCTGTTGCTCATGGTGCCCCTTTGGCTAGTGTCCACATGCTTCTCTCAAAGCCCACGTCAAGGGTGAGCATATGGAAATAAGGTTTCACTCCTAAAGATCCTTGATAACTCAGCTGGTAAAGAATCTGCCTGCAATGCAGGAGACCCTGGTTTGATTCCTGGGTTGGGAAGATCTCCTGAAGAAGGGATAGGCAACTGATTCTAGTTTTCTTGGGCTTCCCTTGTGGCTCAGGTGGTAAAGAATCCGCCTGCAATGTGGGAGACCTGGGTTCAATCCCTGGGTTGGGAAGATCTCTTGGAGAAGGGAAAGGCTACCCACTCCAGTATTCTGGCCTGGAGAATTCCATAGACTGCTTAGTCCATGGGGTTGCAAAGAGTCGGACACGACTGAGCGACTTTCATTCACATAAGGATCCAACAGCCATTCTAGACCCAGGCCACCTTTGGAACTCCAAGTCTGTTTTGTCGAAAGTGAAATATGCTGTCTAGGTTGTTCATAGCTTTTCTTTCAAGGAGCAAGCATATTTTAATTTCATGGCTGCAGTCACCATCTGCAGTGATTTTAGAGCCCAAGAAGTTAGAGCAGATTTATCTCTTTTTTTGCAACCTGAAGAGCCCCACCTAAAATGCCTACCATGTGCTGGGAACTGTATACAGTGGCGTCCCTCTGTGCCCTGCGCTGCTGCCCAGGGCAGCACACGAGTACATGTGCTGTTTTCCATGCCAGCCTCATGAGTCTTCTTACCTAAGACACCAGCCTGGACCCACGTGAAATGAGGACCACAGCCCACCGACGGGGTGAGTTCTCACCAGCCACAAGCCTGCGTCTGAGTTATCTGCACCAAGAAAAAGGGATGACCTTCCTGTCTAATCCATCTTTTAGTTACCCCTCCAAGGATGTGGTTTATACCCAGAACCTTGCAACAGTGAGGGAACTGATAAGGAGCCCAGTTCAGCTTCATCATAAACAACTGCAAGGCCATCCAGAAACTGGGATGAGCTGGCTGAGATTATTGAGCAGATCATACGTGCATTTTTCCAGAAGCTCACGAGCACATTCTGAGGTTCTGAGGACCTTGCTCTCCCAGCCTGATGGGCACACAGAGGGCGGTCACTGCAGCAAAGCCCACGTGGATGCCTGCTTTATTAAAAAGCAGGAAGAGAATATCAGTGAATTGCAGAACACCAGACCTCCCTGTCCCTCACCATCTCCTGAAGCTTGCCCAAATTCATGTCCATTGCATTGGTGATGCCATCCAGCCATCTCATCCTCTGAAGCCCCCTTCTCCTCCTGCTCTCAGTCTTTCCCAGCATCAGGGACTTTTCCAATGAGTCAGCTGTTCGCATCAGATGACCAAGATACTGGAGTTTCAGCTTCAGCTCTGTCCTTCCGATGAGTATTCAGGGTTGATTTGCCTTAAGATTGACCGGTTTGATCTTCTTGCTGTCCAAGGGACTCTCAGGAGCCTTCTCCAGCATCACAGTTTGAAGGCATCAATTCGTTGGCGCTCAGCCTTCTTTATGGTTCAGCTCTCACAACCGTATGTGACCACTGGGAAGACCACAACCTTGATTATATGGACCTGTGTCGACAGAGTGATGTCTCTGCTTTTCAACACCCTGTCTAGGTTTGTCGTAACTTTCCTGCCCAGAAGCAAGCGCCTTCTGATTTCACGGCTGCAGTCACCATCAGCAGTGATCTCAGAGCCCAAGGAGAGGGAATCTGTCACTACTTCCTCCTTTGCCCCTTCTATTTGCCATGAAGTGATGAGGCGGGATGCCGTGATCTTAAGTTTTTTTAATATTTAGTTTTAAGCTGGCTCTTTCACTCTCCCCTTCACCCTCATCAAGAGGCTCTTTAGTTCCTCTTCTTTCTGCCATTAGAGTGGTATCACTCGGATATCTGAGGTTGTTGATGTTTCTCCGGCCTATCTTTGAGTCCAGCTTGTAACTCATTTTATTCCTTTTTAGGGCTGAATAATATCCCATTGTGTGGGTGTATCCCATTTCGTGAGCGCGTTTCTGACCATGCAGATGTCCTTATTTCTTCTTGTGTGTGTACATTCCACCGGGCCCCTATGTTCCTGCAGCCCCTGGGCTCCGTGCCCCCAGCATGCCTGGGGGCCGCACTTCTCCTGGCCTTGTGGTGCCGCGCCTCTGTGCCTTTGGCGTGGAGGTCCCAGCCGAGGCTGTGTGCCACGCTTGGCCCTCCCGTGTGTATTCCTCGCCTCTGCTGCTCAGCGACCAGCCTGGCTCTCTGGGGACAGTCAGGGGGGCGGCCGCTCTGTGTGCTCTCAGCAGGCGGCACTGGAGTCTGCACAGGTTACAGCCTGGACTTAGCTTCTTCTCCTGATAGATGCTCAGGTTGCGTCTGTGGTTTGTTAGGATAAGCTAAGTAATAACAGAAGACTCCCCAACCGTGGCAGCTTAAAGTAACCCAAGTTCTCTCTGGCTCACGTACGGGTCTAGGTGAGCCGGACAGCTGCGAGGGCCCCGGGCCGGCCCGTCCCCTCCTAAACTGGCTCTTTAACCACACAGAAGGGGGGTCAAATGGTGACTGACGCTAGCACTTTGGCCCTTGAAATACCTGCCAGGAAGTGAGTCGTGACTTACCTTCACAGGGCTGTGGCAAGAGTCAAACAAGCGTGCCACCTCTGAGCCTGGAAGTCTGGCTAAGTGGTGCCCGGGACTCCTCAGGAACCAGAGCTGACACCTGGCTCCCGCACGCTTGGTGCCTCTGGTTAGACAGAGCCAGGTTCATTCTGTTTAGCCTTTCTTTTTCATTTTCGTTGAAGTATAATCGCTAGACAATATTATCTAACTTACAGGTGTACAATATTGCTATTCATCATTTTTAAAGGTTATACTCCATTTATATTGTTTATATAAATGTTATTTATATAATAATTATTTATATTATATAGTTATTCCCCACATTGTACAATATATCCTTGTAGCTTATATTAATGCTATCTTATTATTATTTTTATAAAGCTGCTAACCACTACTTTATTCTCTAAATCTGTGAGCCTGCTTCTTTTTTGTCTCATTCAGTGGCTTGTGGTATTTTTAGCTCTTTCTTACCAGAGCTGAGAAGGACGCATCACTTTCCAGATATTGTATCAAGTTCCTATATGGTCTTTTTTTTTGAAATTATTTTATTGAAGTATAGTTGATTTATAAGGTTGTGTTGATTTCTGCTGTCCGGCAACATGCTTCAGTTACACACACACACACGTTCTCTTTCATATTCTTTTCCACTACAGTTTATCACAGGACGCTGAATATAGTTCCCTGGGCTCTAGAGTAAGAGCCTGTTGTTCATGCATTCTGTAGGTAACAGCTTGCGTCTGCGCTAGTCCACACCTCCTCCACCTCCCGTCCCCTTGGCAACCATGAGTTTGTTCTCCGAGTCTGCCTCTGATTCGTGGGTGAGTTTATTCGTGCCGCCTTCTGGGTGCAGCATCAGTGATGTCACATGGCTTTTGGCCGACTTCACTTAGTATGGTAATCTCTAGGTCCATCCACGTTGCCGTGAGTTGGTGTTGTTTCCTCTTGCATAGCTGAATAGTATTGCACGTGTGTGTGCAGCGCGTCTTCTTTGGCCATTCATCTCTTAATGGACATGTAGGCTGTTTTCACGTCTTGGCTCTCATGAATAGTGCTGCTATGAACATAGGGGTACATATATCCTCTCAGATTAGAGTTTGTGTCCGGATATATGCCCAGGAGTGGTCTTCCCAGGTGGCACCAGTGGTAAAGAACCCACCTCCCAATGCACGAGACATGGGAGGTGATGGTTCGATCCCTGGGTTGAGAAGATCTCCTGGAGGAGGGCAAGGAAACCCACTCCAATACTCTGCCTGGAGAATCCCATGGACAGAAGAGCCTGATGGGCTACAGTCCATGGGGTCACACAGAGTCGGGCACGATGAAGTCACTTAACATGCGCTCACACACGCCCAGGATGGGATTGCAGGACCATGTGGCAGCCCTATTTTTAGCTTTCTGAGGAACCTCCATACTGTTCTCCATAGTGGCTGCACCAGCTTACCTTCCCACCGGCAGTGGAGGCCTGCTCCCTGTTCTCCACACCCTCTCCAGCATTTGTTATTAAAAAATGATAGCCATTCTGACTGGTGTGAGGTGCTACCTCATTGTATTGCTTTGCGTTTCTCTAATAATTAGTGACGTTGAGCATCTTTTCATGTCCCTATTAACTTTCTGTTTGAATTCTTTGTAGAAGTGTATGTAAGTCTTCTGCCCATTTTTCAGTTGGGTTGTTTTTCATTGTTGTTGTTGAGTGTAAGAGCTGTTTGTATATTTTGGAAATTAGTCTCTTGTCAGTTGCATCATTTGCAAATATTTTCCCCCGGTCTATATGGCCTATTTTTAAAGAAAGAGGCAGGACCTACCATTTTAAGATACACTGAACACTTAAACATTGCTCTGTCTGCTGCATTTGTCCTAGTCCCATGGGTCTAGCTCATTGGGAAGCCCTCCATCCTTTGAGGCCACTTACCAGGTGGTCCCCTGAAGCCACATCTGGTTCACCTGATATACTTTCCTGGACACTGTTGACTGCAGAGGGGAGAAATCAAACTGACCCAGACTACCCCCGGGTTCTTCATCCATCTTCCTTCTGGGCATAGACCCCTGTGAGCTCCAGCTGACACAGAGACACGGAGGGCAGCTGCCATGGACCAGAGCCGGAGGCCCCCCATGGGAAGCACCTGCTACGCTGGGTGCCCTTGTCTAGCCCAGGACTGTTGGCCCATCTTCCGTTGTTGAGAATCACACTTAGCTTCCAGGATATGTGACCAGGTGCCATAGGCTGGTGGCTTTCAATAACAGAAATGTGTCCTTCCACAGCTCAGGAGGCCAAAGTCCAAAAGCAAGATGTGGGCAGGACCACTCTCCCTCCGGAGGCTCTGGGGGAGCATCCTTCCCATCTCTCCCCAGTCACTGGTGGTTCTAAGCAGTCCCTGGTCTTCCTCCGTCACTCCAGTCTCTGCCTCTGTCCGCACACTACACGGGCCACAGAGTCTCCAACATCTGTCATTGGACTGATACACAGCTTTGCACCCTTAACCAATTATTTCCTTAGCCTCAGTTCTTAGAAGTTGAACTGCTGGACTGCCTCCAGTTGGCCCATGGAAAATGGTGCAAGATCCCCAACCCCCCCCCCATTACTGCCTGTCTCTCTCTTTCTCCCTTTCTCCCCTTTCTTCCCTCTCCCTCCTTCCCACATCCCCTCCCCCTCCTCCCCACATCTTCCTCAGGTCCCCTCCCCCTCCTCGCCCCCTCCTTCCCCACATCCCCTCCTCCCCCATCCCCTCCCGCTTTTCCCCTCCTTCTTCTCTTCTTGTCCCTCCTCCTTTTTCAATTCCCCTGGCTGAGGGGTAAGAAAGTTAATTTGCTGTTTTATTCGATGGTTTTTCATTTCTCCTGTAGTAAGGTTTTTTTTATATTCTTTATCTTCTTTTTTTGTATTGAGATATTTAGGAATTTTTCTTATTAACTTCAGAACATTTCTCTTTATTAAAAATGCCAGCTCTTTGGTCTTCTGTATCTACTGTAGATATTTTTCCCTAGTTGAGACAAACTTTCTTCCGGTAAGACATTCTAGGAGAGATGTGGGGCATGAATCCTCGTTTAGGGATGCCAGGTGACATAATGGACATGAACGTCTCTCACTGCGGCTTTCAGACCCTTCGGATGGCCATTTTTCATACGGACCTTCTGTAAAGTCCAGGGGAATAAGACTAAATCATGAACAAGCGAAGACATTTTTACAAGAAACAAGGACATTGCCGTCTGTGCCCATGGCTTTTCCCCCACATTTTTAAAAATTGTAAAAGTAATACACACAAAGTACAAATATTGAATCTGTGTAGACGGACGGATATGAAGTGAAAAAGAAGTGTTTTCCACCCCATTCCCTCTCTCGGGAGAGAACCGTTTTAACAGTTTATGTTTTCAGATCTTGTTACCACTGTAATTCTAAATAACATGCTTCTACTTCTGCCCCTGCACTTGTCAATTTTAAACAATTTCCATTTGACTTCTCAGTACGAAAGAGAAGTTTAAGTCATTTCGACTTCCTCCACTTCCACTAAATTTTGGTATGTTATTTATAGCCCTCCCGAGTTTTCATGGATAGCTCCGAATCCCAGGCATGGACCAGCCTTGGACACACCCTCCCGTCTCCCTTCTGTGTCAGAGGAAGAAGGGGGGCCCCTCTCTCCACACTGTCCCCCCCAATCCTGTGTCAGCGGTGCCCTGACATTTACACTGTTCAGTTGTCCTTTCTCTGCAAGAAGTTGTGAACATGCGCTAAACGCTGGCACCGCTGGGCAGCCAGCTTCCAAGTAGAGAGAGGCAAGCAATGAGCAAACTTCCTAACAAAATCTGCAGTGTGCCAGGTGGTGGCGAGAGCTATGGAGAAAACTAAAGCCAGGAAAAGAGGGGAGGGAGTGAGGCGTTGCAGTTTAATAAACCGGTGGCGGAGGGTTTGTAGCACTTCCTCTCTGCCTTCAATCTGATATCAGTCTCTCCTCTGTAATTGCCACTGTGTTGACTCTGTAACTCGCCAGTAACATATATTATGATATTATAAATACTATTCCTTTCCTATACCACTAAACCGGGCTGCTGGCAGGGGGATGATCCAGGACCCACGTTGAAACGGATGTATAATTTTTACAGGCTGTCAACCGCTCCAGATCATGTCAGGATGCTTCATCTGAGCCCACGACACTCATCGGTAACTCTTTACCCTGGCATTGCTGCCTTTTTTCCCCACATCAATGGAGCAAGCATGCCTTCCTTGGTGCATCAGGAAGCCCAGCCAGCTTGCCTTCACTGGGTTGGAACTGGCTGTTCTCCAGGCCCTGAGACTAGAATTTATTTCCATGTTGCACACCTGAGTTAACCCAGCTATTTTCTTGGATCCCATTTCCTTCTTTTTCTTGAATTCTTTCTATTGTTGCTGTTGTTGACTTTTTGGAGTGCACCCTCAAGTCTTTCTCGGACAGGGCACAAAAGGAGAATTAACAGATTACTTCTCCCAGATTTGCATATCTGGGAGTTCTGTCTCCAAATGTAATTGCTGGTCTGGCTGAGGACAGATTCTGAGTCCAAAATATGCTCCTCGTGACTTTAAAGGTCGACTCCGCTGTGTTCTGGGACCCATTGTGACTGATGGGAAGTCTCTTGCTGATTCCCCTGTGGTTAGCCTCTCCCTTCCCTTTCTAGGCACTCCAGAGATGTGTCCTTAATCTTTGATATCCTGAAATTCCACAAGACTGGGACCACGTCTGAGTCTCCTTTTGGGCGGAGAAATCAGAATTTCACAGGACCAACAGGGTTGGTGGGCCTGAAATGTGAATACAGCTGCTTTGACTGTGAGAGCATCTGTGCAGGGTGAACAAATTCATACTGGGTGTGGGTGGCTGCTAGGCTGACTGCTCCCAGGAGGGGTGAGGAAGAGGTATTTTTTTCACTTATTTATTATTTTTTAAATTAGTATTTTACATTGGAATGTACTTGATTAACAGTAAGTTTCAGGTGTGCGGCAAAGTGATCCAGTTATACATATTCACGTATCTATTCTTCTTCAAGGTCTTTTCCCGTTTAGGCTATTACGGAACAGTGAGCAGAGCTCTCTGTGCTGTGCCTGTGTGTATAGCTCCTTGTTGGCTACCTGTTTCAGATACAGCACTGTGTATATCTCAGTCCCAACCTCCCGGTCTCTCCCTGCCCACTACCCTTCCCTCCTGCTAAGCATACGTTCATTCTCTGAGAGTCTGTTTCTATTTTATAAATAGGTTCATTTGTATCTTTTTTATTCTGCATATAAAGGATATCATGTATTTGTCTTTCTCCGCCTGACATACTTCACTTAGTATGATAATCTCCAGATCCATCCATGTTGCTGCAAATGGCATTATTTCATTCTTTTAAATGGCTGAGTAATCCGTTGTCTATGTACCACATCTTTGTTCATCCCTTCTGACAGAAGTTGCTTCCACGTCTTGGCTATTGTAGACAGTGCTGCAATGAACACTGGGGTACATATATCCTTTGGAAACTTGGTTTTCTCAGATATATGCCCAGGGGTGGGATTGCTGTATCAAATGGTAGTTCTATTTTTAGTTTTTAAAGGAACTTCTATATTGTTCTCCACAGCGGCTGTAGCAATTTGCATTCCCATCAATAGTGTGCACTTCCCTGGTAGCTGAGCTGGTAAAGAATCTGCCTGCAATGTGGGAGACCTGGGTTTGATCCCTGGGTTGGGAAGATCCCCTGAAGAAGGGAAAGGCTACCCACTCCAGTAGAATTGCCTGGAGAATTCCATGGAGAGAGGAGCCTGGAAGGCTCCAGTCCATGGGGTTGCAAAGAGTCAGACACGACTAAGCAATTTCACTTTCACTTGCTTTCACCAATAGAGTAGGAGGGTCCCTCTTCTCCACACCCTCTCCAGCATTTCTTAGTTTTAGACTTTCTGATCATGGTCATTCCGACTGGTGTGAGGTCATATCTCATGTAGTTTTGACTTGCATTTCTCTAATAATTAGTGATGCTGGGCCTCTTTTCATCTGTCTGACGGCACATCTGTATGTCTTCTTTGGAGAAATGTCTATAGAGGTCTTCTGCTCATTTATTTATTTATTATTTATTTAATGTTGAGCTGCATGAGCTGTTTGTAAATTTGGGAAGTTAATTCCTTGTCAGTCGCATCATTTGCAAATATTTTCTCCCATTCTGTGGATTGTCTTTTCATTTTGTGTATGGTTTCCTTTGCTTTGCAAAAGCTTTTGAGTTTAATTAGGTTCTATTTGTTTATTTTTGTTTTTATTTCCATTACTCTAGGAGATGGATCAAAAAGATATTGCTACAATTTATGTCAAAGAGGGGTCTGCACATGTTTTCCCTTAAAAGTTTTATAGTATTCAGTCTTATGTTGAGGTCTTTAATCCACTTTGAGTTTATTTTTGTGTGTGGTGTTAATGTTCTAATCTCATTATTCTGCATGTAGCTGTCCAGTTTTCCTAGCACTACTTATTGAAGAGACTGTCTTTTCTCCATTATATAGTCGTGCCTCCCTTGTCATAGACTAATCAACCATCAACGTGTGTGTTTATTTCTGGCTTTCTATCCTGTCCCATTGAGCTATGAATATATGTCTGTTTCTGTGCCAGTTCCATA
Source organism: Bubalus bubalis (assembly GCF_019923935.1). Taxonomy (NCBI): domain Eukaryota; kingdom Metazoa; phylum Chordata; class Mammalia; order Artiodactyla; family Bovidae; genus Bubalus; species Bubalus bubalis. The sequence continues at coordinate 49,357,262 of NC_059179.1, read as the reverse complement.
CTGGTTTGATCCCATAGCTTTGTAGTGTAGTCTGAGGCCAGGGCAACGGATTCCTCCAGCTCTGTTTTTCTTTCTCAAGATTGCTTTGACCATTCAGGGACTTCTGTGTCTCCATACAAATTTTTTTTTTTTAATTGGTCTAGTTCTGTGGAAAATGCCATTGGTAATTTGATAGGGATTGCATTGGATCTGTAGATTGCCTTGGGTAGGAGAGAGGAGGTACTATTTATGGTAAAAGGAGAGTTGCAAAGCCTAAGCCAGCTCTGATTTTTGTATCTGTGTGGAGGTCTCCCGTGGCAGGGGCCCTGGCTTTCACCACAGCACCCCCACACTGGGTTCCCTTGCTGCCCTGGGCACGTTCTCCTGCTCGCCCAGGATGAGTCGTCAGCCCAGGGCCCTAGCTGGGACGGACACCAGGTTAACAAAGTGTGCTACCCAGGAGGAGCTCAGACCACGTGGTCAAGCCCATGACACATCACGTGAGCAGCTGTGAAGTCAGGGATGTTTCATTTTTTTTTTTATTTAACTTTACAATATTGTATTGGTTTTGCCATATATCAAAATGAATCTGCCACAGGTATACATGTGTTCCCCATCCTGAACCCTCCTCCCTCCTCCCTCCCCATATCATCCCTCTGGGTCATCCCAGTGCACCAGCCCCAAGCATCCAGTATTGTGCATCCAACCTGAACTGGCGACTTGTTTCATATATGATATTATACATATTTCAGTGCCATTCTCCCAAATCATCCCACCCTCTCCCTCTCCCACAGAGTCCAAAAGACAGCAAAAGAGACACTGATGTACAGAACAGTCAGGGATGTTTCAGAGGGAAGGTGCCATCGGGCAGCAGGGTTGGAGCTGTGACAGTTACCACTGGTGCCTGACGTTGGCACTGCCAGCGTCCCGTGGGAAGTCGCAGTTCAGGCCAGCGAGCCTTGATCCTGGCTGGCGCTGGGACGCCGAGGCCTCGTACCCTGGCATCACGCTGGTGCAGGTGGAGTCTGGTTCGGGTGAAATCAGACTTTAGAACAAGACCCCAGATCTCTTTCATCTCTACCATCAGGTGGCTCAGATGGTAAAGTGTCTGCCTGCAATGCAGGAGACCCGGGTTCGATCCCTGGGTCGGGAAGATCCCCTGGAGAAGGAAATGGCAATCCACTCCAGTATCCTTGCCTGGAGAATCCCATGAACAGAGAAGCCCCGTACAGTCCATGGGGTCACAAAGAGTCAGACACGACTGAGTGCCTTCACTTTGCAGATCTCGTATCTGTCCACTGATTTGTGCACCCCTTCCTCCTGGGCTCCCCACAGCTTGGAGGCAAACAGCAGAAGGGGTGGCTCCTGTGGGGAATGGTCTGAACATCTGATGTCAGAGTCCTTGTCCTCATAGCTGTGTCCACACTCCACCCTGGAACCTGGGTGCCAAGCTCCACGTCTGCAGTGGTCTGACGGGCACTGGCAGAACCTGGGGGAGGCCGGGTGGGGGGCGCACAGTGCTCAGGCACGTGCTCGTAGGTGCGTTGGGAGGCTGCTTGATTTGAATAGAAGAGGCTTCTTCTTTGGCCTCCCTGGACCTCTTTCCTGCACTGACCTGCCACCTGGGCCACCAGGACCTGGAGGCCAGCTTTGCTCCCTGCCCCCACCCCGTGTTGCTACTTCCGTCTGGGTCGCCCCCCTGGGACTTGAGTGCAGGCTGTATACCTTGCCCCACTGTGGAAGCCCAGCATGGCCCAAGGGCAGATGGAGGAGGGTATCACCGCACACTTTACAGGCAGCTGTGCCCCCTGGCTTGGGAGTGCCCGCCGTGGGTGTCTGGAGGCTGGCCCTGGCCTGGGAACCCAGCCCAGGCCAGAGAACCTGAGTCAGGGCCGGCAGGGCCCAGCACGCCCTTCAGGATGGCCAGGGCAGCTGGCCTCTTCTCCACCACGCCAGGGGGTGCTGGGGGGTCTTGGTCCTGACCTGTGGCCCCCACTTCTGGACAGGAAAGTCTGTCCTCTCTCCCTGTGCCCAGGCGAAGGGAGCCTTTCTGCTCAGGGTCACAGGAAGAGGCCAGGCCCCTGGCGGGAGGGGACCCAGACTCACCACGGAGACAAACACGTGGGTTCTGGGATGATGGCTGTAACCCCCACCTCCCTGCGAGGTGGGGGCGCATGGTGCTCGGGTGCTGCTCGTAGGTGCTTGGGAGGCCTCTTGGTCTGTCTAGAAGAGGCTTCCTCTTTGGCCTCCCTGGACCTCTGCGCTGCACAGGGACCAGGGCCGCCCAAGGACCACAGGCCTGGGCTGAGCTCCTGAGCTGAGGGCGGTCAGGAGCAGGGCTGGGATGTGGCCCTCACAGGTTGAGGCCTGGTTTGTACCCTGGAATAGTCCTCGGTCATCAAAAGGCGGGGGCCCCTTCCCACCACGGCCTGGAAAACCTACAGAGGGCAAGGAGTGGACCAACGGCCACGTCTTACGCGGCCTCGTTTGCACCAAGTGTCCGGGACTGCAGATCCACAGAAGCGAACAGCATACTGAGGAGGACCAGGGGCTGGCGGGGGGCGTTCAGAGGGAGACTGGTGCACATCACATCTTTTCAAGGGTCTATCTGAACAACCATCGATTTGAGACTGGAGGTGGTTGGAACGCCCCCTCCCTGAGCCCCGACAGGAGCAGAAGGGATTCTACAGGGAAGACCTGGAAGGCAGGGGAGCTTGGCCACAGCTTAACCAGCCGCCACGCTTTGGAGACACTTGCTGGCTGCTGGCGGGTTGGTGTTTCCAGGTCTCACCTTCTCAGGTTTGCCGTGGTGAACCTGACTGTGGTGGCCCGGCTTAGGCGCCAGTTGGCTTGTGTGGGCGCCTGGCATCAGAGCCGCCGCCTGACCGCCTCCTGTGTGATTACTATCACAGGGGTGGGGGGCGGGGCGTCATGGAGGCAGGGTTTCCTCTGGGGGCTTGAAAAGGCTCTAGAACTGGACAGAGGGAGTGGGGGACACCTCTTGTGAATGCACTTCCTGTCATTCAATTGCTAAGTTGTGTCCAGCTCCTTGCAGCCCCATGGACTGCAGCAGGACAGGCTCACCCGTCCTTCACTATCTCCCAGAGTTCGCTCAAACTCATGTCCATCGAGTCGGTGATGCCATCCAACCGTCTCACCCTCTGTCATCCCCTTCTCTTCCTGCCTTCGATCTTTCCCAGCATCAGGGTCTTTCCCAATGAGTCAGTTTTTCACATCAGGTGACCAAAGTATTGGAGCTTCAGGTTTAGCATCAGGCCTTCCAGTGAATTTTCAGGGTTAATTTCCTTTAGGATGGACTTGTTTGATTTCCTTACTGTCCAAGGGACTCTCAAGAGTCTTCTCCAACACCGCAGTTCAAAAGCATCAATTCTTTGGGGCTCAACTTTCTTTATGGTCCAACTCTCACATCCATACATGACTGCTGGAAAAACCATAGCTTTGACTAGACAGGCTTTTGTTGGCAAAGTTATGTCTCTGCTTTTTAATACGCTGTCTGGGTTTGTCATAACTTTTCTTCCAAGGAGCATGTCTTTTAATGTCATGACTTCAGTCACTGTCCACAGTGATTTTGGAGTTCAAGAAAATAAAATCTGTCACTGTTTCTACATTTAACCCATCTATTGGCCGTGAAGTGATGGGACCAGATGCCATGATCTTAGTGTTTTGAAATGTTGAGTTTTAAGCCAGCTTTTTCATTCTCCTCTTTCACTTTCATCAAAAGGCTCTGTAGTTCCTCTTCTATTTCTGCCATAAGGGTGGTGTCATCTGAGGTTATTGATATTTCTCCCAGCAATCTTGATTCCAGCTTGTGCTTCATCCAGCCTGGAATTTTGCATGATGTACTCTGCATATAAGTTAAATAAGCAGGGTGACAATATACAGCCTTGACGTACTCCTTTCCCGACTTGGAACCAGTCCATTGTTCTACGTTCCGGTTCAAACTGTTGCTTCTTGACCTACACACAGATTTCTCAGGGGGCAGGTAAGGTGGTCTGGTATTCCTCTCTTTAAGAAGTTTCCACAGTTTGCTGTGATCCACGCAGCCAAAGTATTTAGCGTAGTCCATGAAGCAGAAGTAGATGTTTATTTGGAATTCCCTTGCTTCTTCTATGATCCAACAGATGTTGGCAATTTGATCTCTGCTTTCTGCCTTTTCTAAATTCAGCTTGTACTTTCAGAAGTTCTTGGTTCACGTACTGTTGAATCCTAGCTTTCAGGGTTTATGAGCATTACTTTGCTTGCACGGGAAATGTAGTTGTGTGGCAATTTGAACTTTCTTTGACATGCACTAAAAGCTACTGAATTGTGTGCTTTAAATGGTTAAAATGGCTGATTTTATGTTACATAAATTTTATCTTAATTTATAAAGCAACTCAATAGCCAAGCCATGGGCTTGGGGACAGACCTCAGGGCCACAAGACCCTGGGCTCAGGGCTGCTGGATACAGGGGCATGAGGGTGAGGGAGGGGCAGAGGCGGCCAGCACAGCTGGGTCCTGCCGCACTGGGGGCAGCCAGTGTCCAGGCCTTCAGGTCACCTGGAGGCCTGAGCTCGCTGTCAGAGCAGTGGCCAGGGCTCCTCATGAGGGCTCAGGGGTCAGCCTCAGGATCCCTGGATGCGTGCCCCAAGAGCCCACACAGCTGGGCCTTGCTCAGGCCGAGCACAGCGGAGACCCTGGGTGCCTCATCCTCCCGCTGGGACAGACCTGCTCCTGGGACGGAAGGAAGGACAGGCAGGGGCTGGAACGATCAGAGGCTCAGGCCAGGCAGCCAGCTCTTCTCACCCTGGACGGAGCTAGTGAAAAAGCTGCTCCTGATCAGAACCCAGAGCGCTTCCGGCCGGTTACTACCTTCCTAGAAACCAACTTGCAGCGAGCAGCAGAGCTGCAGCCAGGGGCTCGGGCACCAGGAGTTCCTTGAGGCTGTGTGTGAGACACAGAAGAGCACGCAGAGCCTGTGTGTCCGTCAGCATGCAGCAGGGCACGTCTGTGCCACACGGAATCAGGTAAGATCAGAGTGTTAGGGTACATGGTTATCAAGATGCCCACAAAACATTAAACGGAAAAGCCGGGCAGTGGATATTATTAAATGCCTACTACGTGCCACGCCAGTGTATTGGACTGGGGACAACCATGGTGGCCAAGACACAGAGTCAGCCCCCTCCCCGTCACAGGACATATTCCAGCAGAGAAGACAGACAGACTCAAAGCAGAGAGGAGGACCCGAGACTGTAACAGCCTGGTGGGGTCTCATCTGTAACAGGCTGTTTTTCGGTGTTTCACAATGATAGAAGGAGAAGCAGGCCTGTGATGGGGATGGAGGTGTTAGGCCTGGAGGCGCCAGCTGACCAGTGGTCACATCCAGGGTGAACGGTGCTGGGCCCGTGGTGGTCTCTGGGCCAGGGCTTGAGTCTCGGGGGCCAGAGAGCACTTTGGATGTGGCTGTGAGTGCAGTTGCCTGGACGGAAGTGGGTGAGATGAGGGTGGGGGACAGAGGTCTGGGGTCCCTCCTCTCTGGCATTTCAGAGAGGAGGGACCTGAGTCAAGGAGCCTTGGCAGGAGACTGAGGGGACACAGCACCCATGGTGGCACCAGACACTTGCTGGTCAGTGAACGAAGGTGAGATGTGACCCCAGCTGACCTCAAGCCCACAGGGGCACCAGAGATCTCCGGGCAAGCGGGATGGGCCTGGGGGCCAGTCAGCATAAAGGGGGAGGGGGAAGGGGCAGGGGTGAGGATGGTGTCCAGGTCCCAGCGTGTGCAGACAGGGCAGGAGGCTCAGCCATGGTTCAGACGTCCCTGGCAGTTCAGGTTGAGGACAAGAATGATGCGTTCGGGTTGAGGCAGGACAGGTGTCCGGAGGGGATGGGGTCTGGCTGGAGCTGTGGACTGGGGAGTGTGCCGGCTGCCTCACGGCTGCCCCGAGGGCATCAGGTCCCAACCCCGGAGCCTGTCGTCGTGTCTTACAAGGGACAAGGGTGCTCGCAGTTTCAAGTGAAAGACCTGGAAAGGTTAAGTTACCCTGGACTGTCGGGATGAGGCCTAAACACGGCCACCTCTCCTTAGAGGAAGGAGGCAGAAAGGCGGTGTTTTGCGGGCAGAGGAGGAGGAGGCCACCTGAGTGCACACGCTGGGATCAGAGGGGGCGGTCCGGAGCCAAAGGAGCTCAGCCCCTGGGGGGAGCAAGGAACAGGCCCCTTCCCCCTGAGCCCCTGGGGTGCCTCGGCCTTGGTGGCACCCGGCTTCAGCCTGGTGGTGCTGATTTCCGCCTTTTGGGCCCCAGAGCTGTTCCCCCAGGGAACAAATTCCTGTTGTTTTCAGGCACCCAGTTTGGGGTGATTTGTTACAGCCATCCCAGGACACTCCCAGACTCAGCGGTGCTGGACGTGAGCAGTGCCCAGAAGCTGCTGGGAGCTCATCTCTGGGTACGTCTCTTGCGAATGGACAAGGACAGGACTTAACCTGGGAGCCGGGCAGGACAGCGGGGTGTCGGTGCGGGAGGCCTGAGCGTGCGGCGTGCAGCCCCACAGGCCTTGGAGCTCAGGCCTGTGGGGGAAGCCCGTGTCTTCCCGCCAACCCCCAGTACCTGAAGCTGCCCCCTGGGAGCTGATCCTTGGTCTGTCCTGCAGGCGGGCTCAGGCGGGGCCCGTGGCCAGGTCCCTCCAGGGAGGGCACTTGCCCTGTGTGGTGCTGAGGACCATGGGTGAGCAGGAACGGCTCTGCCCCAGTGAGAGGAGGCTGTGGGGCTCTGGGTGCAGTGGGCACTGAGGGCCCAGCAGCCTGGCCAGGAGGGAAGGCACACCCTCATGGGGCCCAGACTGAAAGGCCTGCAGAGCTGGGATGCGGGGAACTAAAAGCCAGGTCAGCTCCCTGCGCTGTAACACCCGCTTCCATACCGCAGGCTGGTGCCCCCCAGGGAACTGTCTGTCCCTGCTCAGACTTGCTGTCTTCATCTAAAGCAGAATGACAAGGGTGTCCGCCCTGCAGGGCTCTGGTGGGAACCGGAAGGCTTGCAGGTGCTCAGAAAGCAGTACCAATCCTCACGACTTTTTAACCTGGCTGTTTATGTTGAGGTCAGCGGAGGTTCACGTGCAGTTGTGAAGAATAGCACACGGAGAGCCCAGGTCTGCTCTACCTGTCTCCCTCCGTGGCAGCACCGTGGCAGCATCTGGCCCAGCTGTGGCGCAGCAGCAGTGGCAGGGCGCCCGCAGCTGGAGGCAGGGCCCGGCGTTCCCACCAGCCCGGGGGCGTGCCCTGCCCTGCCTCAGCAGGCCCCACCCTGGGAACCCTGCTGAGTCACCTTCCCATAACTGTGTGTGTTTATTTCTGGGCCCTCCGTTCTACACCACTGACCCCTGTGTGTGTTTCTAATGCCAGTCATGCTGTTTTAATTTCTGTAGCTTTGTAGTACACTTTGAAATCAGGACAGGAGATACCTCCAGCTTTTTCTTCTTTCTCAGGACTGTTTTGGCTATTGGGGATCATTTGTGTTTCCATATAAATTTTAGAATTATTTGTTCTAGTTCTGTGAAAAATGCCATTGGTATTTTGATAGGGATTGACCTGAATCTGTAGATCGCCTTGGGTAGTATGGCCATTTTAGGAATATTAATTTTTCCAATGCATGAGCACAATATAACCTTTCCATTTGTATCATCTTCACTTTCTTTCACCAATATCTTATGGTTTTCAGAGTCCTTTCCCTCTTTGGTTAGATTTATTCCGATGTATTTTATTCTTTTTGGTGCAAATGTAAATTAAGTTGTTTCTTAATATTGCTTTCCGATGGTTCATTATTAGTCTATAGAAACACAACAGATTTCTGTGTATTAATTTTGTATCCTGCAATTTTGCTAAATTCATTTATTAATTTCAAAGTTTTTCGTGGTGTCTTTAGAGTTTTCTCTCTGTTTAGTATCATGTCATCGTCGAACACTGACAGTTTTGCGTCTTTCTTCAGATTTGTATTATTATTGTTTTATTGCCTGATTACTGTGATTAGAAATTCCAATGCAAGGTTGAATAAGGGTTGAGAATGGGCATACTTGGACACACTAGTCGTGTCCTGGTCTTAGACAGGACACTAAGCATCTTAGAAAACGCTTTCAGCTTTTCACTATTGGGTATAATGTTGGCTGTAGCTTTCTCACATATGGCCTTTCTAAAATGTTGAGGTACGTCCCCTTTTTGTCCACTTGGTTGAGAGATTTTATAAGTTAAAGTTGAATTGTGTCAAAAGCTTTTTCTGCACCTATTAAGATGACTAGATGAGTTTTATTCTTCAACTTGTTAATGTGGTGTGCAGATTCTGGATATACAGTAAGTCCCCTACATACAAATGAGTTCTATTCTGAGAACCTGCTTGAAAGTCCAACAAAGTTAGCCTAGGTACCCAACTAACACACTCAGCTATATAGTATTGTACTGTAATACACTTGTACTACTTTTCACACAAATAATACATAAACAACACAGAAAATAAAAAAAAATATTTGATCTTACAGTACAGTACCTTGAAAAGTACAATCAGTTCAGTTCAGTTCATTTGCTCAGTCGTGTCCAACTTTGCAACCCCATGGACTGCAGCACACCAGGCTTCCCTGTCCATCACCAACTCCTGGAGTTTGCTCAGACATATGTCCATTGAGTCGGTGATGCCATCCAACCACCTCATCCTCTGTCGTCCCCTTCTCCTCCTGCCTTCAGTCTTGCCCAGCATCAGGGTCTTTTCCAATGAGTCAGTTCTGTGCATCAGGTGGCCAAAGTATTGGAGTTTCAGCTTCAGCATCAGTCCTTCCAATGAACATTCAGGACTGATCTCCTCGAAGATTGATTGGTCTGATCCCCTTGCATTCCAAGAGACTCTCAAGAGTCTTCTCCAACACCACAGTTCAAAAGCATCAATTCTTTGGCACTCAGCTTTCTTTATGGTCCAACTCTCACATCCATAACATGACTACTGGAAAAACCATAGCCTTAACTAGACCGACCTTTGTTGGCAAAGTAATGTCTTTGCTTTTTAATATGCTATGTAAGTTGGTCATAGCTTTTCTTCCAAGGAGCAAGCATCTTTTAATTTCATGACTGCAGTCACCATCTGCAGTGATTTTGGAGCCCAAGAAAATAAAGTCTGTCACTGTTTCCACTGTTTCCCCATCTATTTCCCATGAAGTGATGGGACTGGATGCCAAGATCTTCACTTTTTGAATGTTGAGTTTGAAACCAGCTTTTTCACTCTCCTCTTTCACTTTCATCAAGAGGCTCCTTAGTTCCTCTTCCATTTCTGCCATAAGGGTGGTGTCATCTGCATATCTGAGGTTATTGATATTTCTCCCAGAAATCTTGATTCCGGTTTGTGCTTCATCCAGCCTGGAATTTTGCATGATGTACTCTGCATATAAGTTAAATAAGCAGGGTGACAATATACAGTCTTGACATACTCCTTTCCTAACTTGGAACTAGTCCGTTGTTCCATGTCCAGTTCTAACTGTTGCTTCTTGACCTGCATACAGATTTCTCAGGATGCAGGTCAGGTGGTCTGGTATTCCCATCCCTTTAAGAATTTTCCACAGTTTGTTGTGATCCACACAGTCAAAGATTTTGGCATAAAGCAGAAGTAAATGTTTTTCTGGAATTCTCTTGCTTTTTCTATGATCCAATGGATGTTGGCAGTTTGATCTCTGGTTCCTCTGCCTTTTCTAAATCCAGTTTGAACACCTGGAAGGTCTTGGTTTGAACAGTATGAAAAGGCAAAATGATAGGATACTGAAAGAGGAACTCCCCAGGTCGGTAGGTGCCCAATATGCTGCAGGAGATCAGTGGAGAAATAACTCCAGAAAGAATGAAGGGATGGAGCCAAAGCAAAAACAATACCCAGTTGTGGATGTGACTGGTGATAAAAGCAAGGTCTGATGCTGTAAAGAGCAATATTGCATAGGAACCTGGAATGTCAGGTCCATGAATCAAGGCAAATTGGAAGTGGTCAAACAGGAGATGGCAAGAGTGAATGTCGACATTCCAGGAATCAGAGAACTAAAATGGACTGGAGTGGGTGAATTTAACTCCGATGACCATTATATCTACTACTGTGGGCAGGAATCCCTCAGAAGAAATGGAGTAGCCACCATGGTCAACAAAAGAGTCCAAAATGCAGTACTTGGATGCAATCTCAAAAACGACAGAATGATCTCTGTTCGTTTTCAAGGCAAACCATTCAATATCACAGTAATCCAAGCCTATGCCCCAACCAGTAACACTGAAGAAGCTGAAGTTGAATGGTTCTATGAAGACCTACAAGACCTTTTAGAACTAACACCCCATAAAGATGTCCTTTTCATTATAGGGGACTGGAATGCAAAAGTAGGAAGTCAAGAAACACCTGGAGTAACAGGCAAATTTGGCCTTGGAGTACGGAATGAAGCAGGGCAAAGGCTAATAGAGTTTTGCCAAGAGAATGCACTGGTCATAACAAACACCCTCTTCCAACAACACAAGAGAAGACTCTACACATGGACATCACCAGATGGTCAATGCTGAAATCAGATTGATTATATTCTTTGCAGCCAAAGATGGAGAAAGCTCTATACAGTCAGCAAAAACAAGACCAGGAGCTGACTGTGGCTCAGATCATGAACTCCTTATTGCCAAATTCAGACTTAAATTGAAGAAAGTAGGGAAAACCACTAGACCATTCAGGTATGACCTAAATCAAATCCCTTATGATTATACAGTGGAAGTGAGAAATATATTTAAGGGACTAGATCTGATAGACAGAGTGCCTGATGAACTATGGATGGAGGTTCGTGACACTGTACAGGAGACAGGGATCAAGACCATCCCCAACAGAAAGAAAAACATCAATACAGTATACTAACGCATATATATGGAATTTAGAAAGATGGTAACAATAACCCTGTGTATGAGACAGCAAAAGAGACACTGATGTATAGAACAGTCTTATGGACTCTGTGGGAGAGGGAGAGGGTGGGAAGATTTGGGAGAATGGCATTGAAACATGTAAAATATCATGTATGAAACGAGTTGCCAGTCCAGGTTCGATGCGCAATACTGGATGCTTGGGGCTGGTGCACTGGGACGACCCAGAGGGATGGTATGGGGAGGGAGGAGGGAGGAGGGTTCAAGATGGGGAACACATGTATACCTGTGGTGGATTCATTTTGATATTTGGCAAAACTAATACAATTATGTAAAATTTAAAAATAAAATAAAATTTAAAAATATATATATTAAAAAAAAAAAAGACCATTCCCATGGAAAAGAAATGCAAAAAAGCAAAATGGCTGTCTGGGGAGGCCTTACAAATAGCTGTGAAAAGAAGAGACGCGAAAAGCAAAGGAGAAAAGAAAAGATATAAGCATCTGAATGCAGAGTCCCAAAGAATAGCAAGGAGAGATAAGACAGCCATCCTCAGTGATCAATGCAAAGAAATAGAGGAAAACAAGAGAATGGGAAAGACTAGAGATTTCTTCAAGAAAATTAGAGATTCCAAGGGAACATTTACTGCAAAGATGGGGTAGATAAAGGATAGAAATGGTATGGACCTAACAGAAGCAGAAGATATTAAGAAGAGGTGGCAAGAATACACAGAAGAACTATACAAAAAAGATCTTCATGACCCAGATGATCATGATGGTGTGATCACTCACCTAGAGCCAGACATCCTGGAATGTGAAGTCAAGTGGGCCTTAGGAAGCATCACTATGAACAAAGCTAGTGGAGGTGATGGAATTCCAGTTGAGCTATTCCAAATCCTGAAAGATGATGCTGTGAAAGTGCTGCACTAATATGCCAGCAAATTTGGAAAACTCAGCAGTGGCCACAGGACTGGAAAAGGGCAGTTTTCTTTCCAATCCCAAAGAAAGGCAATGCCAAAGAATGCTCAAACTACTGCACAATTGCACTCATCTCACACGCTAGTAAAGTAATGCTCAAAATTCTCCAAGCCAGGCTTCAGCAATATGTGAACTGTGAACTTCCAGATGTTCAAGGTGGTTTTAGAAAAGGCAGAGGAACCAGAGATCAAATTACCAACATCTGCTGGATCATGGAAAAAGCAAGAGAGTTCCAGAAAAGCATCTATTTCTGCTTTATTGACTATGCCAAAGCCTTTGATGTGTGGATCACAATAAACTGTGGAAAATTCTGAAAGAGATGGGAATACCAGACCACCTGACCTGCCTCTTGAGAAACCTGTATGCAGGTCAAGAAGCAACAGTTAGAACTGGACATGGAAAAACAGACTGGTTCCAAATAGGAAAAGGAGTATGTCAAGGCTGTATATTGTCACCCTGCTTATTTAATTTATATGCAGAGTACATCATGAGAAATGCTGGGCTGGAAGAAGCACAAGCTGGAATCAAGATTTCTGGGAGAAATATCAATAACCTCAGATATGCAGATGACACCACCCTAATGGCAGAAAGTGAAGAGGAACTAAAAAGCCTCTTGATGAAAGTGAAAGAGGAGAGTGAAAAAGTTGGCTTAAAGCTCAACATCCAGAAAACGAAGATCATGGCATCTGCTCCATCACTTCATGGGAAATAGATGGGGAAACAGTGGAAACAGTGTCAGACTTTATTTTTCTGGGCTCCAAAATCATTGCAGATGGTGACTGCAGCCATGAAATTAAATGACGCTTACTCCTTGGAAGGAAAGTTATAACCAACCTAGATAGCATATTCAAAAGCAGCGACATTACTTTGCCAACAAAGGTCCGTCTAGTCAAGGCTATGGTTTTTCCAGTGGTCATGTATGGATGTGAGAGTTGGACTGTGAAGAAAGCTGAGCACCAAAGAATTGATGCTTTTGAACTGTGGTGTTAGAGAAGACTCTTGAGAGTCCCTTGGACTGCAAGGAGATCCAACCAGTCCATTGTAAAGGAGATCAGTCCTGGGTGTTCATTGGAAGGACTGATGCTAAAGCTGAAACTCCAATATTTTGGCCACCTCATGAGAAGAGCTGACTCACTGGAAAAGACTCTGATGCTGGGAGGGATTGGGGGCAGGAAGGAGAAGGGGACAACAGAGGATGAGATGGCTGGATGGCATCACCGACTGGATGGACATGAGTTTGAGTGAACTCCGGGAGTTGATGATGGACAGGGAGGCCTGGCATGCTGCGATTCATGGGGTCGCAAAGAGTCAGACACGACTGAGCGACTGAACTGGACTGAACTGAACTGAAGGTCTTGGTTCATGTACTGTTGAAGCCCAGTTTGGAGAATTTTGAGCATTACTTTGCTAGTGTGTGAGATGTGTGCAGTTGGGCAGCAGTTTGAACATTCTTTGGCGTTGCCTTTCTTTGGGATTACCTATTGTGCTTTGAGCAGCACAGTAGTTCCAGCTGTATCACTGCTGACCTTAAGCTTGCTTCTGGACATCCTGGGCTTGAAACAAAGAGACTGCACTACTGTTCTCTATACAGTGCTGTACAATAAAGCCCACAAAAGCACAACTGCGTGAGGACGCACACATGTGACAATGCGCATCACACGCATGAACTAGCACGTGTGACTGGACCTGTGAAAGCACATTTGCACCCTCAAAAGTTGGAAACTTGAAGGTTTGTGTGTAGGGGACTGAGTACACAGAACCATTTTTGCATCCCTTAGACAAATCCTACCTGATCATAGTGTATGATCCATTCAACGTATTTTATATTTCAGTTTGCTAGTATTTTGTTGAGAATTTTTATATCTATGTTCAACAGTGATACTAGCCTGTAATTGTCTTTCTTTATGGAATCTTTGTCCGGTTTTAGTAATCAGGGTGATGCTGGCTTCAAAGAATGCGTTCAGAAGCATTCCTTCCGCTTCAGTTTTTTTGGAATAGTTTGAGAAGGATAGGTGTTAACTCTTCCTTAAATGTTTTGTAGAATTCACCTGTGACGCTGTCTAGATTTGGACTTTTGTTTGCTAGGACTTAAACACTTTTTTGAATTCCATTTTCACTTAACTATGGTGTTTCTGTTTATGTCTTTGACGTTACAAAGCTACCACTCTTGCTATTTCTTTCTCGTTTAAAGAACATTCTCTAGCCGTTTTTGGAGGGTTAGGTCAACCAGCAAGAAAGTCTGAGTTGTCTTTCATCTGAGAAAGTCTTCATCTCTCTTTTATTCCTGAAGGACATTTTTTTTTTCTGAATGTCGGTTCCTGGGTTGACAGTTCTTTTCTTTCAACACTTAAAATAATTTTTGCCACTTTTATTCTGACTTCCTTGGTTTCTGATGATAAATCCATTGTCATTAAAATTACTTTTTCTCTATATGTAATGGCTTTCCAGGTGGTGCTAGAGGTAAAAAACAAAAAATCCAGCTGCCAGTGCAGGAGATGCCAAAGACAGGGATTCGATCCCTGAGTTGGGAAGGTGCCCTGGAGGAGGAAATTGGTGGCCCACTCTAGTATCCTTGCCTAGAGAATCCCATGGACAGAGGAGCCGGGCGGGCTGCAGCCCAGGGGATCGCAGAGTTGGACACGAGTGAGCGTCTGAACACATGTATGTGGGGCGTCTCCTCTCTGTTCCTGTGTGCACTATGCTTCCTTTGGTCTTGGGTCTTCAGAGCTGCGGCTGTGCTGTGCCTCAGTGTGCGTGTCTTTGGGTCTATTTTGTTCGGGGTTTACTCACTTTGTGGGCTCTGTAAGATAATGTCCTTTGCCAGGTAGTTTGCCAGCCTTTTTTTCATTACCCTCCTCTTGGGGACTCTAGTAACACAAATGTTTGATCTTCAGTTATAATTCCACATGTCCCCGAGGCTCTGTTTATTTTTTAAAATCTATTTTCTTTGTTGTTTAGATTGAATTCACTGATTCTTTCATCTGACTCTTCCATTCTGCCATATATAGAGCCAGTCCCCTGAGTTTTTTATTTTGGTTATTGTATTTTCATTTCTTAAATTTCCACTTCTTCTTTATATCTTCCCTTTCTAAAACCTTCTATTTATTTTCTGATATTTTCTATTTTTTCATTTGTTTCAAGTATATTTGTAATTGCTTATTGAAGCACTCTGATGATGACTATTTTAAAATCTCTATCAGACAATTTTAACATCTCATCATCCCATTGTTAGAATCTCTTAATTATCTTTTTTCTTTTTTTCCATTGAGCTTGAGATATGCCTGGATTTTGCTATGACAAGTGATTTTCGATGGCAACCTGGACCTTTTAGTTACTATATCACAAGAGACTGAATCTTCCTTAAACTTCTGTTTTAGCTGGCTTCCTCTGATGCTGCTCTGGCAAGGAAAGAGGAAGGTATCACCTCATTATTGCCAGGTGGGGGTACTGCCAGATGTCCAGGTTTACCGTCAGCCTCTGTCTACCCCTCACTTATTACTACCGGTTGAGGGTAAGAGTTCTGGCTGCCTGTGCAGCCCCCATGGGGGGCTTCCCTGATGGCTCAGTGGGTAAAGAATCCACCTGCCAATGCAGGAGACTCAGTAGATGCTGGTTTGATCCCTGGGTCGGGACGATCCCCTGGAGGCGGAAATGGTACCCTCTCCAGTATTCTTGCCTGGAGAATCCCATGGACAGAGGGGCCTGGCAGCTACAGTCCATCGGTCACAAAGAGATGGACACGACAGAGCAACTGAGCACATGTGCACAGCAGGAGGAATAGAGAAAAGTACAGCTGACCCTTGAGCAACACAGTGGCGAGGGGAGCGGATCCTGCATGCATTCGTAAACCCATGTGTGACTTCACAGGTGGCCCAGTGCATCTGCGGTTTGCCCCATGGTCTGCATCTTCCCTCCTGACCCTCACCACCTCCCCATCGCCTGGAGCATCCCAACAGGGCTGACGTGCATCCTCTCCACACTCCGTGGCTCAGAGGCTGGGTTAGCCTTCTTCCCAGGGAACTGGTGATGCTCACCAGGCCTCCACCCCTCAGAACAGGTCTGCTCCAGCCTGGGGCCACCCCGGAGCCAGGGAGCCCCCAGAGAACAAGCCAGCCTGTCCACAGGGTTGCTGGGAGAGTTCACAGCTCTTGCCTTGTGTGGTGAAGCCACACTTGACTGGACACAACCAGCCAGGCCGAGAACAGCACCGCTGTGCCAGCTGATCTGCAGGGGGATGGGCGAGGGGCAAGGCTGCTGTTTAAGCCTCTGCACTGTGGAAGGTTTGTTAGAGTATTACCATGGTAACAACTGACTGGTACATGGAGTAAGCAAGGAGCATCTGCCGCTAGGCTTCAAAGGTGGGTGTTTTCTCTGGGTGGTGGTGTTGCTGTAACGAAGTGCCACAGACTTGGTGACGTAAGACTAAGCTTACTGTGCAGTTTTGCAGGTCGGCCACCTGCGTGAGCTTGACTGGGAGTCTCAGAAAGCGGAAATCAGCCTGCTGGCCTGGCTGTGTTCTCATCTGGGGCTTGGGCATCCTCATCCATCAGATGATCTTTGGCTAAACTCAGCTCCTGTGGTTGCAGGACTGAAGTCCTGTTTCCTCGTGAGAGCTGACAGCCCTGCGCTCGTACCGCTGCTCCTTTGCTCCAACATGAGACCCACGAGCACTGCTCTCTGCGGGCTTGGAGGGATCCTGCGGTTCAGACTTGCTCAGTCCCTGGGAGGGCAACTGCCAAGTTCTTTCTTTCCATCCCTGACCTCTATCCCATCTTCTAACTTTCTGTCCCTGACCTCTCACCTCACCGCTGCATTTCCAGAGGCCTCAGGCGCTTGGGCCTGCCGGCCAGGGAACCTTCTGCCGTCCACACACTTTTCACCGAAAACGTCACCTCCTAGCCCGAGGGCTTCCCGCTCTGGGGTTTCCCAGGAATGGCGATAAGACAGACTCACCCTTCAGGTCCCGTTAGACCCCAGCAGTGGGGGACAGGCAGGGCAGAGGTGTCTCGGGAAGGGGAGTCCAACCGCCCCCTGCACACCCTGATAGCCGTCGTCACAGCTGCTTGAATGGAGTCTCTAGGGGAAGTCTTCCACCCTGAGAGCTCAAAGTCCGTCTCCACAGCTGGGAGAAGCGAGTCTCAGTTTGGAACCAACTTCCCAGGCAGGCAGGGCATGGGGGAGCCGGGCCTCTTCACCCCTGGCCCGGCTGACTGTCCTGTGGGCGGCTGTTCAATGCCTGCCAGGTGGGCCTCGACCCTGAGCGTTCTCACTGCCCCCGCCCGACTCCCAGAAGGGCCCCTTGTGCTAGCTGTCCTCCGCAGACAGTGGGTTGCTCTGGTACTCTCACCTGGGTCGCTCCGGTGGGCAGCAAGAGCGAGGGGCGTCCCCAAGCATCACAGGATATCTGACCAAGTCAGCCACCGATTTTAAGTAACATTTTCCCCCTGCAGGACAAGAGGAGAAGGGGACGGACAACAGCCTTCTAGGCAGCAGAGCAGTTTCTGTCTTCCCCTTCTATCAAGGTGTGTGTGTGTGTGTGTGTGTGTGTGTGACTCTTCCCAGGACACGAAGTCTCTAACACTGAATCGCATCTGTATTAATTCAGGAAGCAATGCTGAGCCCCCTCGTCGAGCCAGCTCTGTCCTAAGAAGTAATAAACCGGATGACCAGGACGGGGGCCCTGACTCCAGGAGTTTCTCGCAAGAGAGATTGTAGAGACACGGCTCACTCAGGAATGCGAGACCTGCAAATGCAGCAGTGCCTGGAACTGCCTGTGCTCTGGGAATGCCCACGACTGAGCTCCAGCTTCTGGGTTCAGTGGCTGAGTTTCACCTCCATGATGGGCTCCCTGCACCCCCAACCCTTGGATGAAGTGAAGTGAAGTGAAGTCGCTCAGTCGTGTCCGACTCTTTGTGACACCATGGACTGTAGCCTACCCGGCTCCTCCGTCCATGGGATTTTCCAGGCACGAATACTGGAGTGGGTTGCCATTCCCTTCTCCAGAGGATCTTCCCGACCCAGGGATCGAACCCGGGTCTCCTACATTGTAGGCAGATGCTTTACCGTCTGAGCCACCAGGGAAGCACATGATGTTGGGGGCAGTTACAGCCCCACCTTGCCATCCTCCCACCACGGTGTCGGCTGGTTAGTGGTGGCCAGCAGGCACAGTGCTCGTTACAGGTGAAGAGACCAAAGTAAATATTGAAACAGGTCTGAATATCGATGTTTGTGAATTTACGTTTCTAGGTACAGTGGCCAGTGACAAAGCATACAGATGTGGACCTCAACAATGAAATGGACATTGATTTTATGTGCCTGAGAGAATTAGGCTTAACCTCCGAGACCTGCGGAGGCCTCTCCCAGTGCACATGTCACCTGGCTGTTTCCCGTTTGCTCACGTGTGCAGCTGCGACATGGCACCTCCCACGGCATGCGGGCAGGGCCTCCTCACCACTGCACACGGCTCAGCCAGCCTTCGAGAATATTCTGGAGGGCAGTGGAGGGCGTGGCAGTCACTGTGTCCAGTGAGTGAGGCACAGAGGGAGTCGATGGCTTCTCGAAGGACGCCTCTATGCTGACACAGCTATGTGAAAGCGAGCTTATGGACAGTCATCATGGGTGGAGCTCTCTGAGTTTCTTCCTGCCATAAAAAGGATGGGTTTCCTCCAAGCATTCCAGCAGATCATATCATTTCTCACATGAACCCACCAGACCAGCATCATCCCTCTCTCCAGCGATTGGTCCCTGAATCACGACCTATGTGGCAAAATGTTCTCCAGCCATTCCTCATTCATGTATACACATACCACACACACACCCGCATCTCCCTTAAGAACGTGCGGAGGTGGACCCGGGGCTCCACTGTCCAGGGGCAGCTCGGGAAGAGAGGGTGCCGTGGAACAAGAGGCAGGCACCCTCAGGGCAGTAGGGGCCCCTTGAGGGGAGTGCTGGGGACAGCAGCCTCTGGGGGACAGGGAAACAGGCAAGACTTGGGCAGGGGTATGCGGGAACTTGGGGTGAAGCAGTACGCAGGGTCACCAAGTGCCCGTTTGAGGATAAAGCCCGCCCGCAGCCCCCTCCCTGTCATTCCACAGCTGACCTGGCCAGACTGATTGGGCAGAAGCCCTTTAAAGGCTCCATGTGTGCAAAGCAACTTCAAGACATCGACCCCCTCCCTCCTTTGCCTCTGAAGCCACACGTGGCTTGCTCCAGAGCCCGGCCCTGGGCTGTGGCCGCAGCTTCCTGGCAGCACGGCCAGGACAGTCCTCCAGCTTTTCTGTGCACGTGCACGCCTATCTCGGCTGCTGGCACGCAACATCCAATACCTGTGAGGTGCTATTAAAAACATGGGTAATTTTACATCTTAAAATATTGCATACAGGTTTAATGGCTTCATGCTGGCTCACATTAAAAATGACTCCCAAGTGAAGATGACAAGGGGGAAATATTCGTTATTTAGTTCTTTTCTTACATTAAGCTATCATAATAAAGTACATTTCTGGGTTGCATTCTCTAGAGTGCTTTTTACTAAATAAATGGCCAAAAATAACTTTTTCCTTCCAGTAAGATTTCATGATTCAGCACATTCAATTTTCACTGTAAAAGGTTGAAGTAAAGAGTACAAAACAAATCTAGGAGCAAGAAACAGGCGAGAAAAACCAAGGAGTATTGGAGGGTGCGGGTCCCGCTTCGCCACACTGGTGTTTTCTGAGACAAACCTTGCTGATGTGAAAGTTGTACTTGTTAGGTGCCGGAACTGCACTGAGGTTTTGAGGAAGCAGGGAGATAAGCATTAGTAGGAGAGAGCTGTAGGTTTTCATCAAAGGGGCATATTAGAGAAATAAGCAGATCTGGGGTAGGAGAGGGTAGGGGGGTCAGCTCCTTCCAACCCCAGCGCCAGCCACAGGCCCCAGGATGCGAGTGCCCACCTGGTCCCATTTCTTGCCTACAGAGCAGCTCCAGATGTTTATGGCAAAGGTTCCACAGCTGGTCATTCGTCAGGTGACACCAAAGTCGGGAGATGTGGGGTACTGGGTGCCTTGCCTCATTCCCCAAGAGCTGTGCAAAGCTCCACTTGGAGTGGGCCAGGTACTTTCTTTCACAGTGGCTTTATAGGGAGTATCTTGGTCGTCTCCCCTTTTGTGGAGATCTCTTGCACCCCCCATTTCACTGTGACTGCTGGGCAGAAGGCTGCTTCTCACTAGATGATTAGTGGCACCTCATCTCCAAGGAGGCCTTCCCCCTCCAACATTACCAAAAGGGCCAGGGCACTCCGCACCACCCTGCACTTGGGAGGGTGCACGCGTCCACACCGACAGCTCCAGGCCTCCCCGGGCCTGGAACCGGCTTCTGGACAGGTGTCCCGGCTGGGGCGGCCAGTCTGGGGCCTGGCGCGCTCTCTTGGCCAAAGCAGGTTACGAACGCCCCAGGGGAAGGAGCGGGGTTGTGGGGGGGAGCCCGTCCCGGCAACAGGGTTTCCACACGGAGGGCCCTGCGTCCGGCCAGGGGCATCCCCGAGGTCCCCAACCCTTCCACCGCGGCCAGCTCGGACCCAGCTGCGGCTTCGGGGCGCGGCGGCCGGCGGGCTGCCGGGCACCCGCGGGCACCTCCTGTCGCCCCCGCTCGGCCCCCGCGCGCCGCGCCGCAGCCTCCAGCCTAGGAAGGCAGCGCGGCGCGTGCGCACTGGCGCGCTCGCGGCCCGGCCCGTGGGCTCTCCCTGGAGGGCGGGAGGTGGGAACGTGGGGAGGCGCGGGCCGCACACCCTCCCGGCCCGCCGCCGGCGCCGCCGTCACCTCGCGGCCGGGGCGCCCCGCCATGCCCGTCGAATGAGTGGCTCAGCTGAGCTCGCGGAGGCTGCCCGCGATCCCGTCGGGGTCCCCCGCCCCGGAGTGAGGCCCCCGGGAGGCCACGGGCCGGCAAAGTTGAACTTCGCGCGTCGCAGGCCCGGCGCTGGGTGGCCGAGCCGGAGTGCGCTCTCCTCGCCTGCGGGAGCGTGGGCTGGGGCTGCGGCGAAGGTGCGTGGCGGGGCTGGGGGACGCGGGGGTCCGGGACCCGGGGCGGCACTCGGGGAACTTTAGTGCCGGGCCCTCGCAGCGTCGTGGCGGCCTGCGAGCACGCCTGAGGGGCCTCGCGGGTCCCCGGTGGCCTCTCCTCGAGGCCCTCCCAGACTAGGCTGCGGAGAGCTGAGCGCGTGCCGGGAGCCCTCGGTGCGGGGGAGGCACGCACGGGCGCGGGCGGAGACTGGGGGTTCTGGGATTCGGGTAAGGACCGGGATTTCTCCATCACGGCCCCTCCCCCAATACAAAGTGGGACCCTTGGAGGGCCGGAGGGAGGGGTCGAAACCCGAGGTGGCCGGACGAGAACGCGGGAAGCAATTAAAACTCCTCCTTTCGGATTAACAACCAAAAATTGATCGATGTGTCAGGAATACCGCTGATTTATGAAAGGTGCTTATTTCTCTGGTATGGAGGATTTTATGTTCTCCAGGTGAAACCGAGTTCACCCAGCTCCAGCGTAGATTGATGTTTTAATAAAAATAAATAAAGGCGAAAAGCTCGCCTGGTCTTTGGGGACATCGAGTCTCAAATCGCAGAGTTAGACTAACAAATCAAATTGCATTATCTTTACATTTCATGTCTTAATCGTGTGCCTAAAAATCACAAGCAAGCCGGAGAGCGCCCTCATTTCGAAAGTTTTAATATAATGCTGAAAAGTTGGAACATCTAGCAATCAATGTTTCATAAGCAAACTGGCACGGGGAGCGCCGTGTAATTGTGATAAGTGGCAGGCGTCGCGGAGCGGGCGCGGGGCGAGCGCGGGCGGCGGCGGGAGGCGGCGCGGGTTCCGCCGGGGAGAGGGTGGCGGCGGCGGCGCCCGGAGCGCGCGGCGCCCGTAGATGGCGCCCTGGCCCCACGCTAGGCTCGGGAGCCGCGCTCCGCCGGGCCGCGCGCGGGCGGGGGAGCTGGCGGGGGCGCGGGGCGGGCGCGCAGAGCGAGGCTCCGCACTGGCGGTGGACTTGGACCAGGCCGCGCGGCACAGCGCGAAAAATCTCCAGTTTATTGTTGGCGTCGTTAATTTAAGGCCTGAGCAGTATTGGGGGCGGATGGGGGTCCTTGAGTCTGGGATGTCCATAGGAGCCTAGGGTCTGCCCTGGAGAGACCCCTACCTGGCTGCGGCCCTGGCCTGGTGGCCACCGCGCAGCTCCAGACCTGGCTCTCCCCGGGCGCGCGGCCCAGGCTGGGCCCTGGGGTGAAGATACGCGTGGGTGTGGGCGAGGGTTCGCCGTGCGGCGACAAGGACGCCAAATTCAAAGCTGCCCACCGATCACTCCAGAAGGCGGCCGGGACGGTCAAGAGGCCGCCCGCACCCCGCGCGGGACGCACTATCCGAGCCTGCGCAGGCTCTGCCGCCGCGGCAGCTAGTGCGCCGCGCTTTGCAATGTAAATTTCAGCGGGACAAATTGCTTATTAATAGTCTAGAAGAGAAGCGGGTTTCTTTCTTTCTTCTTTTCTTTATCTGTTTTTATTTCTGCATGCCCCCCAGCTATGCCCTGGGCAGCCTCGCCGCCCAGCAGTTTCCTCTTCATTTCAATATCCTAAAGAAAATGCAAATTTCCACAGTGTGGCCTTTTTAAAAAGTTAAATTAGCAACAGCTTTAAGTGACTCCATTAGTATGGAAAACATACACATGTTTAGTGTGAGAATAGCTTCCCTTTCATAGGGCTCACTCTGGACTGTACATTTAGCAGACCCTCGCAGGGGGAAAGAATCTAGTCGCTGCCAGCGTGTCGCCAGAGGCGCACCCCCGAGTGGCCTGCGCTGGGCTTCCCGGGAGAGATTGCCCCGACACCGTGCGCCGCCGCACCCCGACCGCCGGCTTGGATCCCTTAGAAGTCGCGAGAATGAGGGCGAAAGGGTTTGTGCAGGCGGGAAGGGAGGCGGGCTTGACACATTTCTGTCCAAGGGCGGTGTGCTCATCCTGCCTTCCCAGCCTCTTTGTCCGGGTCCCCGCAGCTCAGATAATTGAGCGGACTGAGCGGGCCTGGCCGCTGTCACCCACCTCCACGCTTTTGCGCAGGAGAAGGAGTATGTACACGCTCTCTTGAGCAGTGGCCAGGGCGTAGACGAAGGTCGCGGGCAGAGGAGGACGTCAGTGGCATGCCGACCTGTTCACCTGCACCCCTTGGCTCTACCACCCCAGCTCCTTTGCCTGGGTTGGCAAACCCGATGTTTCAAACCAGAATCTCAGTGGCAAAGTTTTGCGCTCCGTTGGCTTCTAGATGAGGTGGTGCAGTCGCGCCATGGGATCTGTCTGCCCCCCTTCTTTACCTTTGAGCCAGTGGCAGGGCACGCCAACCCAGTCCAGGAAAGAGTTAAGATTTATGGTGTGCCGGAGAGTTCTTGTTAGGATGTAATCTGCATTTTTAAACTACTGCTAATAAAAAGTGAGAAGTTTTGAGACACCTTTCTTGATTATACCTTTGGTGATACTTTAGGTTTTACATTTAATTTGCATTTTGTTCTTAGTGAATATTGAAGTCTTGAGTGGAGGATTGAATTTTATTAGGACATCTGGACTGACAATATCAAATCAGACACCAGTGTCCCAAAGCATGCTAAAATTTCAGAGTTAATTAGAACGCAGTGTGTTTAATTAAAGCCAATTATAATATTTGAAATTATCTGATCGATCGGTGTTTCTGCAGTTTGGGTCTGTGGAGGTGTTGATTGGCGGACTGCGCGCGCCATTTCGATCTAGAAACTGCTCTGGGGGAAGTTTGCTTTGTAAACTGGCGGGGCGGGCGCTTGCGGAATCCGGTCCGGGGCTCCGGCTCGGGCTCCTCCTGCCGGACTGCCTTGGGGCGCCGCTGAAGGCAGCTCGGGAAATCCCAGCTCGTTGCGAAATCTCTGTACCTTTTCGGATCCGACGGACCCCTGGCACGCACGAGCCGTCTTTCCCCGCTCTGGTGCGCCTGCCGAGCGTGTTGCGAAGAGGCAACCTTTAAGGTTGCAAGGTGCGTAGGGAGAAGCCCGACTGGTGGAGAGCGAGTGTGTGGTTTCGGATTCTCGCTCCTACCGAGGAGCTCCAGGGACTGACTCGGAATATGGGGTTAGCCAAAGTGACCGGAAGGGCCGGGGGAAAGTTAGGACCAGGGGAGAGGAATTAACTGTTTCCTTTCTAATTTCGCACTCCGCAAGAGCCCAGGCGCGCTCGGCATCCTCGGCCCCGCTCGGAGCTAGGCTTTCCGGGGAGGCGGTCGAGAGCGGGCCGGCTGGCGTCCGCGGCCCCCGCAGGGCCAGGCAACTTGGAGCGTGCGGTTCCCTGCGGGGAGCGGGCTCGGTGCTCGCCGCCCGGCCTTATTCCGGGTGCCTGGGCTCGTCCTGACTTTGCAGACACACGTGAGCGGCAGTTAGGACCAGGCGGCGGGCGGACGGCTCTGCGCGCTCCTGGGGTCACCGGGTCAGCGAGGCCTAGGTGCACCGGGCGCGCAGGACCCGCGGCCCAGCCGTTGCGGGCGGGCGGGCGGGGAGCGGCGGCGGCCACCTGCCCGGGCCTGGGTGGGAGTCTGGGCGGCTCGGCTCGCGGCGGCACTCTGCTCTGCTCACCCCAGGAGGCGCTGTTTGTCAAACTTGGCCGCCTCGGCAGGAGGCGCCTGCACCTTCTCACTTGGAGTATTGAGCCCTTTTCGGTCCTTGGGGTCGGCCTGCAGGAGCCTGACCCTTCCAGAGTGACCGGGCTTGAGGAGGCGGTGCAGAGATCCGGGGTCTGAGACCCTCCGATGGTCGCTTTTTAGCTGTGAATCCTTCCAGCCAGGCCTTGCGCCTTCCAGCGCAGGGCAGAGGAGCCCGTAGGAGCGCCCTGTGTGTGCGGGGCCAGATGCCCAGTGACTTGCCTCCCAGGGCGGGCGGGAAGCGCGTCCTGGCTTGGGTTCTGTCTCCACAGCCTCCCTAGAACCCCGCAGCCTCCGTCCCTGTCCAGCCAGGGGGAAGGCGCGGTCCCTGGGCCGGGAAACCTCCCCAGACTCTGGCCCGGCCCCCTTTGCGAGTGGCTTAACAGGTTGGGGTGGCCTGAGTGCGGAGCCCCGGCTTTCCTGACTCCCCAGGCCCACCGGCCCTTTGTACCCCGCGCGGTACAAGGCTAAGCCCGGGCGCACTCGGGCCGCGCCCCTGATCCACGCCGGGCAGGGTTTGCAAGTGCCCGGCTGTGTCACCTCGCCCCGCAGTGCGCGGGACTTCCTAGGTGCGCCCTCCCAGGGTTACTGTCTTCTCCGGCTCTCCCAGCCTCTACGGCCTCCTGCTCGCCAGTGCCCAAGGTCAGTCTGGCTCTGCGCTTTCGGGTTCTTTTCCCGAGCTCTGCCTGTGGCGCCGGGTCCCGAGCGGGGCTGGAGGCCGGGTCACCGGCGCGGTCTGAGCGTGACCCCCGGGCGCGGAGGACGTGGGGGCGGGCCGCGCCTGCAACTCAGCACTGGAGGCGGGAAAGCGAACCGCTGGCCTTCGGCGCGTGGCTCCCACCCTTTCCCGAGGGCTCTGAGGGGCACCGCCGCGCAGCCTGGGCCCGAGGACACCGGCTCTACGAGGGAGCCGCACCCGGCCGCGCCCCGCACCCCGGATCCCTCTTAGGCATGGCTTCCAGGAACCGTGGCCCGGGCTTCTCAACGCCGGAAATGCAGTTTCTGACTCCTTGGAAGGCTGGTAGGGAGGGCGGCTGGCTCCCCGGGCTCGGCCGGGAGCCAGAAGGGGCATTCACAGAGTGCCCCCTGTACACGAGTCCAGCGCGGACTCAGAGGCCGGCCGTGCACCCTGGGACCCCAACTTGGCCGAAGTTTCTGGATGGCTCGGAGGCCGGCACCAGCCTGGCTCCTGCTCACCAGGCCCCGCACCACGCGGGCGTGGAGGACCCGGGACGGGGGAGACGCGAGGGAGAAGTTCACGCCTGGCGCGCGAGGAACCGCCCGCCCCCTACCGCGGGTGGGTAGTGGCGCGGGCGGAGGGCTTGGCGCGCGCGGCGGTCCGGGCACGGCGCGGCCGGCAGGGAGGCCGGAGCGGGCCTGGGCGCGGGCGCCGCGCGGTTGTACCGCCTGGCCCAGCCTCCGGTGGTGCCGCGAGTCAGCGGCCAAGCGCGGCCGCGGCCTTGCGCCCTGGAAGCCGCTCCCCGAGCGGGGCTCCAGGGGCTGCGGGCGCTGTCTCTTTAAGGTCACTGCCTGCTCCGGCACGACGTGGGGAGGACAGCTGGGCACTGGCCATCTGACTGACTCCGGCGTGACATCTGGGAGCCCACTGGTGTGTGGCACGCGAAGCGCTTGATGCCGCTATTTAAATGCAAATGCGAGGGGGCTCATTGAAGCCTCTCCCCGTAAATCCGCACAAAAGGAATACTTCCCACCCTCCGAGGAGGAGGAGGCGGCGGCGGCGCGAGGGCCACCCGTGCAAATCGCGTTGAGCGCGGGGCCCTGAGCGGTGGTCGCCGCCGTGGCGGCCCGCGGGGTTTCCAGCGAAGGTCAGGCCCCACCCGGGCCGGCCCCTGGGCGTCTGTCTGGCCCCTGGGAGCGCTCTGTGCGCGGAGGCTGGACCGGCAGTAGCGGCGGGCCTGCGCAACTTCCACAGTGTCAGCCTGTCCCCCCCACCCCCCCGGCGTCTCCTGCCGGGGTACTGGGCGCCCCTAGGTCCCCAGAGAGAGGGGCGGGGCAGGGCTCCCACGGGGGGCGGCGGGCGCGGGCACGCGCTGCAGCCTCTCTCCGTACATCCGGGATGGGCCTGCAGCCCCCTCCCCTCCCTGGCCTGGGTGCTGGGCCCCTGGCTCCTCACGGCCCGCTGCTCCCGCCCCATCAAGGCGAACCCCTGGAGTGGGGCGAGGTGGGGGCCGAGGGCACTGCCCTCCCAGGCTGCTCCGCAGCAGGCCCGTGTGGAGACCCTGCCCGGGTGGCGAGTCCCTGTGCCCGCAGCTCGCAGCCAGCAGTGGAGTGACAAAAAAGATAAAGTTGGTGAATGATAAAGACCGTATTTTCCACGCTTTGGGTGCGGGACCAGATGATCTAGAAAATGAGCTGAAATGGATTCAGCCTCCGAGCCTGTTGTGAGAGCAGCTGACGCCCCCATTTCGGGCCAGATGGCTGCTGAACACAGATTTGCATTCATTTTCGCTTAATATCGTCCAAAATAGTGGGGCAGCTGCATTTGTTGTCAAAAAGGTTTAAAACCCCTTTTCTTTCTGGGGCAGGATCGTTACCTTCTGTGATGGGCTTATAGAACTTTTTTTCCCTCTTTAGTCAACAGTATCAGATTTAGAAGGATTTGTTTTTAAACCTTCTAATTTGGTAATCAGATTTAAATCGCCTTGGCGCGTGTAATCTGAATTAAAGATACTGTAAATGATTTTAAGCATGATACTTTCGTTAGAGCAAAGAAGGGGGCACCTCCAGCCTGGGCTGGGCATTTTAGGAAGTGTGCTACAAAGGAAGCATTGTCTCCTCTTTCCAACTTCATCTTTTCCGAGCAGGCACTTTGCATAATCTGACAATAACGCTTGCCTGGGCGCTTGCCTTGCGTGAGCCCCCGAAGCAGCTAAACACGCAGAGACAAAGCCATGTCTCCACCCCACCCTCCACCGTTCAGCAACTTTATTTTGCGTTGTCCCTCCACGAAGAAAGTGTTCCCTCTTCCAGTGGGTTGGCTGTGGGTGGAAAGCGCTGGGCTTATTAGGAATACAGAAATTTTCTTTTAATTTATCGTGAATAGTTTCCATACACTTTGATTTAAGGTTATTAACATTCTATAGACAGTGGCATCTTTAATATGTGGCGATCGCTTCTAAAGACTAATCTCATTACCCTCAAATAGTCATAAAATATGATTTTATTATACTTACGTATTTAATTAGACGGCCGGCACCGGAATGGATTTTGAGATGGGACTGGCGCAACAGCTGTGGTAATTCACTTATCTTTGGCAATAGTCATTAACCCCCAACACCAGCAAAATAGATTGCTTTCCAGAACTGCTTTTTTCTCACCCCTTCCAAGAGGCTTGGGGGTCCCCAGATAAGGTAAATCGGACTTCGATTTTCCCGATTAATTAAAATATTAGCGTACACACACTGCCAATTCATGAAATAAAAGGAGTGCCACCCCAGACCCGGCATGAAGAGTCTGTCCTGCAGCACACTTGCACCTTGAAATCTGTTTTTTTTGTTTTTGTTTGTTTTAATCAAAAGGGCCTGATTTCTCTCGGCAGGGAAGTGCTGGGACAGCTCCCGGTAGTCCCCTGGGCCCCCGCTCCGTGTCACGCACAGGTCCTTTCGGTGGGCAGTGCGCCTGGGCGCTGAGTCCTGGCTTCAGGAGCCCGGCCGCCGGGCCCACGCGCTGCTCGCGCCCCGCTGCCCTCCCGATTCCTCGAAACCAGGTCTGGAAAGTCGCGCGCCGCGCGCTCACCCAGGCTCAGCGGCACCGAGGGCAGGACCCCGGCGCCCGCAGCGTCTGCTCGGCTTTTAGAGCGGCTGGCGCCGGGGAGGTCTGGTCACCGCGCGGGGCGCGCAGCCGGACACCGGGCCCCGGGTCGCCGGAGAGGCCGGGCGCGCTTCCTGTCTGCCCAGGGAGCCCGGAGCCTTCTTTGTCACTCGCTGCGCCTAAGGACAGGCCGGGGGACGGGGTCTCCCGTGGCCACGGGGAGAGAGAGCGCGCATCAGGCAGAGCCCGCCTCCGACGTGGGTGCCCCAGCCCGAAACACTCGGTGGCCTCCGCCGGGGCGGAGAGCTCGAGCGCCCCGCGAGGCCCAGCCGGGGGCACATCGGCCCCCCCAGCAGCCTTCGGTCGGCTTGCAAACTGGGCTGAAATGCGCGCCCCGCCTTAGCCGGGGAGCCCTGCCCCACCCCTCCAGCCCCCGCCCCGGCCGGGTGCTCGCCCCTCCAGCCCCCTGTCTGCGGCCTGCCGGCTTCTACCCGCCTCCCGCTCTGGGCCGTCCCGGGGCGACCCGCGGCCCCTCGCGTTTACGGCCGGCGTCTGGGCAACTGGGGGCGCCCCTGCGTTTTACCCTCTCCTCCCCACCGTGCTTTGACTTGTGTGGCTGATGTCGGGAGGAAGGGTTGAGGGGCCAGGCTGCAGCCGCGCACTGCCTGTCTGTCTGCTTTGAAGACTGATTTGGGCGAGGAGAAACTTCCTTGGCGGCGGGTGGGTGCGAGGAGCCGCGGCGCGCGGCTGGGGGCGGTGGCGGCGGCGGGGCTCGCGGGGCTCGCGGGGCTCGAGCCGGCTCGCGGCGCCGTCAGGCAGTCAGTCGGCGAGCGCGGCGGCGGCGGCGGCGGCGGCGAGGGGCGCGGCGAGGGGCGGCCGCTCCCATATATGGCGCAGGCGCCGCCCCCCGACGTCACCCTCTGACAGCGCCGCTCCCGGGGGCTTCGAGTTTTGGCTCCCGGGAAAGGGTCCATTCCTCGGGGAGAGAGGGCTGAGTTTTGTGCGCCTCCGTCCGCTGCGCGCGCCGCTCCAGGCCCCGCCGCGCCCCGCCTGCGCCCGGGACTGCGCCGCGGCACTCACTGCCCCGTTTATTTGTCTTTGGAGCAGGCGGGCCGCGCCAGAAGCGGGCGATCCCGCAGTGCCCTGCAGCCGCGGACGCCGCCTGGCTAGGATGACACCACGTTGAGCGCGCCTGCAAACAACAACAACAACAACAAGCGCCGCCGCGGCCACCGCGTCCTGCTCCTCCGAAGCGCCGCCGCCGCCGCCGCCGGTGGAGCCGCCGGTGGAGCCGCCTCCGCGCCCCCGGCCGTCCGGAGCGCCCAGCCGCCGGTGTATGTCGCGCCTGCCCGGGACGGGCTGAAGCCGGCGGCGGGCCGGACCGCAGGCGCCGAGCAGGGCCAGCGCGGCCAGGGCAGCCGCCTGCCGCCGAGCCCCCCAGCGCCGCTGCTCGCGGAAGTGCTTTCGGCCGGGAGCGGCGGCCGCCGCCAGCAGTTTTCATGTTTGGGATTCAGGAGAATATTCCGCGCGGGGGGACGACCATGAAGGAGGAGCCGCTGGGCAGCGGAATGAACCCGGTGCGCTCGTGGATGCATACGGCGGGGGTGGTGGACGCCAACACAGCCGCCCAGAGGTACGTACCGGCCGCCCCCGCGCGCCCCGGGCCCGGCCCCGCCGGGTCCCCGCGGCCGGCCGGCGCCGCGCTCCTCACCGGGCCGCTGTCTCTTTCCTCCCGCAGCGGCGTGGGGCTGGCGCGGGCGCACTTCGAGAAGCAGCCTCCTTCCAACCTCCGGAAGTCCAATTTCTTCCACTTCGTGCTGGCGCTCTACGACAGGCAGGGGCAGCCGGTGGAGATTGAAAGGACCGCTTTTGTGGACTTTGTGGAGAAAGAGAAAGTAAGTGCAAACACACAATCACACCCTCCGGCTTCCTAGAAGTGGGAGGCAGGCGGTGCCCCAGCGCGGTGGCCCCGGGTGCCCCCCTCGGCGGCGGGGACGGCTCGGCCAGGCGCCCCTGCCGCCGCCACGTGCGGCCGACCGGGCCCGCGGAGGGCTGGGCAACTTCTCTGCGCCCCCGGACTCACTCCGGGCGAGGAGGGCGCTGGGCTTCCAGCAGGAAAGTGACATCAGCGCGCTGCTCCCGGCTAGGAGTCCTGCCTTGTATGAGGCCAAGGGACCTCGGTCGTAGAGGGGGACCGAGTGCGGTGGCCGCGCCGGACACCAGGCGCACTAAACGCAATTATTTATCGTTACTTTCAGGAGCCCAACAACGAGAAAACCAACAACGGCATCCACTATAAACTCCAGTTGCTCTACAGCAACGGTAAGTGGCAGCGGCTGCTGCTGCATTCCCGCCCCGCTGGCTCGCTTTCTCCTTTTCCGCGATGCTTAAAGGACGTAAAGATTTCGAGATTAAAATGACACGGATGTAAACACGAAATCTTCTCATGGCATAGAAGGAAAACAAAACACAAACGATCAATAAGTCGATGGCACTTCACATGATTAACCGGTCCGGCTTGAAGTAGAAAGTAAAAAGGGGATCGATGTGGGCGCCAGCAGAACATCACTTTTAAGTGACTTTTTTCAATTTTGCAAATTAATGTTAATTATTGAGATGGGGGTAGCTCTGTGTATCCAGCACAGCTTACTTTCTGTGCACGGATTTTTAAAAAATCCTCGAGAGACACTAGAAAGAGTTGAGACTCTCAGTTTCCATTTTGTGCTTTCTGTTTTCTAAAAATAAATGAGCACATGGGCCCTCTCCGTTCAGCAACCAGGCCTGCTCTCAGCCAGGCAGAGTCCTTTGCTCCTTTCAATGCAAACCCTAAGAGTCTCAAGGTTCTTAGTTAAGAAAAAAGAAAAAACGAGTGACTGGGTTTTCTTTCCTGCCTTTCAGAGGCATGCCTAAGTTTTGCTGCATCACCGCGGCAGCAGTCCTGAGCTACCCACTTCCTGTGCCCCCGAGTGCCCTCGCTGAAGTCCTGATGAGAATTTGTCCCTGTTTCTTGCAGGAGTCAGAACGGAGCAGGATCTGTATGTTCGCCTCATAGATTCAATGACCAAACAGGTGAGCAAGTTTAAGCCTCTTGCACTAGTTTTCAGTGCTCAGCTGGGGCTGTCCTGGAGTTTCAGGGAGGAGAGGGCTGGCAAATAGATCTGGTGTATTTGTTTCTCATTTAGTTTTCTTGACATGCTAATAAGAATTCCCTATTTATTGGAATAAATGAAGCGATTGGTGAAATAGTTTATGTTGTCATTAGAACAGGACATATATGCTTTATTAAATGGCTTGTGATGGGAATCAAATTTTGTCTTAATTAATCATGGTAATTAATATTTGACAGAAAATTTTCAAGATCTCCCCCTTGTATATTTTTAAACGTTTCTCTCTCTACTTGGAATCATTTCATTGATTTTTTTCCCCTCCATAACAAAGGCAACTAACTCTTTTCCAAAGCCCATTGAGTTGGAGTTGATTAGTTCATTTTTTTCTCCTTTCCAGTGTGATAGTCTCGTAACAGGAGGCGTGTATTTGGATTTAAAAGTTAAATGTGTTGGGGTGAAAAGTCACCTTGTTCTCCTCTAGTCCATCTTCACCTCTCAGCCCCCCAGCTCCATAATTCAAACTCTGAGCTCCAGGGGTCACCCAAACCTGTCCATTGCTCTGGGGGCAGCTTCTCATCCTTTTCCACTCTCTGTCATACCTTGTAAATAACATAATTACAAGCAGTTCCTTATTAAATTATTTAACTTGTCTTGGTCAACTTTTCCGATCATAACTTGGCTATCAGTCGTGTGATTAAGTGCAGGAGAGCGCTTCATTGCTTTTTGACATTGTGCAGTCTTGGGCTGGTTTTGTGTTGCGTGGTGTGTTGTTGCTTAGTTGTTTTTAAAGATTTTTTCCCCATTTTCTTAAAATAGCGTTGGGGGAGGAGGCCAATCCAATTCCTCAGTGAAATCCACTTTGCGCAGGTTGATTTAAAATATGCTTCCAAACTGAGCTTCACGCTTAGAAATGAAAGTGGCGTCTTCCGTTTTGATGTTAACTTTAAAAATTGTGAGACAAGTGGAAAAGAACTCTCTCGTCCTTCTTGCAGCCCAGCACCCATGCTTCGTACTGTCTGCAGGGCAATTAGTTTTCAGATTTTACTTCCCTTTGAAAAAGTTTGTCCTTACCTAGGCAACAAACTTGCTGGATTTTAGTGTCTGCAGTGGTAAACCAGTGTGGTTTTCTCTTAGAGTAAAACAGATCTGACAGGTAAACTATGGTCTTTCCGACAAAGGCGGTGGAGGCGGTGCGCCCTTGGATAATTATTTTACTAGGATTCAGTGAAGCCTTTGGAACTCCGGCTCCGCGTGGACAGGGTGCTTTTATTTCCTTTGTATATAAGGGCTAAATGTTTTGGGAAATCGCTGTTCTAACGAAGAGGTTGATGCAGGCAGTGCTAGTTTATGCACAGAGGAGGAGGAGGTTTCCGTTTTAAGTGCACTTTTATTGTTCATTTATCCCTGTACCTTTGCAGTATAAACAGTTGAAAATAAAGGCATTTAATCTCCTCTCACTGACGGAGATGGGGGGTGGGTGGGGAGAGAAGGAAAGAAATAGCCCAGTAACTGATCAAAGAGTCAATGGCGCTGAACCGACAGTTTATGGATTTCTGTTTGTGCTACAAAATAAAAAATAAATCAAATATAAATACGGGGATCCATCCGAGGACGAGCCGCGCTCTCAGAAGTGCCAGCGCCCGCCGCGGCCACGCGCCCCGAGCCCCAGGCGGCCCGGCGGCCTGCGGTGACACCATCACCGCCGCCGTTCCCAGCCTACCGGCAGGGAGGCGCTGGGAGAGGGGCTCGCGGGAGCCCCGCGCTCTTCCCAGAGGGCAGCCCCGGGCTTCCTCGAGAAAGGGCTTTGTCCGCCTGGAAGTGGACGGAAGTGTCAGAAGTCCCGGGGAGGTTGGAAGCAATTTCCAGATCGTTTTCGGGGGGCGGGGGCGGGAACTGGAGCGAGGACTCCCCTCCCCCTTCCGTGGAATTTTCTGCGGGGGAACTTGTGGCTCCCGGCCCCCGCCCCCGGCCCCTCCCCCAGTGGCCTTTTCCACTTTCTTTTTTTTTTTTTTGCCCTCTCTGTTTTGGGGAGGCCGGCGGTGGGGCAGGCGCGGGCGGCCCCCGGCACGGGTTCCCGGCGGTGGAGCCGGGCTGAGCGCGGTAGTGAGCGCACCTAGGGCTTCGCACCATCTGGCGGAGCCTCTGCTCAAAACCCAGCAGAGCGTGTGTGCGCAGACATTGCCTTTTTACCCGAGAAAAATCATTGTTAGCAGTTTCAAAATAAACACCAGATTGGCCATTAGCACTTTCTTTGCAAATATCATCCGGCGAGGAGCACGTGGCCGCGCGGGCCCGGGCGCCCCGGGGCCCCCAGGCCTCCTGCCGGGCGCCCGCCAGGTCTGGCCCGGCGCGGCCACGTGCGGCTGCAGCGCCCGGGTCCCCGGGGCCGCCCGCCGCGGGCGGAGCTCGGCCGTGGCCGGACGCTCGGGCGGCCCTGCGGGCTCGGGGCAGCGGCGGCGGGGCCCGGGGCGGGCGGCCCACGCAGGCGCCGGGGCTCGGAACTTGGGGGGGCGGCCGGGCGCCGGACTCTGCATCCCGGGGGGCGCTCGGGGCAGCCCTTGACATCAGGCAAACGGCTGGCCGGGCGGCTCGTCTCCGCTTTTTTAGTCCTGGAGCGCTCTGATCCGCTTCTCCCTCCACGCAGATCGGAACTCGGGATAGATAATGGCCCGAGGACGCGGCCCGGCGCCGGCAGCAAGGGGCCGGTGCCCTCGCTCCCTGCGCGGGGGCCTCGGCCTCCGTCTCCCGGCCCGAAAGCGGCCGGCGTCCTCCCGAGCAGAAGGCCCCGCGCAGGCCCGGCGGGCGCCCAAGAGAGGAGGCCGCCTCGGCCTAGCCAGGCTCGGGTGACCCCGCCGGGAGGGCGAACTCCCCCGGACGCCGCCTCCCCTCGCCCGCCGTGCACCTGCCGCCCGCGAGGCCCGCAGAGCCCGGGGGGGGCGACGGGGCGCCACCGCCGCGGGCGCCGCGTAACCTCGCCTCTGCTTGTCGCCCGCGCAGGCCATCGTCTACGAGGGCCAGGACAAGAACCCGGAGATGTGCCGCGTGCTGCTGACCCACGAGATCATGTGCAGGTGAGCCGGGCGCCGGGGCGCCAGCTGCGCCCACAAAGGGCGCGCGTCCGGGCGCCGCCACCCCTCCCCGCTTCGGGACGGGCATCGATTGAAATGTAATCGGGCCGCGCGCGGGTCGCCGAGGAGCCGGGCTCATCGACCCCCCGGTGATGGCGATCGCCGCGGTCGGTTGCCCGGCGGAGCGGATTAATATGTGGGCCGTGTCGCTGCCGTGTGGTCAGAAAAGGATCACCGGTCCTCGGCCAGGCGTCTGTCCGCGAAGCCGGGGAGTCGGAGTGCGCTGGAACCGCTTCCCTCCCCTCCCTCCCCAGCGCTTGCAGCCCGAGATACACGATTGTCTGTTATTGATAGAAAGGAAGCTCTCCTGTACTTATTATAGAGCTCGTGTGTGTGAGAATTGGATTGCGATTCTGTCAGTTAACCTCTTTTCCAGAGCAGCGAGGCATCGTTCATATTGTTGTTAGATAGCTTGCACGTTACTTGAGATCTCTGTCAGAAGAGCAATTTCCCACCTGTTTTTTTTCTTTTTCTAACTACCACCAGAGTTTCACCCCTACATGGCAAATAAAAATGCATCATTGACTTTGTATGTGCGGCATGTGAAATATAGTTGCCGGGGATGATAAGGACCTACTTTGCAGGCGCCGGCTACAGTAGCGGGCCGCAGACTCTGAGGGGCATACTCCGCCTGGCTGATGCCTCTTGCCTCAATGCCATTTCTGAGCAGACGTATTGTTACAGCACTAATATACAAAAGCTGACTTTTTCTCATATCAGGTAATAAATATAAATTACAACCAATAAAGTGGAATTTCTTTATTATCCACTTCTGCATGTACTGCAATTAACATAGAAAGCGCACAGATGTGATTTAAGCTCTAAGTGGAAGACTGTAGACTTTCTTTAATCACTTTAGCTGTCAGCTTTAAAAGGCTTTATATACTTTGCCTACCATATGGTGTTAATTTAGCTAATTTAGACATGTAACCATTATACAAGTATGCTTTTTTAAAATGCAAGAAGCATAACATTTTTGTTTCATTTCTGCTTTAATTAAAGTTTCAATAACGGAGTTAAGGTAGGCTTAAAGAAGGAACAATAGAAGTTTCTGATAGATTGATGTACGCTTTTGTGGTTATAATTAATAAATGCCCAAAAGAAATATTGGTTGAAGGTGGCATCTTGCATCTTTTCCAGAAATAACAGCTTGACAATTAGAGGTAAACAAAAGCTGAAGCTGTGAAAAGTTATTCCCAAGCCTCCTGCCTCCCCTTCTCCTCAGTTCATTGCAAAGACAAACACCGACAACATTTTCCATATTTTAGCATTGCAATTTATATAGTAGCTCAGAACCCTCCTAGTATTAGCAGATCCGCTCAACTTTGCTCCTTCCGGTAGAAAGTTACATCACAAGTTGAGCCGCAGAGCACGTGAACTCGCTGGGTTTAAATGTGCCAAACCGCTTGGTAGGATAACTTATTTTCTTGACTCCAACGGCTTTACTGTCAGACTTCAAAAAAAAAGAAAAATTACAAGTCGGGCATAAGAGGATGAGACGTGTGTTAAAACCAGTGTTTACTGTTATCCCCACAGCCGGTGCTGCGACAAGAAGAGTTGTGGCAATAGAAATGAGACACCCTCAGACCCTGTGATCATTGACAGGTAAGGATGACTTCTTTATTTTTCAAAACAAAACCGTAGCCGCAACAAAACCTATGGCCTGGCTTGGGTTCCAGTTGCTCCTTGTTTTTGAGTCTGGTGTTGAGCTCATCTCGTGCGTGGCACCATTTGTTGTCGGCGTGTGTTATCATGCACAGGTGGGTTGACTTGGAAACCTGGTGGCTGGCTCTGTGGGGATTCAGTAATTGCTTGCGAGTTGTCAAGGGAAGCAGTTTCATCTGCCGCTGCTCTCACTGTGAGGAGCACTTTATGCCTAGAGACTTTCTGGCTTTAAATCCAGAGATATGTCATAAAATGCTTTTTGCTAATTTGTTAACAAGTATTTCATTTTTGCATTATTTTTTTTTATCTCAGATGATAGCCGAAGTTGAGACTTGGGTGGTGTTCCTGTTGTAATTGTTGCCCAGTGTTAGAATGAATTTAATCTGCTCTCAATTAGTTGTAAAATGTCTCTTAATTTTTTTCCAATTGTGGCTGTCGTTTTATGTCAAGTAGCAAATATGTAACTAACAAACCAAAGTTGTTATAATTGAAACTAATTACACATGCTGGTTACATTCTCCAACATTAATTTCCATAACTAGATTAGCTGTATGCATTCTTTACATTTGCTGCTCTTCATCTTGCTATTTATCATCTTCCTTGGGCAACGCTGCATCCTTTTAGGACCCTAATCATTAGTCCTCATAGCACTAACGTGTGTTTGGCATTGCTTTTGAAAAACAACAGAACCACCACCACCCTCCTCTTCCAGCCCAAATCACCGGGGTTTCGGTGACCTGGGCGGCGGGAGGAGGATTTCTTCCTTCCCAACAGTGGGCTGACAGCGAAAGGCCCAGTGTGTGAGTGACTGCAGATTTTGAAACTGGTACCCAAGTCGAATAGATGTTAGATGTGTACATATGACACCAGTTTTGTGAAGCAGAGGTTCAGACTGTTTTGAAGAGGGGTTGAATTTCAGCAGCTTTCATTACAAAGTTATCTTTTGATCATGAACTTTGCTGTCCAGTGTCTGAAAAATTAAACCCGGAAAACTCTATGAGTTAAGCCTAAAGAAATATGCGCCACCAGTGGAGAGCAATGCTAATGTTTAACTAGCTGGAATAGCTGTTTGCTTAGTGGAGAATGTTCGGTATCTGACAGAAGGGACAGCTCTCTTATTAGTAATCAAATAGGGTTGACCAGTTGTGGCCGTCACTCAGGCAACTGAGAACAAGTCCAACACTATATAGGACTCGAACTACAAAAATCAATGTAATTATATTTGTTTTCAGTGTTGTGGCTATGGAAATTATACGGCCTTGGAGTGTTGTAACTGAATTTATTTTATTTTTTTGAATGGCAGAAAGTATTTGAGCAGCTATTGGAATCTTGTCTGAGTATAAGATGCTTGAAAGGGCAGTGCGTGTGTGCTCGGATGCAGGATGGTAAAGGGTTTCATCTTTTGAGTTTTCCTCAATTTGTGTTGTTTATACATTATGAAAAGATGACTTGTTTTTACCTCGTGAGGTTTTAGCATGGTATGGTAATGAAGTAGCCATGTTGACTCAACTAGCAGTTTGGATGCTGCGTGTTTCCTTCAAAATCACTTTTGGTTTATGCGACGTTCAATCATTTATTGACTGTTGATACTGAATGACTCTTGATACTGTTTTTATCACACGATGGAAACAACTTCCTTAGATATGCAGAAATGTTCTCTTCAATTCTTGTCTGAGTAAATGCTGTCTTATATTTGGTTAATTAAAATATGTGCGGAGATTACTGATACCTCTCTAACCTAAGAGAGGTATGTGATCATTTGATATTCTGGAAGCATGAGAGGAGGCGAAAAATGTAAAAACATTTGGCTAATGGATTTACCAAGTTTATTTGAATAAGGAGAATTGCAGCTCCATTTACGCCAGGCGTAAATGCTTTGGAGGTCTTAATTATTGATGAAAAATCTGCTCTGCTTCTAAATTCCAAGATATGACAATTTTATAGGAATTCTAATCACCTTCCATGGTAGGGATCTTAAGGTAAGGATAGCTGTATGTAATGACGAATAGAATGTACATTTTTAGCATTCTTCAGAGACCTGTCACTTATCATGACAAATCCTGTTTGCATTTTGTTGCTTGATGTCAATCTTTGTGAAATGTAGTATTGGCACAGTCTCCAGTTTAAGGCGCATTTCTAGGGGGTGGAAAACGATGAGTTTGGTGTTCGCTAGGGCAAGTTGTGTTAATCAGAGAAAGAAAAATGCCAATAGGAGGGAAATACCTTCAGAGTGATGTAGTCTTTTGCAACTGAGATGCGTTTCAGTTTCATAATGATGATCATTTCTGTGGCGTGTGTGTCGCCTCCTGAAATTAGTTGCTCATGTTGAGTTTCTAGCCTGGGCTTTCTCTTGAGTATTGCAGAATAAAATACCCCATCAGGTCGGTGAGTCAGTCTACAGGTCCCCGTCAGCAATGTCATCACTTGGTTAGTTGGCTTAAAAAAGAATTATATACAGTGCGCTCTGCCGGCTCCTCGTGGCCTTTGGATACATTTAGCAGGTTCTGACCAGATAAGGCATATTTGTCCTCAGGATATAAACCAATAATTCCAACCTGAATTGAGATCAATGGGCCCACATTCGTTCTAACCCACACCAAGCCTCTTCCGGCTCGTTGAGACTGCTTGTCTGTGTTACGAGAGCAGAGAATGGGCTTCGTGCTCTGGCAGGGAAATCATGTTCTATAGACTCTGATGCCTTAAGTCAATTAATTACACAATTCGGTTTAGTTATCTTTTAGAAGCATTAAATCCTCACGAGCAGCATGGAAGACCTCTCTGTAAAAAAGAGGGGGGTGGGAATGAGGATATTTTACATTACAAAACCCTTATAATTTATGGTGAAGGTTTCACTTACGTTAACTGTATTTTTCCTCGTAAAACAGTGCCTTTTTTTTTTTTTTACAGCTTCACAAATATAATTATATGGGGGGGGTGTATTTAAAACAATGTAACGACTGATAGAGTAAAGGCCAAACATAGCATTGTAAAGTCAAAAGGAGATGCTGCAGAAGCAGCAGCTGTGGTAGATGGTGGTGAGGTGCAGAGAGCCGGATGCAGGGAGGGAAAGGCACGTGTGTGTGTGCGCGCGCACACTTGCACATCCATGTACACAGCCTCACACATGTATCTGCGTGTGTGCACACCCATGCACACACCCACACATGTGTATATATGTGTGTGTATGTGCACACACCCACGCACGCATACCCACATTTATGGATATACCCCTGTGTGTACGTGCATGGATCTATACACACATTTTTTTTTTAGAGTATTGCTGAAAAGGGTGGGAGTATCATTTTCCTCATGGAATAATGTTTTCTGGGAAAACACAAAAGCAGATGGTCTTCATTAGGAACACCCATTGTCCGCAGATCCCAACTATGAGCAGATAAATCTCTCCTGTTTCAGCCGTACATTCCAAGGCCTGTGAATGATTACAGGATGTTGGTGTAGCTGCTAAACCAGAACCACGCTCTGCCTCTCGCCCTCCTCCCGTGCCACCCCGGTGTCTCCTGGACCCTCTGCGAGCGCCGGGGAGGGTCCATGCGGCTGCCTCCCCTCCTGGGCCGGACTGCACTGGACCAGAGGTGCAGGGTCCAGCTGTTGCCAGGTGGAGAGGCTGGTCTGCGGCGGCGGGGGCGCGGGGCGGGTCCAGATGGTGTCGTCTCCGGCGCCCCGCTCGCTGGCATCTCTGCGGCGGGCAGTGCCCCCTCCCCGGTAAATCTGGCGTGGGCCTATGGAGTTTGCGAGACTTATCATTCCAAGTCTGTCCTACTTTCCTGTCTGGAAGCCAGACATCTGTTTATCCCATTTTCTTTCATACAGAGTTTGGAATAGCTTTAGTTTGAAGGGGGTGGGGGGAGTTTTGTCATATTTAACAGCTGTTACAAAATTTCAACCCTGTGGGCTCTGAAAATACTTTTCAGCTGACCTCAGATTTTTTTATACATAATTGACACTGGGCTGTAGAGAAATATTATTGACTTAACCTCTCATTGTCTGTGATTTCACATGGTCTTTCGTCGGTCGCGCTAACTGGCCGCGCGTTCAACTTCCCCCACTGTCCAGCAGCCCTCCAGAGCCTGCCTCTGATCCATTTACAAGTTTTAAGTTTACACCTTTAAAGGGATGGCAGAACGGTAGCCGAAGACCCGACTGGAGGTTTTCTTTCTTTCTCTCTCTCTCCCTCTCTTTTTTCTTAGTCAACAGTGTTTCCTTTCACTTCCTGTCACAAAGGTCAAAGAGAGCCGACCTCTGCTGGCAGCGGTCCTCGCTGAATTATTCATGGCATTGACTTTTTGTCAGCACACACAGTTGTGCTCTGGGACATTTTATTCATTTACCTCATTTAAAGCGCCTTTCTGCACCTGTTCAAGTATTAATATCATGTAATTTGGGCCTAATGCCGATTTTGCTGAACACTCATTATATTTTTTATTAGCTATATTTCCAAACGATTATGTATGATTATTACCAAGCCTTACAAACAGCACCGGGCTATTCCCTAGCCCCTTACATCTTCTTGTCAGGCTGTTTTCAGAAGCGGGGAGGATAAACATTTGACCAGTCCCAATGTTTTTATTCCTTCTCCATCTCCAAGCGGAGAACTTAAGGCTCCCTCCCTCATGGCTTTGCACGAGCGTGATTAAATCCAACTCCGAGGGAGCTGTACAAATGCCAGCATTTATAAGGTCAACGCTTTTGTTAAAAATGCTATGTAAATGAGGATCTGCAAAAAGGGACATTAAATAAAATTAAATTCATTGTCTTCTTTAATGTCATTTACATTTTGGCTAAGCCCCGGCCTGTCAAGGAGGATTTTAAAAATAATTTTAATTACACATCATTTAGGGATCCAAGGTTTTCTAGGCAGTAGCATTTGGATAACCTGCAAAATGGAGACTGTTTATTAACTTCTTAAACGACAACTTGTCATTTCATCTGCATAAGGCAATGAAAACACTATAGTTTGGTGTTAATTTCTCCTTCTCGGTTTTCTGAAGGATGTGAATATAATTATCAGGCGGCAGGCTTGGGATCCTCGAGTCCTTCTCTGGGTCTTGGCTGTGTGTTTGAGACGCTTTTTGGTCCAGGATCTGTTTTAATACATTGGAGCTTCAGCGAAGGAAAAATATTGGCTAGAAATTTGGCAAGGTGAAAACACTTTGGATGAGCCAACGTGGCTACAAAGAATCTGACTTTGCCTGGCACCGGCCCCATTTGGCTTCTTGGTGCTCAGGTGTGAATGGCTGTTTTATTCCCTGGCACGCTAGTGGAGAGAGGCAAAAAGTTCAGCGTGCTCATTCAGCCTTTAAACATTTTTTTTTCCCCCATAAACTTCTGAAAATAAACAGAAAAGGAAGAGCCGCATTATTGAGCCACAATGACATGCTTTCATTTCAACGGGGAGACACCAGGAACAGTCCCCACTTTGTATGTTTTCTCCCTGGAAGCCCAGAGATTAGAGAGTTGACATCACACACGCTAGGTCTGAGGCTGCCCACCACCGTATGCCAGCATGCACTCGCCGGCCACGGCTGGGCAGCCACCGCCAGGCCCAGCGCCTGCATCTCTGGTCGAGGCCCAGGAGGCCTGCAGAGATTTATGGCCGCCTGGCTTGGCTGAGGACTCCACGGCCAGGCCCGCCGAAGGCCGGGTTTTAAAACCAGCCACACACCCATCATGACTTCCGCAATACTCTGAAACAGCCCTGATGCTTGTCTGCCTGTGCAGGGAGAAGCTGCCTGCCGGGAGCCGGTAGGAAGATACAGGGGCGAGGGGAGGGGCCGGCCCAGGGCTGTCAGAAGCTATAGTCCAGGAGGTATGTTGACGCAAGCCATCCCGCGCCTCTGCGGCAGGCTTATCAGGTGAAAAGCAAAGATATCGCCAGTGCCTGTAATTGTGTTAGGATGGTTTGGATGAATTGGATTACCTTATGGAAAGCCGTCCAAACTCTGGGTTCTGTTACGCATGCTTACAGGAAGCAAATAATTACTCTCTGTGCACCAGAAGATAATTGGGGCTGGCCAGAGGCCTTCTCGTGCTGTGAAGAAAGCGGGAGAGGCTGGCCTTGTCAGAGCATTTAGGGGCGCCCCGGGGAGGATGGGGACCCTGGCCGCAGAGAGGCGGTGCCCGTGGATGAGGTGACTTTCGGTTACCTTTCAAAGGTGGTGAATAATTGATCAGAATTCA
This sequence comes from Bubalus bubalis, assembly GCF_019923935.1. NCBI lineage: Eukaryota > Metazoa > Chordata > Mammalia > Artiodactyla > Bovidae > Bubalus > Bubalus bubalis. Next base: position 49,314,873 of record NC_059179.1, on the reverse strand, counting down.
AACTCACAGTGGCAATGGGAGGCACGTTGCAGGAGATAAAAATCCCCAGTTCTAATGATGGAAATTGTCGTTGCAGACAGGAAGTGATTGACAAGTCGGGGTACAGGAAGTGAAAACTCAAGGAGCTTAACCTGTACTTGGCAAAGCTTCTGGAGCTCACACTCGGAGAAAATGAAAACCATTCACTCCGTCGCTGCGCTGGCACACAAGTGCCTCTTGTTTGTTTATCTTCAGAGCAAATCTCCCAAAAATGTTTGTGGTCAAAACTCTATATAATGAGACATTATGCTGGTATTATTAATGCTTTCAAATAAAAATATGGCTATAATTTAGAAAAATAAGCAGAGGAATTTTATGTGTTATGGGTTTTCTCGGTTGTATTTTATAAGCTCCTCAGACTTGGGGGTAACTAGCGTTCATTAGATTGTAGAAGCCGGAGAAAACTGTTTGCAGAACTGTTGATTCAGAGAAGTCAGTAGTATCTGTCAGCCTAATACATGGAGTGGGTTTGCAAACAATTCGGTGCAGAGGCCTGGATGCAGGGGCGGGGGGAGCAGGTAATAGGGCAGCTCTTTCATATTTTGCTTGTTTCTGAATCACTCATTTCCCTTTCCCTTTAAAAACAAAAACAAATGAAAAATATCCCTCTGTAATGCCTTCGCTGGAAGTTGCTAGGCTAGAAAATGCTCAAAATGCACGCGGGGCCGTGGTGCCAGAGTGGATGGCCGGCACCCTCAGAACAGCGGAGGGGAGGGGGGCGCCTGGCTTCCCCAGTAATTCACGAGGAAATGAGTTTAACATGTGCGGAAAGGCAGGGGCTCCAGGGGTGGTGGTGTAGGACCCGGAGCACAGGCCCCGCTGGCGGAAGGAGTCGGCTCCAGACAGTCTCTGCCGTGCGCGGGCCGAGCGGCTCGCACATCTGGGGAGGGGCCCGCGCTGCCCGAGGCCGCGGCCGCGCCCCCGCCTCGCCCCGCCCCGCCCCGCCTCCTCCCTCGTCGCCTGGGTTTTCTGCCCGTTGCTTCGCTCTGAGCAGAAAGCAGCTGAGGGCAGGGTGCCATGTTAAAGCAGCCAGACAAAAACTTGGGCAGTGATTAAGGGCCTGAAAAACGTTTGCCCTTGTGATGACGGATTCCCCAAGTGGGGGGAGGGAAACCGACCTGGACCGTCCAAGCCTGCCATGCGGGGACAGGGTCTCAACACTGGCACAGAACCACTGCCAGCTCACCCTTGCTGAGGGCTCTGAGAGCAGACAGCGTTTGCAGAAATGACCAGTCTGGATGGCATGGAGGGGCCACCTGAGGGTGACTGACGTCTGTGCACTGCACGTGTAGGATTCGATGATGGGCAGGGTGGGCGGCAGGCCACCCCAACTCTGGGCTGAAACAGGGCCTGTGCAGAAAGACCCCGGGTGGGGGGAGGGCACCCCCTTTTATTTTCAATAGCATCCCCCAAACGCCCCTTGACCCAGGGGAGGGGTCGGGGGTGCAATCCTATTGAGTGGGGGTTCCTCTTTAAGGGTCCCCAAAGTTTTCCAAGATTCTCAGCGTCAGGGGCCGTGGTTGATAGGTGCCCGCGTGCTGTTCTGCCAGGTTCATGCAGATGCGCCTTCCAAGGTGTCACGGCTTAGAACCGCATGTCCAGCTCCACAGAATGGCCTCCCATGGCCAGGCAGAAAGCCGGAGACAAAGGCTGGTGCCAGGAGGCGGGTGGCCATTGGGTAGGACACTGAAGCCACACCTGCCCCAGGGATGGTCCATGCCAAGCTAACCTCACTTTCTCTGCACTTGATTGTAGATTCCCAAGTGCTTTGACAATATTTTTAGAAGAACTTAATAGACTTTATTTTTTAGAGCAGCTTTAGATTTGCAGAAACGTGGGCAGAAATTAGACCCCCGTATTAACACCCCCTTTCCCTCTTGGTGCCATCTTGCCTTAGGTGCATGGCCACGGTGGGTAAGCCAATGTGGATACGTTGTGACTAAGTCCATAGTTTACATTAGGATTTACTCCAGGTGTTGTATATCCTATGAATTTTGACAGACGCATGTCTCTGCTATTGTAGTGTCCTGCAGAATCATTTCTTTCCTTGCCCTAAAGATCCTCCACGCTGGCTCTTTGTCCCTCCCTACCCTACCCTACCCTCCCAGCAACCTCTGATCTTTTTACTGTCTCCATAGTTCTACCTTTTCCAGAAAGCCATACTTTCCAACTGTAGGTTGGAGTCCTGCAAGCGTGCTGCCTTTTCGGACTGCCTTCTTTCACTTAGGAATGTACATTTAAGTTTCCTCCATTTGTTTCTGTGGCCCCACAGCCACAGCAAGACTCTATGAATTTCCCTTTTTTCTTCTTCTTAAAGGTTTCTGGACATTATTTTTCCTTTCACTTGCTGTCTTGGCATTTTGGGGATGGATTCCCGAGCCTATGGCAGTACATAGTGTTCTGACGTTTGGATGTTGTTCATGGGGCTCTTGTCATTTTGGAAGTTTGCATGTCCCGCCCTGTGTTTAAATGAAATAGTTGACTCCTTTTTCCAAAGAAATGACAACATTTCAGCTTTTCACCAAGAATTTACTGACATGACATGACTCAATTGTGCTTATTTTCAAAGTTGTTTTTCCCCCTAAATAATTTTTTTTTGGAATATTTAAATGACACAGGCCATAAAAGGAGAATGATTAAATTATTGGGAAGGCAAATGTGCTACACTGTGGCATAAAAAGCAGAATGAATTCAGCCCTGAGTGTAGTTGTTGGCTTTTTTGGTTTAATAAATTAAACTACAAATTTTCCTAATTGCCAAACAAAATGTTAGGCCGGCTTTAGCCATTGCTGACAGTAAAACCCAACATAAAACCTGCTGAGAGTTATATGTGGTATTTAATACGAGACAGAGTAATGCAAGGGTTTTTATGGTTAAGTATGAGTTCACACCCACAGCATTTGTTTCGCATTAGGAAGGGTTTGTAAATCAGATCAGTGCGCGGGGATGGGGTGGTCCCGGCAGCCTCCCCGTGTCTCCTTCCTGGGATTTGGTGATTGGAAATGCTGCCAAAGGGAGCTCCCCGTCCATTTCCATTTTCTCAATGAAGCGATTCGTCCTCTGACATGAGGAAGATTGGGTCAGGAAATAAGTGGGGGATTGGGTCAGACGTGCAGCTCATCCCCGCCGTCTGAGGTCGCGGGCCGGTCCAGCCACCGGGCAGCAGCCATCAGTTACTGAGGCGAGGCTGCCCGTTGGTCCTTGGCCAGCGGGGGCCCCAGGGAAAGGTGGGAAGGAACTGGGGAAGTGCTTTCAGGGGAGAAAAATGGCAATAACTATCATTTATTAAATTTGACAAGCGGCTTCTAAATATAACAGCCCTTTCCCCAAAGATCATTCCTTTGAACAAATAAATGAGTTATGCAAGTTAATAAACGGCGAGGTCTCTCATCCAGAGGTGTGGCTCAGAAAGAGGCCCTGTTGTCTGTCTCCTGCTGCCCCGGCAAACGACCGATTCTCCGCGTCTTCTGCTGGTCACCCAAGCTTTTGTGCTGGACTCGCCGCTCTCATGGAGCCGGTGGCAGGCCAGTGACAATCTAAGAAAAGCTTTACAGTAAAAATAAACTTGCCCTGGTTCTGAATAGTAAGTATGACACGAGATTGGCTTTATAGTTTTAAAAGGATCTGCACACAAGATCGTGAATAAGGCAAGGCCTCGAAGTGTATTTTAAGTTGAAGGGGAAAAAAAAAAAATGGCTCTTACAAGTCCTGTGGTCAGAAACACATTTGCGGGGCCAGGGGCATTTGTCATGACAAGTGACTGCTGCCCGTGTTTCCTAAGACCCATTATAATTATTCCCAGCAATTAGAGCATCCAGAACCCTACTCCAGCCCCAAACACATTTGTTCCCATTTATTAGACTGTGAGCAGTAACTAATTTACATTGTTTCAGAGTTGTGTGTTATAGTAATTTATTGCGTGTGCTAGGGGTCAAACAGAGTTGACCAGTCTGCTGGGCAGCCCCGCGCGGGGCGGGGACGGAGGGTCTTACAGACCTGGAGGCAGCAACGCCAGGGGCATGTGATTTGAAAACCGCTCCGGCGTTTTTAATCATGTTTTGATTTATTCTCTGTTATGCCACTTGCTTCGCTGGTGCTCCTTTTCTGTGTTTGAACAAATCAGAGCCGGGGAGCAGGGTTTTTTTTTTTTTTTTTCTGAAGGAAATGGAAGCGATATCTTCTAACGAGTGGAAACTTTTACTAATGCCCTGAATAAAATATTTGTCAGCGGCCTCCACTAAACGCAGAAGCGCTCCACAGAGGAAACAATGCCGTAACTGTTCCCTTCTCATCATAGCGGGTTTCGTTATCAAGTTGGGGAAAAAGGCTTGTTTAGGCGAAAATAATGATCATAAATAGAGCTGTATAGTGGGGCTCGGAGGAGGTAGTGACAGTGCCTGCTATCAAGACCTGCAGTTCCAAGGAAATATGAGTGTTCTGATCCAGGGAAGCAGTAATTATCTTTTTGTGAAGAATGTACAATGGTGTCGGATGATGAATTGATCGCAGATTGGAAGCGTGGTTTAACTGTCATGTACAGAGATAAGAGGGAGCCCCGGGATTGCTCATTGCTTCTGCGAGTTCACAGCCAGCCAGTTTATTAGCACAAATCCCAAATGTTTAGTAAACTCATTAGGTCCCATCTAATGCTAATTTATCATCCTAGATGGAACCCGAGCAGTGGAGGCCGAGGACTGTACCGAATCCGCGTGATTTACAGAGCTTTCTGATCAATCACCTTCTTTGCACTGGCCATTTTTCTTCAAATGCTTTAAACGGGCCTGAATGATCCATAGGATTAGGCCCTGGCAATCGGTTGGGGTTCTTCCGAGTTATCTTCCCTGGGATGGTTATCTGAAAGGTTACGAAACCCGGCATGGTCTGACGTGGATGGGTGGGGGGAGGGGGCGGGGGGGGGGGCGGCCTTCAGCTTTGAATTGCGTTGTGGCCTCCCCCCGCCTCTCTCACCTTTACCTCCACCCCCCTGCTCCCACCCCCAGTGCCCACCCCCCCCTTTTTTCCTTTTCCTTTTACAATCCAGCCAGAGAGTTGAATTCAAAGAATTTCCTTGCAAAATCAGTTTACCGAGAAATGCATCATGGTCCATAAATGTCAAGTACAGTTTATTCTAAACTTCAGACAGTGTTTTTCTTTTAAAAAATCAAGCTTTAAATGCCCAGTTCTCCTGACATTTTCGTACATATTCTATAGTGTTTTCGAAGGGGATAATAACCTTTGCCTGATCCTAGGCAACAGCTGCAAAGATAATGAAATTCTTATGATATTTCACCAGGTAAAATGTGAATTGCAGAAGAAAAGCTATTGAATTTTTATGGATCTTAATCGCATAAAATGAGATTCATGGGGCATACGTATAACTATACTCAGTGGGCCAGCTGCCTGCAGTTGCAGGGGGGACGGTGAGCCGCACGAGGGGCGCTCCAGCTCCCACTCAGAAAATGCTCCCCAAACGCTGCCTTCAGCTTGCCCTAAGAGTGATAATGAAATATGACAGAAATTTCCTTGTGCTGGATCAGTGGCAAGAGAGGTCCTGCACGGCCTGTATTAATTCATCTGACTTATGTTCCAGGTCTTGATTTACCTGATGATTAAAAACTTCTGCAGGTTTGCTCACCAATTGAAATCAGATCTCATCTGCAGCCAGTGGTATTGATCCCTATTTAACATCAAGGCTCAGAATTGATTGGCATTGATTAACAATAAAAATGCTCTCCTCCACGTCCAGCTGCCAGGCCACTGTTGAGAACGAAGTGCACTGCGGTCCTGTCCTCATTGACCACTCTGAAAGGAGACACGGCTCCCCCGCCCCAGATAAACAGTATATTTTAATGTTATTGTAACGGGATGCCGGACTGGCAGTGCAAATTGATTTTGTTCTTGTTGTATAAGATAAATATCTTTAATAAAATTCTCATTTTATTTAGGATTTCACAGGAATAACTTGATTACTAGAATAATGATATTTTTCTTTTCCCACGCTGTGAGAAATGGATTAAAACATAAAGGCTATGATAGCATAACGCTAGAAATGAAACGTTAATCAACTCAGAAATCACACACAGGCAGGAAAGCTGGGGGTGGGGTGGGCTGGGTGGGCGGGCGGGCGTGCGTGCGTGCGTGTGTGTGTGTGTGTGTTTCACCCCTGGAGTCGCAGGCTGCACCTTGCTTGCCGTGGGTTTCACGAGCATTGAACAGTTTCGGCTGGGTCTGCCGGCCCAGGCCTGTCACGTGCTGGAGGCCAGCTTCTCTCCATAATGCTGTGTGAACATATGGTCCCGCAGAACCCAGCACAGAAAAGGTGCTCTGCGGGGTCCAACCCGAAAGCCTTAAAGAGGCTGCATGTGTGTTTCCGTCGTCTTTTGCTTGCTGGCATAGATGCAGCTGGTCCAGAGAATTTCTAACCATTCCTTTAACTAAGAGCCGAGCGAGGAGAACCTGTATTTAGGAAAATCAATCAGGAGCGGATCGCACGCTAGAACTTTGGCTGTGCCTGCTGGGGACTCGCCTTGTTCCCAAGCCCGCCTGGTAATGCCGGCCAGCCATTGGCGCTCATCCTGAACAGCCAAGGGCGCTGGAGGCCAGGTCCAGCTGAAAGAAATTATCCAATCTCTAACATCCAGAAGTTTACAGTTATATAATGATGGAGAAAACCGCAAATCCCCAGGGATGTCAAATTTTAGAGATACTTTTAAAATGAAATTACCCAGCCAAGCCTCTAAGACAACCTTCTTGTGCCTAAGACAAAAACGACAATCTGGAATTCATTTTTGTGTGTGTGTGTGTGTGTGATAGGGCAAATCCAATTTGCTTCTTTAACTGTTGATTAAGGAATCAGTTCTACAAGGCTGTCCCCCTGTAAGTATTTCTGTTTATTTGTCTGTGGAAAGTGGCTGGAATCTTCTCCAACTGGGAACGCCGGGGCCGGCACGCTGTAATGAAGAGCCTCCTGGCAGCGTGCAGACACCCTGACTGGCCTTGTTTGTGTGGAAGAAATAGTTGGCTTTTTGTGCAGCTGGGGGAGCTTGCAGTCACTTCCCATCAGGAGGACGGAGCAGTGGAAGCCAGAGGACCGAAACCTGTCTTCTCGACAGCCTTTCTTTTAGAACCTGGAGGAAAACACCCATTAGAAAGCGATAAATAAGGAAGCACCCTAGATTAGAACGTATCTTGCTCTGAGGTCCACTGAACTCACGTTGCTGTGTGGTTAGCGTCAGAGGCTGACCCAGGTGACCAGCTTCCAAGCAGATGCCTGTTACCCAAGCATTCTGCACAAAAAATGGGCCTCCCCTCACCCCCCCGCCCCGCCCCCTCCTGGTTCCGCGTGCATGGGAGGAATAGCTGTGTTGGTCTTTTAAAATCCATTGTAAATATTTAATACAATTTTCCGTTGAGTTCATTTAAAAATAAGATCTTGTCGATGATGGATTCAAATGCGGTCACCAGATTTGCAAACAGGAAGCGTTATATGGAAGAAATAAATGTTATGGTTGCATGCTTTTGCGAGCAGAGATCCTGTCTCTAGAACACTCCCCGACTGGAAGAGACAGATCCCCCCATCCCCCCCGCACCCCCACCCCAGGGGGGCCTGAATTACCCGCTTCACAGGGCAGTTTCACAGGGCAGGTCCGGAGCTCGGGGGTGCCCATCGTTGTCCTGGGGGCTGCCTTTCAGGCACACGGTGGCTGGGAGCCCTGGGAAAGTGGCCGTGGTGACACTTAGATTTGTTTTTCTTTTGCTTGGAATGAACCGAAAAGCCACCCCCCTCCCCCAGCGTCGGGGTTAGATGGCTTCTCTGTTTTTGTGATTTGGGGGGAGGGGCTATTCCTGTGAACACATCTGGGGTGGAAACAGGCAGAGCGGAGAGAGTCCTGGGCCGGCCACCCAGCCGGGGTTTTCCCGGCGGGAAGATGGTCTAAAATCACTCAGCGTCCACGGAGACACGCCTCCCCTGGATACAGCCACGCTTCCGTGGCTGTAAATGCAAGTCTGCGGTGAGTGGCCGGAGGTCCCCGGAAGCTCGGGTGCCTTGGGTGGGGGGCCAAGGCTCCCCTAGTGACGGGCCCTGCAGCTGGAGGGACTGAGGACCGGGAGCTGGGACCACCAAGCCTGCGTTGGGGGCCGCCCTCCCTGAAGCTGCCAGTCCTGATCCGTCTGACCCGTGAGCCCCGGCCCCCTGTAATGGGGGCGCCCTGCACCGCTGTGGATGACCAGCCCATGCGTGCGCGCTCCCCCTGGGGGCTGACTTCGGCCGAGCCTCTCGTGGGTGCCTCCCCAGCTCTTGGCCCATCCCAGGGGTCCAGCCAGAGCCTGCCTGACCCCGAAACCTCCTGCTCGGATGCCTCCAAGGGTCGCCATGTCCGCCTGTCCCCTCCCTCTGGTGGCCCTCCGGGTGGAGTCCTGCTCATCTCTCCCACTGCTCTTCTCTGCCCACCTGCCTGGCCACCTCCATCAGATGGCCTGGCCCTTAGGCCCCAAGGCATGGCCTCCCCACTCCTGCTTTCTGAAACCCTGGGGCCCAGGTCCCCCGCTGCCTCCCAGGGGCCTGCGGCCGTGGACCAGAACCACCTTTCCTGCAGTTCCGTGGCCCCAGCCTGGGCTTGGGAGCCATTCCTGGGTGATGGGGCCCCTGGGGGGCAGCCCGTGGCCCCCCAGAAAGGTAAGGCCGCCTGGCAGCTGAGTGCACTGGCTGGGCTGGGACAGAAATGCATTCCCGGGTTTTCATGCCTCCCGCTTCTGAGCAGGGCCCCCGAGCCCCAGCCCGGCCTCCTGACAGCACGGCTGCCCTGTAAACCGACACTCCTGCTAAGTCTCCCTAAGCTGCTGTGGGTCCTTTCATGGTCCGGCCCGAGGCCCGCCAGCCAGCCATCGAGTTTGTGCTGACTTACCTCACCTCAACCTGCCTCAAGGTGGGACATTTCACCATCCCGACTTAAAATACATACAGGAGAAGAAGCGGGTAACAGAGGATGAGATGGTTGGATGGCATCACCGACTCAATGGACATGAGTTTGAGCAAGCTCCAGGAGATAGTAGTGAAGGACAGGGAAGCCTGGCGTGCTGCAAAGAGGGCTTGCAAAGAGGCGGACACGACTTAATGACTAAACAACAACAGCATATGTCTGTGCTTTGTCGCCCAGTTTTCCCAAGAGGGGTCCCAGGGAGCAGAAGGGCTTCTTCCTGACTGTCGATGGGCAGCCTCAGACCCAGGATGCAGGTCGGCCGGGTTGCACTGTCTGGGTCAGTCTGCTGTGACCAGTCGTGGGTGCCCCTGGCTGGGGGAGCTGGAGTTGGGCATCAGAGGCAGTCCTGGTCTGAGGACTGGTCTCTTTCCGGGCTGGGTGCGCCTCGCACAGCCTGGGCCCGACTCCCCACGGCCCTTCCTGAGGCCCGGTGGACTCTAAGGGTGCCCACAGGAGGGGCGAGTCTGTCTCCTCCCCACCCGACCCACGCTGCCACTCATGTTTACTAAGTGTGATCATAGCCACTCGTGTTTACTGAGTGTGATCGTAGCCACTCGTGTTTGCTGAGTGTGATCGTAGCCACTCGTGTTTGCTGAGTGTGAAGTCAGGGCTCTTCACCAGTTACACCTCCATGGCCCTGATCCTGTTGCAATATTGTCATTTCATCAGGTCTGGGGACGTTAAGAGGTCGTCTCAGGTCACTGATCTGGGAAGGGGCGCAACAGGGACTTGAGCCCAGGCCAAGGGGGCCCTTCATTCATTCCTACCTCTGCACATCCCCGAAAGTTGTGTGGGCCCGTGTCACACGGCCCCAGGGACTCTGAGCTGGGCTTCTGGGCTGATCTAGGGGAGTCCTTTCTCAGCAGATCCCAGGGTGGGGTGTGTGGGGGTGAGGGCTGCGTGTGACGGGCATGCATGGAGGGGACCCCCTCCCCCCAGGTCTGTGTGGCAGGGGCAGGGGCCTGGGGATGGTACGTGTGGCAAAGCCAGGTGTGCACCGTGCTGGTCGGGTCTGCTGTGTGGACGCCCTGGGCGTTTGTGTCCTGCTGTGTGCTGGAGTGGTGGGTGTTCGGGGCTGGGGCGCAGAAGCGGGTCTGATGGAGATCCCCTCACGGGGTGGAATGTCAGTAGCGATGCTGTCTAGAGGTGGGTGCTGCCAGATGGGGGGCTCCCCAGCTGGTGATAGCGGTAAACAATCCACCTGCCAATGCAGGAGATGTGCGTTCAATCCCAGGGTCGGGAGGACCCCCTGGAGGGGGAAATGGCAACCCACTCCAGTGTTCTTGCCTGGAGCATCTCATGGACAGTGGAGCCTGGTGGGCTTGAGTCCATGGGGTCACAGAGGGTCGGACATGCAGCCAGAGGGACGTGTGTGCGTGTTAGTCACGCAGTCATGTCCAGCTCTTTGTGACCCACTGGACTGTGACTCGCCGGGCTCCTCTGTCCTTGGGATCTTCCAGGTGAGAATACTGGAGTGGGCTGCCATGTCCTCCTCCACAGAGGGACATGGAAGACCCTCTCTTCTAGGATAAGAGGTGCCCATGGGGCTTGGCGAATTGCTTGTAAGTTATCAGGATACTGGACTTAGAAACATCACTTGTAAGAGCAGTTATAAGTTTGGTTCCATTTTCTTCACCTGTGAAAAATTTAAACACAGTCTAGCATCAGCTTGTGTGTGACACAAGTTCTCCATTGACACTGGAGGGTTTCCGCTTCCACGTGGGACCTCTCATTCCCTTTATCAATGAGAAGTGCGCAAAGGATTTCAGTCTGATTAGGTCTATGGTGAAATGCAGAGGTGTGAAGTTATAACACCACGGATGTCTTCAGTAAAAAAACGCAAATATTGCAGCAGAGTTGGCCGGGCCAGGTCTGGATTTCCCTTGAATCATTTCCTCACCAGATCTGGCAAAACAAACAAGTACAGAACAAACACAACAACAAAAAGCATGTCTTTAAATGAAACCCTCACAGCACGAACCTTGATAGGTAGGAAAGTTCACATTCATCACCCAATGGCGGGCGTGACATCTTTGATCGTCGTTGTCGGTTATTTTTTATTTTCAATGAAGTCTTGAGGTTTTATGTAGATTTAAACCGTGATGCTGTTTTAAGGCTTGACGCAATCCTCCGTGTGTAGTCGGTCACTTGTAAAGTGACAGGCGGACCCCTGTGGTGGGGGAGGGGGTGACTGGCGGAGTGGTGGTGGGGATTGTGAGGGCCTCCACTTAGGTTCTGCACTTCTTAATAACCAAGGAGTCAGCTTTAAATTGCCTTGTTTCTGCTCTTCTGCTCTTGCAAAGAATGGCAAGTCTTAGGAAACTGTGTCCTCACCCTTTGTAGGTACTGTCTTCTGGAGGGTTGGGGTGGGGCAGAGATGATCTGTTTCAGAAATGTAGTGGACTCGAGGTTCCTGAGTTACTGTGTGCAGCCGAGTGGCTTTGCGTCCATCTGAAGCAGAGACACAAAGAGGCCTTGTTGTGTGGGACAGGTCAGAGGTTCCGGGAGCTTTGAAAGGATCGAGTTGGGATAATTGAGTTATCAGATGCCAACTGGTCACTTCCGTGAGCCTGTGTCTTCATCCCCTGTCAGTCTGATGGGATCCAGAAGGCTGGCCAGTGGGTCCAGTCTGGTTCTGCCCCCCGAGTTCCCCACCTCCCCAGGCTGCGCCCGGGAGAGCTCTGCGCCCTCCCCTCCCCCAGCTCAGGGGTCTCTAAGCGCTTGTGCAAAGGCCAGAACCTGGTGTGGAGGAGCCCCTGGCCCACCAGCCACAGGCCATCGTTCCCCTCGGCCGACAGTGGGCGAAGACAGCCGTGTGGCCGCTCCTGATGGTCCATCGCCTACCTGCTTGTTTAATCGTTTCCCTCTTTCTCCCACCAACTTAAAAAACACACACACAGTTTCACTTTAGAGTGAAACGCTTTCTGTTTCCTGGAGAGGTCCCTGGGAAAGCGTCGTCTCCAAGCCGCCCTGGATGGAAAACATACCAGAGGGTGGAGGAGAGGTCCTTCTCCCGAAGGCCGTTTGTCGTTCTGGTCTCTTTACAGTTTGTATGGTTCTGAGACAGAGTTGTGGATGGCGTGCCAGTGAGCACACGGGAAATAATGTGTGCTACGTTAAAGTGTTTTGAATCATATATTTTATCAAAATTGTCCCCTGAGCCCACGTAAGAGAAAGTAACATTATTTAGGGAAAGGATGGTTTTCCATCATGCTCCACCTGTTAAGGTTGAAAGATGTGGGGATCAAGTGTTTCCCCTGGAAATCGCTCAGGAGTTGTCATCTGGGCGGGGGCTGGCGAGAGCTGGGCCTGGAAAGGACACAGGCGTCCTGAGGGCAGTGCCCAGTGGCCGTGGGGTGAGCCCAGGATGGCTGGCACGGGGGTGGGCAGTGGGGGGAGGGAGAGGGTCTTTGCTGGACCCGAGCTGTGGCCAGCCCCCGTGCAGGGACCGGCACGCCCAGGCCACCCTGCAGGCCAGGGGCAGGTGGTCTTTCTTCTCCCAGGGACCGCAGGTGTGGTCCTTGCCCAGGCACGGGGGGCTCCGGCCGGTCCTTCGTGACAAGTGCAGGTGGACACACGGACGCTGTAGGGCTCTCGGGCGGCAGGGGAGCGGCCACGCCACCAGGCCGGGTGTCCTGCGGGCAGCGCCACAGCACGGAAGTCTGGCTCACGTTTCTTACCACCGCCCACTGCTGTGTCCCCGGGGTCTCTCTGTTCTCAGGGACCCCTTTCCCGAGGTCCTAGGGGCCTCATCTGGACGCTGCCATGGAAACCACCTCAACTCTGCTCACACCGGGGGCCTCTCTGCAGCCTTAGAACCTGAGGTCTTGCTGACGCGGGTGGACTCCAGGTTCCCAGGTGCAGAGGTGCTGTGAGTCTGAGCACCTGCTGCCTCCTCCCAGATGCCCATCCAGCTCCAAGGGACCCCCTGTGCTCCTCCTTGCAGTTGCTGGTCTCCCAGCTTCCTGTCTGGAGCTGGCGATGGGTTGGGTGGGCCCCAGCTTAGAGCTCTTCTCATGCGTCAAACCTGGAGAAGGAAATGGCAACCCACTCCAGTATTCTCAGCTGGAAAATCCCATGGACAGAGGCGCCTGACAGGCTACAGTCCATGGGGTCGCAAAGAGTCGGATAGGCCTGAGTGACTAAGCACACACATGCATCCAACCACGTGGGTAAACCATCTGGGAGACTAGGAGCTCGCTTGGCTTTGCCTGAGGTTATGCGGTGGCAGGGGCTGGTGTGGTTGGTGTAGGAAGGGCTGGGGTGGTTGTGTAGGAGGGGCTGGGGTGGTGGGTGTGGCAGGTGTAACTGGGGTGGTGGGCGTGGTAGGTGTAATGTGAGGTGGGTGTGGCAGGTATAACTAGTGTGATTGGTGTAACTGATGTGGCAGGTGTAACTGGTGTGGCCGGTATGGGAGGTATGGCAGGTGTAACTGGGGTGGTGGGTGTGGTGGGTGTAACTGGGGTGGCAGGTGTAACCGGTGTGGCAGGTGTAACTGGGGTGCTTAGTGTCGGAGGGGCTGGCGTGGCCGGGGCTGTGCTCTGGCTGGACAGGTGTCCGTCGGACCTTCCCGGAGGCAGCGCTCCTTGGCGAGCGCAGGTCCGCCCCTGGGCTCGTCTGCACCAATGGCCCACACGCCAGAGCCGTGGGCTGAGGTTGGGACCGTGTCCTAGACCTGCCTGTGCAGAGTGCAGCGGCAGGCCGTGAGTAGCTCCGGCCCAGGGGTGTCGGCCTGCTGCCCCCAGCCTGGCGGGGGTGCACGTGTCTGCTGCTCCCTGTGCAGGTCTGCGTGTGCTCAGTTCTGAGCCAGCCCTCGGGGCTGGAGCCCCACAGCCTGGGCCCCTGCTGTGCCCACGGGGTGGTGCCAACTGGTGGGAGTTTGCAGGCCAGACAGACGTGCCCACCTGCACCCGGGTGGTGGTGCTGGGCCCTGCGTGCCACCCTGAGCCAGGTGGGGTGGGACCCATCACCCGCTCTGACAGCTGAGAGGGTCTGCGATCACCCGTTGGAGGCACCCTGCGCCCGCCTTGGGTGCTGAGGCGGTGAGCTTGGGGCCCTCCCGGACCCCTTGAGGGAGGAAGCCCAGAGCCCGTGAGGCTTCAGGGCCGCTTGCAGCTGGTGGAGGGCGGTGCTGACGCCTGCAGCCCCAGGCTCGGCTGGATTTTGCTCCTGATCCTCCCGGACGACCAGCCTCGCTCTCGGGAATAAGCTTGGGCTTCTGTGAGGGCCAGTCCGGCTCCACAGGCCCCACATGCGTCCTGCTGGCCTCCGGCCGGGCCGCAGAAGGGGCAGTGAAGGTGTGAGCATGGAGCTGGGCTGTGGCCACATGTGGGCTTGTTTGGCATCTGTGGGATGGCTCACCTTGTTCACAGCTTCCGAGACTACCCCCTTCCCAACAGGAACGAAGGAGCCAGCGATTAAAGAGTGGGTGGGACTTGGACAGTGAACTCCAAAACCCCCCATTGGTCAGCCTGCCACTTCAGTTCAGTTCAGTCGCTCAGTCGTGTCCAACTCTTTGCCACCCCATGAATCGCAGCACACCAGGCCTCCCTGTCCATCACCAACTCCCGGCGTTCACTCAAACTCATGTCCATCGAGTTGGTGATGCCATCCAGCCATCTCATCCTCTGTTGTCCCCTTCTCCTCCTGCCCCCAATCCCTCCCAGCATCAGAGTCTTTTCCAATGAGTCAACTCTTCGCATGAGGTGGCCAAAATATTGGAGTTTCAGCTTCAGCATCAGTCCCTCCACTGAACACCCAGGACTGGATCTCCTTGCAGTCCAAGGGACTCTCAGGAGTCTTCTCTAACACCGCAGTTAAAGCATCAATTCTTCGGCGCTCAGCTTTCTTCACAGTCCAACTCTCACATCCACACATCACCACAGGAAAAACCATAGCCTTGACTAGACAGACATTTGTTGGCAAAGTAATGTCTCTGCTTTTGAATATGCTGTCTAGGTTGGTCATAACCTTACTTCCAAGGAGTAAGCGTCTTTTAATTTCATGGCTGCACTCACCATCTGCAGTGATTTTGGAGCCCCCACAAATAAAGTCTGACACTGTTTCCACTGTTTCCCCATCTATTTCCCATGAAGTGATGGGACCAGATGCCATGATCTTAGTTTTCTGAATGTTGAGCTTTAAGCCAACTTTACCACTCTTCTCTTTCACTTTCATCAAGAGGCTCTTTAGTTCTTCTTCACTTTCTGCCATAAGGGTGGTGTCATCTGCATATCTGAGGTTATTGATGTTTCTCCCAGCAATCTTGACTCCAGCTTGTGCTTCCTCCAGCCCAGCATTTCTCATGATGTATTCTGCATATAAGTTAAAAGCAGGGTGACAATATACAGCCTTGATGTACACCTTTTCCTATTTGGATCCAGTCTGTTGTTCCATGTCCAGTTCTAACTGTTGCTTCCTGACCTGGATATAGGTTTCTCAAGAGGCAGGTCAGGTGGTCTGGTATTCCCATCTCTTTCAGAAGCCTGCCACTTACTAGTCTGCAAATCAGTGTCTGTCAACAGTCCCCAGGAGAGGAGGGCTTCTGGAAGGGAGCACAGCCAGGAAGAGGTGCCCCCGGGGCACATCCAGGGGCCCATTTAGAGGTGCTGGTGTTTACTGAGCACCTACTGTGTACAAGTAACAGCTCTGCACTCACCAGACACCTGCCTCCAGGGCGCTAAGGACGGCTAATGCCAGAGAAGGAGGCCTCCTTGTTCAGGCAGGAGCTGCCCCTGGTGCCCAGAGGGTGGGGTGGGGCTGCCCTGAGCCCCTGGGCCAGCCCAGGAGTAAGTGGTGTCTCTGCTTGCAGGCTGGGAAGGCCTCTCGGGTCCTGTGGGTGAAGATGACAGAGGAGGTGCCCTCAGGCTCGGGACTGGGAGGGGGCCAGCTCAGGGAGGGCTCAGGTGGCTCTCACAATGCACAGGACCATCAGTTCAATCTGCATTTCACAGAAGCATGGAAACGTTTTAGGAAAGGTATATCCCAAATAGTGCGTGGGACATACTTAGCATGAAGCATTCTTTGCTGCTTCTCTAAGACTCAGATTGAGCTGGGGTCCTGTAAGTTTCGCTTTGAGTCTGGTGAGTGAGGTCATGGCAGGGGGCTGTGTCTCCATCTCAGGGATGGTCCTCCCTGGAGCCAGGAAGCTGTGAGAAGGAAGGTGGGGGAGGGGACAGGTTGGAGAGGCAGGTGCCAGCCCGCTGGGTGGAGCGTGCTGGGGGCACCGTGCCCAGGCTGAGGCCCCATGGCTGGCGCTGGCAGGGCACGGGTGGGATGGGGTGCCCAGGTGCCCTGCAGGGCTGTCTGCGTCCAGACCCTCGCCCTCTCCCTGCTGGCTGTGACGCTGCTGATGGACACTGTGGGACCCCGCGGGGCTGAGGAAGTGCACAGAAATCTAGGGGCCCTGGGGGGCGGTCTTTAAAAATGACTCACCACGCACCCCCAGCTCTGTTGGGACTCAGCCTGCAGAGACCAAGGGGCCTGGAAAAGGATCCATGCCACCCTCAGTGGCTTGCGAGGGTTTCGAGATCCACCTTCCTTCTCATGTGTGGAGGAATCACTTTGGCTCAGTTGGATGCTGTCTCTAATGCTGAGCAGGCTGGTTTCAGTCCTGGAAATGTTTCTGAATGCTCACTGTCAGTCTCGAGTTTCCAGTGCTCCTGCTGAGAGCCAGCCTCTCCGTGTGCCCCTCTGGGCACCCCTTCTGGCCCGAGCAGCCCCCTGAAGCCCCTGCAACCCCACTCCGTGTGGCTCACAGCGGTCCTGCCTCCCAGCCTGTTCCCAGTGCCCCACGTTTCTGGTTTGTGGGGCCCTCGTGGTCCGGTGCGTGCCAGTCCTCGCAAGAGCCCCGCAAAGATAATGATTGCACACGGAACTGGGCTGACCGCCCCCGCCTTCACGAATCAGACTGATTCCAAGTGAATGAGATTTTAATCACCTGTCACCGCTGCCCGCTCTTTCTCTATATTTATGATAATTTGGGGGGGGGGTCTTTTTTTTTTATTGAAGTCGGTGTTGACTGAATCAAGTAATCCTAATTAGCAATCTTACCGCACCCAGTCAAGAGTGAAATGCTCCCCAGCCTTGTTGGTACACTGAGCATTCTGAAATTGAACAAAAAAAGAGGGAAACAGGAGAGACAGGCGAAGTTTGTTTGTCTTGGTTATAGGCGCCAGCTGCGGTGTTTGAGGAGGGCGGCTGTTTCTAATTGTTTCTGTAAACCCGAGCCTGCAGCCACATCCTGGCTGGTGAAGCTAGTTTCCCAGTTTCTTGAACTTCATGGTGTCGGCCCAGTGGTGGCCAGCCTGACTTCAGTCAGTTTCCGTGGTCTGGGACGTGAAATGTGCCCCGTGGAGTGTTTCCTGGGTGGCCACCAGGCAGGGGAGCCTGGCTTCAGTGCTCCTTCCAGCCCCGCTCCCCACGTCACCCTTGGAGACGGTGATGCTTGATCTTGCGGGCGATGGGAGTAAACTGTGAAGGTGACGATAAATAGAAGCTTTGAAAGCGCGGCTTTAGTTTCTCTGAGAGGAGCCATCGATCTCGGCGTGGCACCGTCAAATCAGTGGCAGCCCTGAGACGTACGGGGTGCGCTCCTCCTGATGACATGGTGCAGGGCCTTTCCTCGTGGCTCCAGGCAGTGGGGCCGCGGCTAGCAGATTGCTTCCCCAACGATGGGGCTTCTTCCCTTGAGGTTCTTGATTCCACTCTTCACCAGCGAAGGCCCTGGGTTATCCACTAAGGCCTCCGACTTAGCGTTGGATCCCATTTAGTTATGATAAGCGATTGCAGCGCCTCTTGCTTTGGAGAGGTTGCTTAGAAAGTCAAATGACTTCCCAGGGACCGTCGGGGCTCCTGCCCGCTGGGCGTTTTTGCCTTCATGCTTGGCGGGGCAGCCAGCTTCCCTGCACGCTGCCCTCGCCTCCACCCCTGTGGGCCTGGGAAACACCAGCCCCACATCAGGGGAGATGGACACAGTCTCCTGACTTACTGGCTGCAGAGGACCGTTGGATCACACTTGGTCCCCTCTCAGGACAGCTGTGTTTTCTGGGGAGTGGGCCTTCGAGAGGCCCGACCTGGTGCCAGGCCCCAGGGGCTCCCCAGAGACCAGCTGGGCTCTCCTGGAAAGCCCTCAGGGCACCGCTCAGGGGACGAGACCCCCTCCTGCCTTGCCCAGGGGCCTGGGGACAGCCGGCTGGAGCAGGTCAGGAGGCGGGGGGCCGGTAGGTCTCTCTGTGTAAAAGTGGCAGCATGTGTCCGGCTTGCCTTGTCTCTGTGGCTGGAGCGGCCAGTGGGCCCAGACTGACTGTCCCAAGGCTGGTGGAGCAAGAGTGGGAAAGGGCATGATGAAAGTCGCCCATGTTTTTCTAAAATTCAGAGCACATTTCTGATTTTCGGCTCTGCATCAGGCCTGAGAGGAGCCATCCAGAATGAGACGGACCGTGGGCCCTGCCCTCAGACAGCTCACGGCCAACCTGGACAGGCCAGCCAACAGTTGGAGCTATTTGGTGTCTACTGTTAGGGGGCCCAGTTCTCGGGGGTGACAGGTAATGTCACCACAGCAGGGCAGGCGGGTGTGTAGGGCTGTGTGGGGTCCCCTGTGGCTATGGGGGTGTGCAGTGAACATGAAGAGCCACATAGCCGCGTGCAGACCTCCCCTCCTTTCCAAGGGAGGTCCCAGAGTGCACCCGGGCCCAGGTTAACCTCCCATCAAAAGTATCCCCAGGGTGTTACCTTTTCTGCTTTCAATGCCGTTCTGTGCACAGCCAAGAAGTGAGCCTGTAGTTGTGTGGCCTCTAGTTTTGTGACACCTTTGTAACCGCTGAGGGGCGCAGACCCTCTTCTAGCAGAGAAATAGCTCCGTGTGTGTCCTAACGAAGCCACGTTGAATCCAGTCACCACGCTCGGAGAGCCTCCCTTGGGGGCTAAACGTGGCGCCAGGCGTCTGGCTTGCCTTCTTAGAACGGGTCAGGGGTCCACCCACCCAGATATGTTACCGACTTGAATGTCTTGGCTTTAAATTCAATTCCCATCTTATGTGTTTTACCAACTCATCACCAGGTCTTCACGATGCATTATTAAGGAGGCCGTTCTCCTACAAATGTTTGCATAGCCTTGCATGTGTCCATATTAGTCCCAGCTCTCCACTGGCTGAGTGAAACACCATCCTTTCCAGGAATGAAGCTGTCACATCTCTGGCCAGGCACTGCTGGGGGACCCTCGTTCAAGACCCACGAGAGGCTCAGCCTGCAGGGGCTCCTCAGTCTCCCACTAAAGACACTAGCTGTGAATGTGACAAAGCATAACCGCTGATGTTGAGAAGAAAACGAAAGAAATGAAAAGTCTACAGGAGAGACTGGAATGGCCAAGTCAACCAGTATTGACTCAATGACAGATCAGAGAATTGCCAATAAAGCAATGCAGATCTATGAGTGAAGAGGTTCATTGTGTTGTTATCACGATAAAAAGTAGGCAGCCCCGTGTCCTATCCCAGGGACGATGAGGCAGCCATTTAAAATGTAGATTACTGAATAAATCAGAAGCATTCTTACTGCATACAGTGAAGTGGAAAGGATATAAAAGTGTATATACTCTATGATCCCAATTACAAATATATGGATAAGGAGCTATGAGGAAATAAGAGTGCATGCTAAGTCACTTCAATCATGTCTGACCCTTTGCAACCCTGTGGACTGTAACCTGCCAAGCTCCTCTGTCCATGGGATTCTCCAGGCAAGAATACTGGAGTGGGTTGCCATTTTCCTCCTCTAGGAGATCTTCCCAACCCAGGGATCGAACCCAGGTCTCTGGCATTGCAGGCAGATTCTTTACCACTAAGCCACCTGGGAAGCCCCTGTGAGGAAATAGACTAGTAACTGTGGTTGCATGTGTGTGTGCCAAGTCACTTCAGTCGTGTCTGGCTCTTTGCGACCCTATGGACTATAGCCCGCCAGGCTCCTCTGTCCATGGAGATTCTCCAGGCAAGAATGCTGGAGTGGGCTGCCACGCCCTCCTCCAGGGGATCTTCGTGACCCAGGGGTTGAACCCGCGTCTCTTCCGTCTCCTGCAGTGGCGGGAGGTTCTTGACCACTAGTGCCGCCTGGGAAGCCCAGTAATGGTGATGAGCTGTGTGTAAGAAGTTTATAGGTGAGTTTTGCATCTTTGTATAAGTATTTTCAAAAAACTTGTAGATTGAGCATCAGTTATTTTTATGATCCTTTTTACAGTGATTCAGATGTATTACACATCGGCTAGGTTTCTGAGTAAGTCATTAGCATCTGAAACTGACCTAAGGCATCGCTTCCTGTGCTGGATGTTACGTGCTTCCAGGACGTGGGTGGAGTGGCTCCGAATGGTGACGGTTCCTGTTAGAGCTCATCCCACGCCCACCGCCCGCACCCCCCTGCCCGCTCAGCGTATTTCTGGTAGCTGAAGGAGTGCGCCCTGCAGAAGCAGATGCAAAGCAGAGCTGGGCTGGGAAGTCAAGGTCTCTAAAAAGCACATGACGATGTGTAAATGATGGAGCAGAAGTCTAGTTCACCATGTAAGGATTCTTCCACTCCATCTCTGGCTCCTTCCTGAGGGCACTAGCCCCCCACCCCTCCAGGGGACAGGGCAGGTCGGTGGTCCTACCATCCAGACCTCACTGTCTGTGACAGCCTCCAGGGCCCTGACCTGGAGGATGGCGTATGTGACTGTCTTCAGGAGTCTGAGGCCTTGTCTCAGGGCAGTGACGGCCAGAAGTAGGGGAGGATGGTAGAGAAAGGCACTACCCCAGGTTCCAAGCTTTCAGCCTGGGCAGAAGGACGGTCCCAGAGGTGATGAGCTTCAGCCAGTGCCTGAGTGCGGCCACGGGAGGCGCTGTCGGGGTGGCCCTGGATCAGACTGCTGCTGCGTGAAGCAGGCCGGACCTCACCTCTGTGGCCTCAAGGCCTCTGGGATCTCTTCTCTCCGTTTAGACCAATGATGCTTTGCTGTGTTACCACTGCCTGGAGAATGTTCTGGACCTTGTTACTCTGAAATCTCAGTGTTTATGGGAAAACCAAGAACTTTTATGCACTACTTCAGTTGAGAACTATGTTGAGTCCATTTCTGACTTAAAAATCTGGGAGGCCAGAGCGGACACTGTGTGCGATGAGGGGAGGTTGGTGCCGATGCTGACCTCTGCGGCTGCGCGGTTTGTCCAGAGTGATGTTCCAGACGCAGGTGTTCCGTGTGTCCCACCACCTGTGGAGCCTGTTTGGTTACTCTAACCGGGCAAGTGAGCTCCTGGATTTACTGTTGTTGGCTGCTCCGCCTTTCTGGCTTCATTAAAAACAGGGTGAGACAGAAAAGGACGTGCTTCCCCCCGTCTCTCACAGCCTCCTCAGCGCTCAGAGGGGTGGGGGAGACGGACACACTCCTGTCCCTCGGGAGCTCTGGGAAGCCCTGCATCAGGCGCCCTCCAAGGGTTGGCTTTCGAGCCCAGTTTCAGGGAATGCCGGCCTCCACATGGCAGGTTTGGTCAGTGCAGGCTGTGGGCAGCTGTCCCGGGCCCTCCCCGAGGCATGCAGGGCCCTGCTGCCTGCGCTTAGGGGGCCTCACTGTCCACTGGAGTCCCGGTGCACAGTTCTCCCGGCGTTTGTTCACACACTCTCCAGTGGGGGCGTCGGGGGCGGGGGGTTGTGGGTTGTACCTGGTTTCTTCTCTGACTTCCTGGGCCAGGGGCAGGCCCTCTCTGCCCAGACCCACTCGGGCTCCCTCCACCCCCAGCTTGGGCGCTTTCCGGTGGTGCCCCAGTGTGACCTGAGGCCTGGGCTGCCTTGGATCGAGTCTGTCTTGGATTGGATCATCCAGTCTTTCAGTTCAGGCTCTGGGGTGCTGACTCCCTGGATCCAGCCCTGATCACAGCCTCTGCGCCGCCAGGCTGTGTGAGCTCGTCTCTGCCCGTTGAGATCCCACGTCTGCAGTTCCTGAATCTTCCACCCATGAAGTCCCCCCAGCCCTCTGCCTGCTCCTCGGGCTCGTTCCCGTCCCTCACGGAGGGTCCTGTGTGCCACCCCCAGCCTCGCACGCCTCCCTTTCTGGTCCCCACTGGTGGACGGTGAGGTGCTGTCGCCCGTGTTTCACCTGCGCGGGTCTGGACCGTGTTCTTTTTGAATGAATGCATGAGTGGCTGGCAGTGGGTGCTTCGGGAAGCAGTGAGGTGCCTTCTAAGGAGCTGAAATTTCTCCCAGTTAAATGCAGTGTCCTCAGCCCTCTTAAATCACCTGGACTTGACTCATCCTGTGTCCCGAGGTTACAAGCTTTTCCTGCTCAGTGTTTTTGAATCACGGTGTTCCAAATGCATCAGGGATTGTTACCACACAGATTCCAGCCTTAATATATCCATGGGCATTTAATGCCAGCGGGGCCGAGGACACTGTCTTTGTCCCTAATTCCTGAAGGTAGACTTTCTCAAATCCCAGCACGTGTGGTCAGGGAAGGAGCTGGGTGGTGAGCAGGACTTTGTGTAGGATTTGTACCTCCTGGAAACATCTGTTCAGAGCAGTGCAGGATGGGCTGTGTTTTATTTAGCATCTATTGATACTTTATCTCCACATGCACTAATTTGATTTGCAGGAAGGCCTGTTGGAAAATGAATCTGCTGTTGAGTGGTCCTTTCACGCAGCTGCTATGGAAAACGTGGGTGCGTGCATCTCGTCGGCTGTGGGCGAGGCTGCAGACCTAGGGACCTGGCTGGGGCCTGGCGGGGCTGTGGGCGGAGCTGGGGCCCTGAAGGACTGTGGGCAGGATGAGGGGCGGGGCTGTAGACATACGGGCGTGGCTGTGGGCGGGGCTGTAGGTCTACGGGGCGTGGCTATGGCCTTGGCTGGGGCCTGGGGGGTGGGGGCTTGGGCGGGGCTGGGGACCTGGCCGGTCTGCCCCTCTGACCAGGCTGTATTCACCTGCTGGCCCCAGACCACCCTGTATATGGATGGATCCATGTGTTCTGAGTCAGAAGGCCCAGGGTTTGACGCTGCTCCATCATTTCCAGACTGTGATTTGGGACGATTAAATTTCCTGAGCCTTGGAGTTTTGTCCTCTGAGGTTCAGTTAAGTCTCTCAGCTGTGTCGGACTCTTTGCGACCCCATGGACTGCAGCACACCAGGCCTCCCTGTCCATCCCCAACTCCCAGAGTTTACTCAAACTCATGTCCATTGAGTTGGTGATACCATCCAACCATTTCATCCTCTGTCATCCCCTTCTCCTCCTGCCTTCAATCCTTCCCAGCATCGGAGTCTTTTCAAATGAGTCAGTTTTTCACATCAGGTAGCCAAAGTATTGGAGTTTCAGCTTCAGCATCAGTCCTTCCAATGAATATTCAGGACTGATTTCCTTTAGGATGGACTGGTTCGATCTCCCTACAGTCCAAGGGACTCTCAAGAGTCTTCTCCAACACCACAGTTCAAAAGCATCAATTCTTTGGCGCTCAGCTTTCTTTGTAGTCCAACTCTCATATCCATATGTGACTACTGGAAAAACCATGGCTTTGACTATCTTCTGAGGAGCAGATAACAAGACTGACTGTGTCATTTACACTGAAGTGAGAGGGAGCTGAGGGGGCAGTGCACCCGGTCGTCAGGCCCAACTGGTCGTCAGGCCCAACTGGTCAGTGCTCAGGGACCCCAGCTGTTGCTGCTGGTTCTGCGTCTGAGATAATAACAACAATGATAACCGTCATTGCTGCTGCTGCTGCTGTGGGCAGGACGTGCCTGTGCCCTGCACCCTGACTGGACCCTGCTGGTTTGGCCCCCGGGGGGACCACATTGGGCATCTCATGCAGCATATCTATTGAGAGAGAAATTGAGATCTGGGAGGTGGGACACAGGGGAGCCCAGGGTCCCAGGAAAGTGTGGGAGGAAGGTCTGTGTGCATACGGGCCTGACAGGCCACAGTATGGGCTGTGGCCTCCCCCGGGCCCACCTGGGACCCTCCCACCATGCGGTGGTCTGTGGAGAGGACCCCCTCACTGCCTGCCTTCCTGGGACCCTCACTATGGTGTCAGCAGGTCACCTGGGCTGTCCCACCTGGGCCTCAGGCTTTCCTTCTGTAAGACGTGGGCAGCTCCTGGCTCTGCCCCAGGGTCCCAGGGCCCTGGTCTCATAGCACAGTTCAGGGTTCAGGGACTCGAGACTCAGGGTACTCAGTGGAGGCTCATCAGCCCCAGGACCAGTCCTGCCCCTGTGGGGTTCACTGCACCTCATAGATATTGACAGAGCTGCCTAGGACCAGGCCTGCCCTTCAGGGCTTGCAGGGTCTGAGGCAGGGCTCAGATTTTAAATCGCTATCTGCTTAGCAGAGTTTGTCTGAAATAGCAGACACCAAGGGTCCTGTGGACGCACGTGACCTCCTGCAGTTGGGATGGGGGCAACGCCGTCCGGCCGCCCTGCCAACCCGCTCTGCTGTCTGGGGTACACGGTCTCGGCTGTCTGTGCCCTGGTCCAGGGGGTCTGCCTTGCATGGTGGGCCCACCTATGAGCAGGGGTTGGCTGAGTGCTGGTGGGTAGAGAGGTTCTGGGGGCCACAGCTGAGCAGCAGGGCCTCTGTCAGAGGGAGCGCTGGTCCAGCAGCAGAGAATTCCAGGGCCTCCTGGTGAGACCCCAGTGGGAGTGTGTAGAGCATCTCCATGGATTGGCAAGTGCTGACTCAGCCCCACACATGCCGGCCTGCCAGGCTGTCCTGGGAGAGGCCTGCTGGCCCTGCCTCCCCAGGGGTCCACAGGGGTGGCGTGTCCGTGGCGAGTGCCATGTAGGGCAGGCACAGGCTGAGGCGAGGGAGTGGGGGCCGGGCGGTGGCCGACCTTGGCCGCCAGGCAAGTTTGGGGCGAAAGGGCAGGCGTGGGGGTCAGGGTGTCTCTGGAGACCCCAGGCCTCTGAGCCTCTGGGGGTGTTGATAGCAGCCCTCAGGTGCGGGTCATACTGGCCTTTCTAGCAGGGCACACAACTCTGGCCCTCTGGGCTGGGGGCCACGTACCCAGGAGAGGACAGGGTCTCAGCTGGGAGCTGCTCCACTGAGACCCCCTGGGTCTGCCTCGTGAGGCCCCACCTGGCGGGTGTGAAGGTGGACTGGACCGAGGGCTCCGAAGGGGAGCCATGGCCTGGGGCCGCAGCCCTTCTCCCGAGGGCAGCAGGTTGCAGCCGGCGGCCTCTGTCTGCAGGCTCGGTGAGGTTTGTCTGGTGTCCTCTGCCAAGCGGGTGCCCCCAGGTTCTCGAGCCCGGGTGACCCTGCCCCCAGGCACGTTCGCTGTCCTGCAGACGCAGTCTGGCTGTGACGCTGGGCAGTGAGGTTTCGGCTGGCGTCCTGTGGGAGCAGGCCAGGGGTGCCAGCCAGTGTCTTCCTGACTGGGCAGAGCCCCCTCCACACCACTGCGCACGGCCCTGCCCACGTCAGAGGCACCTCCTTACCTTGTGGTCCCTTCACTTTTCACTTGACTCCCGACAAGCTGAAGCTTTTTTTGTCCTAGAAAGTGACTCTCACCCAGGCTCTTGGGTCAGACCTGCTGCGCTTCCTCGTGTTCGAGTGTACACTGGCAGCCTCGGAGGCCAGGCCTCCTGGTCTTCGCTGGTGCGTCTTCAGCTCTGCCCCAGTGGCACGCGAGCGGGTGTTCCTGGCTGTCCCTCTCTGCCCGCGGTCCCCTGGGGCCACCCCAGCCTCAGAGCAGCGTTCTGGGGGCCAGTGGATTCCCTTCTGAAGAGGAGGAGTCTGGGGTTCAGGGAACGCTGAGCCTGGAGACCCCTCCTGCAGCACAGCTGACCCCAGTCACTCTGCCGAACTCTTGCCAGCCCCACCAGGCACTTGGCAGCGTGCCCAGGCCTTCCTGCCCGGCAGAACATCTGATTCCGTGGAATACCCTTTGGGGCCGTAACCCTTGTGTGGGCTTCGTCCATCTGGGTGCACTCAGAAGTACTGCTCTCTGTGATTCTTCTGAGCTTTCATAATCCAGGTCTGCTTTTTCTCCTTTCCTTAATCTTTATTGGTCCATCAAAGGAGCTAGCCACTTTCCGGGGAGGCCAGTTGACATTCTGCCCTGTGGTGGTGTCCACACCATCCCATGGGTCCTAAGGGGCCAGTCTCTTCCTGGTGTTTCCAGGTCCTCCAGCACCTGGGCAGCAAGGGCAGCCAGTGCCCTCCTCCAGATGTTTGCTGCAGACGCCTGGAAGGGCTCAGGGATGCACTTGGGTTCCTTTCTTTTGTTTTTTCTTCTGCTTCATTCATTGCTCAGTATTTACTGAGCACCCTGCCCTCCTGCAGAGGAGGCTCCTGGGGCCCAGAGGACTTGGGCACCCCTCAAGGCTGGGCGTGGTTTCCAGGCTCTGTTCCCAGATGAGCACCTGGGGTGCCACCTGGTCTTCCTGTGGTCAGAGCGAGGGGAAAGCTGTCTGCCCTCTACACACGGGGGCAGGGGCCGCTGGAATGTTTCCTGGGCTCCTCAGGGGTGGAGAGTTGAAGGCCAGCCTCTCCGCGTGGCCTGGTCAGCTCCACCGGCCCCTCCCTGGGCAGTCCCATCACCTGTGGGTCCCTAGCACCCCCCGCCAGCCTTGGCCCATGCTGGTCTCTCCGCCTCAGACACCTTCTCCGTCTCTGCTCATCCCAGTCTGAGCTCTAATTCAGAGGCTCAGTTCAAACACTGCTTCTTCAGCAGAGCTCTTCCATACCCTGCAGACATACCCTGCAGATCTTGATGCCAGACAGTTCGGTCACTGCCTCCACCTGCTGGCTCTCAAGCCCGGCCCGTGCTTTGTGGCGTCTGCCCTCCGGCTGACCTCACGCATCTCAGTCGTGTCTGGGTGCCCCCCCCCCCCTCCCCGCCTGCAGCACCCAGGACGAGGCTCCCTTCCACCTGTGATGCCCAGGGCATGTTGACCTGGGAGGCGTGGTTGGGGGGTCACCTCCAGCCTCTGCCAGGGCCTGGCTCATGCATCTGTGAACTGCCTGCTGTGTGCCAAGGACCATGCTAGGCGCAGGTCACAGGGCTTAAAGAAGAGGCTGGGCTGGTCAGTGAGGGCGAAGGGCCAGCAGGTCTCTGCACAGAAAGGGAGCCTCCTCTGTGGGCCAGGATGCTCCTACCCACCCCGCGGGCCCAGATCCCCGCCCAGGCGCACACGAGAACACGTGCACAAGTGCACACACGTGCGTGCGTGCGTGCGCACATGTTGGGCCCCACTCCTGACGGCTCTGACCTGTGGGGTGGGGAGAGCTGGTCATGGCTGAACGGTCAGCGTGACCCACAGGGTCCCCGCGGGTGCCTGCAGAGGAGGTTGGGACCGTGGAGATGGCAGCTCTGTTACTTTCCTAACACCGTCTCCTTAGTCCGGTGGTCCACTTTGACTTCTGATCTTCCTCTAAGTCTAGAGTTCTTTCCTAGATTCCCCAAGTTAGGTTTGACACAAGGCTTTGTGAACACCTGACTTGTCCCCCGACTCAGTTGTTCCTTTGTAAGTGTGACGGGTGAGGAGGGGGCATGGCGGGACTCAACCCCCGGACCCCACCGGGTCTTCTGCAGCTGTGATGTGGCACCTGAAGCATCCATGTTGGGCTGGGTTGGTCTCTGAACCCTCAGCCTTGGAGATGTCTTGCGGGTGAGGAGGGGGCGGGTGTTGGGAGGACACTGCTTCCTGTGTCGCCTAACCCCACTGACGCAGGGAGGAGCTGAAAGGTCAGCTGTGTGTGTGTGTGTGTGAGGGGAGGAGGCAAGTCACTCCCATGCCTCTGAGCCTCTGTTTCTGCATCTGCAAAGCAGCAGGGATGGGTCCTTGCCTCACAGGGGGCTTAGTGATTCCTTGGAGAGTCCTCACCTTCTGGGAGCAGCCCTTGCCCCACAGGGGGCCCCAGGCCAGGGGAGCTCAGTAACGTGGTCTGGACTAGCGTTATTACCGCACTAATACCACCCCTTCCGCTCTCTTAGCAGAGGGAGGGCCCCCCAGCCAGTGCGGAGCCTCCTGGACCTCACGTGAGATTCAGCATCACCAGGCAGCAAGTCTGATGCTTCTGCTGAAATGATCCTTTGCTCAGACCCCACTGGTATTCATAGTTCAGACCATCTCAGCTTGTTTGGGGTAAACTTCGTGGTTCTGTCGCTTTCCCCCTCGCTGGATGCTCTCAAAGTGAAAGCCTGTCCTGTCTGTAATTAAGCACCTAAGTGACAGATACGCATCGGATGTCTTCCACTTGGAATATGGGAAGGAAGTGGGTTTTTGTTCTGCGTTTGTGTTTACAGATCTGCTGTGCTTCTTGCTAACTCTTTCCCTGTTGGGACCTTTCCCAGCTGGCATTTTGGCATCTGGGGCCTGGATGTGACCTTGGGGTCTCCGGACCCTCACCCACAGCCTGCAGCCCCTGCTCAAGGGGTGCTGCTGGGGCAGGAGGTCTGCCCCTCTGAGGCCACCTGGGGTTCCTTGGCTCTGTCTCTGCAGAGGACTCCTGGGGGACTGGAACTGATCTCTGACCCGACGCGGCCCTGGGGTCCTCGGATAAGCAGGAGCCCCATCAGTTCCGGGGGTCCCCAGGGTGGCTGAGTTTTCATTCCCGGGGCCCCAGTGGCCAGGCCCTGAGCTGTGCCTGAGGTTGGGGTTGGGGGTGTCCCCCCAACTTCAGCTGTGCCCCGGTGGGCCCCTGAGATGTGGCCGACCCCAGCCACCGCAGTTGAGCCCTGAGCCCTCACTCATGGGGCGTTTCCCACCCCGGAGCTCTCAGATGCCTCCCTGAGCCATCAGGGTTGGTTCCCAAACAGCGCGCGATGGCCCACACCCACTCCTCTTCACGCCGTTGCAGAGCACTTCAAGAGCAGAAGCTTATGACCGCTCAGGGCAGAGGAGGGTTGTACGGTGCGTTTCCTCTGTCGTCCGTTGCATTCATGTGGAAGCCTACCAGGGAACACAGAGGAGCAGGTGGTTCCTGTTTCACAGACGGGGAGACTGGCTGACGGGAGAGCAGCTCGCCCAGGGCCTCGGAGCTGATAGGGGCGTGGTGCGTTCCCCCTGTCCTGACGGTGCTGTTCCAAGTTCCTGTCCCCTCTCCTCGGCCTCCCTGTGGGGCCCTCGCCTCTGGGGTAGCAGCGGGGGCCTTGCCCTGGGTCCTCTGCCGGTTCTGGGGTGTTTCTTAGACCCTGCCTTCACACCGAGGCCCTGGGGGATCCCATCTCATTCCCTGGACCTCACCTGCCATGTCTGAGAAACGGGGGTCACCCTGATTTTTTGATGAGCAAGTCGTGTGGGCCCAGGGGCGGCCCCCAGGGGCTTCCCCCTACTCACAGGAGAAGGAGCCAGACTCCCAGGGGGTTGAAGCCGCCCCCTCTGCCGGTCCCGTCTCATCTTTATTCTGCCGAGAATTTGATATAACACGCATTTCTAGGCAGATCGGAAAAAGCACAAGCCAGCGCCCGGTGTCTTCAGGTGGCTGTGTGCTGGGTGTCGTGCGCGAATATGTTTGCTTTGGGATATTTAGATAAAATATTGTGCCTGCCTCCACATGCCCAGCCATCTGTGGGCACAGCTTTTCCAGCGTCCTGGCTGCTGCTTCTCCCTGCGCGGGGGTGTCTGGGCTCCTCCTCATCACAACAAACTTCATGGAGAGTCACACCTCCTGTGAGCAGGCTCCCTGGGTGGAATCCCAGCCACAGCCACCTCCGCTTGGTTACCCTGTGTGTGTGTGTGTGTGTGTGTGTGTGCATGCATATCCGTGTGTGTGTGCACCCGTGTGTGTGCAGTTCACGACCGTCCTGTTTCCTGTCCCAGATGCCAAGGAAAGGACTCTCCATCATCATTTGTGGGCCCTGGGTCCTTGGCAGTTCTATTTAGATGAGGCCACCCCTTACAGAGCTCCGTGGACAGAGGTGCCAGGCAGGCTGTAGTCCAGAGGGCCGCACAGAGTCGGACACGACTGAAGCAGCTGAGCACACACCCATCACAGAGCTTGGAGCCCATCGTGGCCGTGAGATGGACTTGACGAACGGGCATCGCATTTCCTGTCTCTGCCACCCACCTGTCTCCGCCCTGGTTCTGTTGGGGAAGCCAGAACAGACCCAGCGCACCGGGCACCCTGACCTCTTGGGGCAGCAGACGCGTGTCTGGGGCCCTGTGCTCTGTCAGGCGCCCAGTCCAGGGGCACTGCCCACGGTGCACCCCACTCCCCAGGTGCAGGGACTGAGTCCCGCCCAGCTCTGTTCCCCCCTCTCTCTCTCCCTGCCTATCCCAGACCTGACGGGTGCTCAGGGCAACTCTGGGGTTCCTTTTTGGTTCCTTCTTCCTCTCTACATGGTCCTGCCCTCTTCACGTGATGCCCTGCTTGCTGGGGGGAGCGGGCAGGTGGCCTGGGTGTGTGATGGGCAGGGCCAGGGTGGCCGGAAGCCTCCAGCCAGGGTCCCTACCTAGGGTCTGCCCCCAAGGGGCCCAGCACAGTGCAGGCCAGTGCGACCCCGGCCCTTCCGTTTAGGTGGACGAAGGCACCCAGGCATCCTCCCCTTGTCAACGCCCCCGGCTGCTCCTGCCCCTGGGGACTGGGCAGAGGGCCTTGATTGACGTGGAGGCGTCACGTGACCACTTGGGATGAGGGTGGACAAAGACCCTGTTTAGACTGACCCAGCCCTTCCCTGGGCCCCGGGCAAACGTGCCAGCGGCCAGGACAGCGAGATGCCCGCACCTCCCATCTTGGCAGGAGGACCGGCTAGGCTCTGCAGTTGCGTTTTGCATTTTTCTCCCTGACTCGCCCCAGTTTTTTCGCTGCTGGAGTATGTGTTTTCACTCTGGGGCTGCGTGTTAATGTCTGGAATAAGAAAGCACCCTGCACAGGAGACTGTCTGCTAACGGGGCTTGAGAGCAGAGGTCGCCACCCCGTGTCCCCCTACGTCCAGCTGTCGGGAAGCGGGTCCGGGAGCCGTCCTCCCAGAGGCCTCCCAGCCCGTCCACATCCAGCGCCAGGGAGACTCACAGATGCCCTTTGTCCAGACGGCACGGGGCCCTCCGCCTCGGCTCCCGTCCAAGCTGGGCCTGGATGTAGGGTGGCGTGGGGGGGGTCCGCCCTGGCCCAGCCCCCCGAGAGGCACCTCCCCTCCTGGGGACTCCTGGACTTTTCTGAGATGAGACGTGAGCTTGTGAGCCCCCAGGCCTGGTTTTCCTATCCATAGGATGAGGGACGTCGTGATGATGAATCCAGAGTTTTCTGGCAGAGTTTCCACAAAGGATAGGAATGAGATTAATGAATACAGGTTTTGGCTGGACGTGCTCGGGCTTAAGCTTTTCTGGGAACAAGAACATGGGATTCAGATGGGAGAACAGCAGCCGGGCCTGGCCATGCACGGACTGACCAGAAGAGCGGGCAGTACAATCCCCTTGCACAGATGGGGAAACTGAGGCCAAGGGCAGCCCCCGCCCCGGGCCCTGGGCATTGCTGGGGCCGGTCCCAAGCAGCCCGCCCCGGG
The DNA here is from genome assembly GCF_019923935.1 of Bubalus bubalis. Taxonomy (NCBI): domain Eukaryota; kingdom Metazoa; phylum Chordata; class Mammalia; order Artiodactyla; family Bovidae; genus Bubalus; species Bubalus bubalis. Next base: position 49,283,417 of record NC_059179.1, on the reverse strand, counting down.
CCGCTGCCCCAGTGCAGCTCCTAGCAACCAGCCCCTCCGCTCCCCTTGCAGGTGTCCACCTGTGTCCTGATGCCCCTCCCTGAGGATCCAGAGGTTTTCCTCCGGCTGGTATCTTGGTATTTGGTTTTACAAGGAAGGCATTTCGAGGAGCTGTGGCTCTGGGGTGCTGGGGCTGTGGTGTTGGGACCACAAGGGTTGGTTTGGAGGCGGCGGCTCTGCCAGCCGTCCCCGGGAAGACGTGGGCCATCCATCACGTGGTGCAGGCCACGGGGCGTTTCAGCGATGCACTGAATGTGTGTGCATCCAAGAAGAGGCGAGGATGCGGCCGGAGGCGCCCGCTCCCCCCAGCCCATCGGTCCCGTGCGCACTCAGAGAGCCCCCTTGCTGGGGGACCTCCCTGGCTGGTGCGGGGTGCCTGACCACGCGTGAGCTGCCAGAGGAGACGTGTGCAAGGGCTCGAAGGCACACGGAGAGACGGGGGACGGTAATGACAATGTTTTGTTATCTCCCCCCGTTTTCTTTGCATGCTTGTTAAAACGTGGGGCCTGAGTGTCTGCGGACCTAACAAGTCCCTTCTAATCAGGCCAGAATGTTCCCGTCGGGCGCTCGAGAGATGCTTGGCTCAAACAAAGCCGTGCTCTTCCCCCAAGAAGCCCATTTGTTTAAAGATTGGCCTGTCAATTTGTGAATCAACATTTCGGCTTTTTGCTCAGACACCACGCTTGTGCCGCTCTTCGCGGGGAAGGGGGACTAACACAGAGCTGCTGTTTGTTGTTGGAAGGAAGTAAACTTCATCAGGTCGACTTAGATGTGTGTTTCAAATGTCACTCAGTAGTGCTTTCTTGTAATGAAACGCCGCATACAGATTCTTCCCGGGGCTCAGGGGGATTAGACCCGGTAAAAGAAGAATTCAGTCTTCCTTGCTGTGACGCATCAGAGTGAGGAGTTTAAAATCCACAATTTATTCAAATATTGATATTTCTACTTGTCAGAAGAGAGGGGCCTTGAAATTTCCACTGAGCACTGTTGTCAGAAGAATTGTAAGAAATGTGTCAGATAATTCATAAACGGAGTTCACTACTGTGAAATCAGTTGGGAACAGGGAAAAAATATATTCTTGTCGATGTAGAATAGGGCGATATAACAGAAAATAGCACTCACGTTTCCATCATGTCAAGCAAATGCTCAATTTGGGCCAGGTATTTTTTTTTTTTAAACAGCCTGCTGCTTCTAGAGCAGCCTAGAATGCATGAAAAATGTTTTGAGTTCTGCTTTGTAGACAAGAGATCTGTTTGTTGTTTTTTCCCCTCTGAGACCTCTATTTCCCATCCGGCAGGAGCCAATCCGAAGGCAGCTGCTGGCGGGGCTTGGCGAGCAGGCAGCTCTGCATACGGTTTGCATTAAGGCCCTAAAAAGCTGTGAAGAGGCGGGTAATGATGTAAAGGGCCAGTGTAAATTCCAAACTGTTGATAGCAGGGAGAGGCGCTCTGGAGCCCCTTCCCAGAGTCTGGCCTGTGTTTTCCTCCGCTTGGGAGCCGGGAGTGGAGGCAGGTTCAGGCACCCAAGGATCTAGCACAGTTGAAATTCTTGGTGCAGGGGGACCCCCCATACCTGTCTGCAGCGGGGGGGCCGGGGAGCTTTCTGAGCTGGGGGCTGTTCCTTCGGCAGGACCTGGTGGCACCCGCTTCTCCCAGGGGAGTCCTGCCCGGGTGGACACGTGTTCCCGGGCACATGGGTGGGTATGAACACGCTCTGCGTGTGCTGCCCATATCACGTGAACACGAGTCCAGGAAGAGCAGTGACCACGTGTCCTCACGGAGGCCCTGTGGAAACGCCTCTGCCAGTACCAGTCGTTCCTTTGTTTGCAAAGCTCCCTGCAGGCCACCAGGGCTGCCCTGCGAGTCCGTAGGTCCACCCGGGGGAGAGGGGGTGGCTGGTGCTCGACCGTGTACATTCACGTGGGAGCCCGAGGTCACCGTTTCCCCCAAGTCCCGTCTTTCTCACCAGCACGTTGGCTACAGTGGTTCTGAACTACAGGCTCCCTGTCTGCCCCTGCTCTCCTAAGAACAGGCAAAACCACCCCCCTCCACTTCCAACCCCACACCCACAGAGAGTGGAGTGGGCAATGGAAACGGATACCTTTCCCAGGGGGCCTGTGGTCACTCTTCCCGGCCTCAGGGACCTGGGGACATGGGGGTTTAAAAACAGGCTGCTGAGGGAGAAGAAAGTGTAGGAGACTTGATGGCATGAAGGCGAATGGGGTGTGAGATGGGGACAGTCAGCCGGGTAAGCCGAGGATGGTCCTGCCTCGAGGCCAAGGCTGAGGAGCGGTGCTGTGGTCAGAGTGGCCAGGGGATCAGACGCCCGCAGCCTGGCATCCGTGCCCCTGCTCCTGTCCTGGGGCGGGGATGGGCACAGCTGCACAGGATGACCTGCTGCCCCTGGGTCTGCGGGTGAGGGGTGGCCTGGAGGGCAGGCGCAGGAGGCTATGGAGTGGGCGCTGGGTGGTGATGCTGGGGACGGTGCCTTCGCGGCTGCACCGGCCCCTGAGTCTCGGAGCTGGATCTGTCCTCCGTCAGCCGTGTGAGCCTGGCGGCACCTGTGCCCAGTAGGAGTGGGTGTGCTGAGCTGTGGCCACGAGGAAGCCGTCTGAACCCTCCCCTTTGACCACATGACTGCCCAGCGGCCAGGTCTGTGTGTGCATCCGCTGCTGAGCAGGAGGCTGCGGGCTTGGACACTTCCAGGGTGCGGCTGCCGCGTGGCTGGAGTGCGCTGCGGGCCCACACCTGGGATGCCTCGGTCGTCTTATTTGTGAACCTGGGGAAGGACAGAGCATGGGGAGGCGGGGGCTGGGGGGTGCCCTGGGAGCAGGGGGAACCCGTGAACAAGTCTCTGGGGTTTAAAGAGAGAGATCGGGCCTAGAGTTGCGCTACGAAGGTACTTTCATTGAGGTCTGCTGAGTATCTGTCCAACGGGTGGTGGGGTGGGGCTGTCTGGACCCCATGCAGTTCAGATTTGAGGATTCCGTGCGTGTTTCTGCCTTTTGTTTGTGAAACATGAGTGCGCGTCCATGCATGTATGTGTGTGTGTGTGTGTGTGTGTTTATCTTGTGTGTGTATATGTGTGTGTGTGTGTTTATCTTGTTACGTTTTAAGCATTTGCCCGGTAAGCTGTGGCGGGGGCTGGGGAGGGGACACAGCAGTGTCCTTTCTGCAGACAATGGATGCTGTCCGTCGCCCAGCCCGCACTGGCCTGGGGACTGTGAGCGTCTGTACAGTCTGTGCTCAAGGCTGGGGTGTTGGGTCGTCCCCTTATGGGGGGAGGCTGGGCCGTCCCGGACGCCCGTGCTCTCACCCACGAGTAGTGCCCCGGGGCCCCTGCCCTGGCGGCCCCGGCCCCGCGGCCCCACGGCCTGGCCCCGGGCGGGCTCGTTAGCGCGGCCTCCGCGCCTGCCCGTGGCGCCGGCCGTCTGCCGGGTGCTGGCGGATCTGTCATTGGCGCCCAGCAGAGCCCGGCCCTGACAGTGAGGAGGTAAACGCTCCTGCCTGAATCCCCCATTAACTTTGTGAGGCGTATTGATTTCTTGTAAAAATAATGATATTGACAGGCCTTCCAGGAGTAATTGTTTCCAGAGCGCGGAGGTCAGCGTGGCCAGGAAGGGCCGGGAGTGGGCTGCTCGGAGGTTGCCTGAGCCCCTGGGGCGGGTCCCCCTGGTTCGGTGGGACCCCCCCGAAGGGGACCTGGGGCCACTCCTGGGCGCCCGGGCTCCTGGCCGTGGTCAGTGTCCTTCGGAGGGTCTGTGGTCAGCCCTGGGGGGCGCCTGGCGGGCAGGCGAGCAGGCTTGGATGGGTGGGGGCGGGAGCCTGGCAGACTCAGAGCCCCTTGGCCGCCAACCTCACGAGGCAGCGTTCCGTGTGCATCTCCCAGGCTCGGCTTCCAGACTTTATTAAAGTTGCTCTTGGGCTGAATTTTAAGGCTTGGCCGCGGCTCCAGAGGCAGCTGGCAGGCCAGGGGAGTGACAGCCCAGGTGTCCCCCTCCACCACATTCCCTGCCCAGAGGCCTCTGTTTGTGGGGAGGGTCACCTCCTTCCCCCAGAGCACGAGGGAGATGGTGGAGAGGGAGCCACTCGGGGGACCACAGGGCCAGCTGGGGACCAAAGACGCGGCCTAAGATGGTCAGCAGTGTCTTTGCAAACCCAGTGTCCCCAGCGAGCCGCTGGCCTGAGGGGTGAGAGGCTGGGGACTCCCTGCCTGTGGACACAGGGTGGGCTTCCTTGCAGAGAGGCGGCCCCAGAGGGTTCAGCCCTGTCACTCCAGAGCGGCGGGCACTGATGCACGGTATTGCAGGCAGAGGCATTTTCCAGTCCTGGAAACGTGAAAAGGATGAGAGAGCTGCCCTCTAGGAAAAGGAATCCCAGGCCGTTTGTGGTCAAAGTCCAAGTGCCAGCAGAGGGGCAGAATCGCTTTAATTCAGAGGGAAAACCTTAGCGGTCTCCGCTTAAAATCAGAGTGGGCAGGCCACGTTCCGATCTTCAGCTCAGACCAGATATTGCTTATAGCAAATGTACTTTTCATTTATCTCGAGGAAGAAGTTACTTAAAAGAGGCAGTTGCGTGGCCGTGAGCTTTGCCAGCGGCTGGGCTTGTACACCGTGTGTGTTGATTGCACACCGGCGGTCTCCAGCACCGAGAGGATGGTGGCGCTCTGCGTCTCGGTGTTGGCGGTGTGGAGGGAGGGGGGCAGGCGCGGACAGGCAGCCGCACGTGCTCCTCTCTGGCCTCTGTCCCCAGTCTCTCCTCTGTGTTTTCCCCCAAATGAGGGGAATCCGATCAGAGGCGCTAACGAACTGCAGCAATGGTTATCAATTAGCCTGGCCGGCGGCGGTGGCCGTGCCAATACCGGCTGTGTGTGCTTCTTGGAGGAGTTGGTTTGTGTCGCTCAGGGAGGCGGCCTGTGCAGGCCCACCCCTGTCCAGGCCCAGCCCCCTCCCCGCGCTGCTTAGAACGAGATTTGTGTTCGCCCTAATCCAATAACCATCGCCCAGGACGCCCCATGTCGCTCTGCTGGGAAATGGTGTCCAGGCTTGTAGCAACATCTAATGGGTATTTAGGTGCAAACTAGCTGTGAAGTGTTAAATATTTACATGTGGAATGCCAATAGTAATTGTCCACTTTATCTGAGCTAGCCTAGGGAAATGTCTTATTTGTTTCCATGTTACTTCAATAAACAGAAAGCTGGAAAATCCTCCCGCTATTTCTTGGGGGCTTAGAATTAATAAAGCCAGGCGGTATAAAATATGTGCTTTGGGTTTTTGAATGATCACTTCTGCACCAGGTCATATAATACGGCTTTAACTCCATGTGGCCTGTCTATTAAGCAAGACAGGATGAGCCTCACAAATAATAAAAAATATTTATGCTTTTCTTAGTGATACTAACAAGGTAACATATCAGAGGAGAAATGGCAGGAGAAGAATAAGGTAACTGTGTCTTATGAATTCACAGCTCAGTGGGATCCCGGCCAGCCCCCATAAACACCCTAGGATTCTCTGCTCCGTACTGCTATTATTCCACAAATTGTATTTTTTTTGCTTTTTGTTTGTGAAATCTGAAGTGTCATAAATGCCTCCGTCTCATCTATATTTGATAGTTAATATTAGTCTCAACCAGAAAAGTGCACTTTACATGTGACAACATACGATTACCTGAGAGTGTTATTGCAAAGGAAAAAATCAATACCGATTTATAATTCACGATCGCAGTCTATCAGTTTTTATGGCTCTCTATCCAGTCTCATTAATTTTTTATTATGATTGACTGAAACTGAAAGATTTTTAACATGTTTCGCTGTTATTTATTCAACCTTAATAATTAAATAAACCTTAATTGGCTGTATTTCGAGGCATCTTGGCGCTGCGGCCAGGAAGGGTTGGGGTGACCATCCATTTTTAATGCGGGCGCACCTCACGTTTTCTTCTGAGGCGGCTCAGGGAAGGGGGTCTGCTGTGTACCATCACCAGAGCGAGAGAAATAGGTTTTGTCATCACCTAATCAAATTCTGTTTAAGAGGAGACCATTTGTTTTAATTCAAAATATAAATTATCGATAGCGCCGAGAGGAACGTAATAAAATATTCCTGGAGCAACGTGAGTCCACGCCGTGTACCTGCACGGAACTTTGATCAGCGGCTAATATCTTGATTAATGAGGCCAAGGGCCCCGTTGCACCGAGAGCTGCTGGTAGGGACGCCCTCGCCCGGGGTCTCCCGATTGGTGGTTAACAGGTCCCTTTGAAAGGTGATTGACAGATGGAAAATTGCACTTTCAAATTTCATCCGTATTCATTTCAGTTGTTCTTCTACATGTCAACCGTTTCCCGTCTCTGGCAGGCCACGGCTGTATACATTAGCTGTTCCCACAGTGAGAAAAGAGGGAAGACAATCCCGTACTTGAGCATTCTGAAGGAAAATCAATCATGTCATAAGTGAGAAGTATGGATAAGTTTGAACTGTGGCAACTTTCATCATTTCATTTCTGGCCACGCTGGTGGGTTTCTGAGTGTCCAGGCTGCGTGAGGCAACCCCAGCTGCAGGGGAAGAATAGGCAGGATAATAGAGTTGGGCTGAAAGGGAAATGTTCTTTTCCCTGGTATTTGTCAAGTAAGGTTCTCGTGGTTTTGCACAGAAGAAACATCAAACCCTAAGATTATATACACTGGACGTTTTGACAGAACTGAAAAAAAGGCTTCTATGGACTATGACAGGGATAGACCGACCCTTCTCAATCAAATGACTGGGCTTCAGCCTCGCGTTTCTTTTTTTCCAATTTTTGTTTGCGCTGGACTCTTGACTGTCAGCCATTTCTAGGAGGGAGCCTATTGTTAGGGCCACTTGAGAACTTCCGGGGCATCCTCTGGGTCAAGAGAGATGGCTTGCAGGAGGGTGTGATCCCCCAGGGAGGACCCACCCTTGTGCCCATCTCCACGGCAGCTTAAGGGGCAGCCTGCAGGGAAGGGGGCGGAAACACAAACTTAGAGGAATCTGTAGCTGCTTAATCGGATCTATGTACAGTCCTGAGCGGGCATCATTGTGTATTGGAAATGCTGTGAAAACTGTGGGAGATGAACGTGTTGCAATTTCACCATCTTGTTCTTAATATTATTGAAAGAGAGCTCTTCTTGGCAGTAATAAATTTAACACAAAAATCAAATACAAAACAAATTTATTCTTCCAGAGCTGATGCCCCAGTCATTTCTTTCTTGTCTTGCATTAAGCTTTAAAATCAACTGTCACTCCCTATCGATTGCATCTGAATTGTTATCTATATTTCTCAAAAGCGCTCTTGACAGTTAATACAGTGTAAATTATAATCTGGGGAAATGCCGTTTGTGTTCGCCAGCAAATTGCTTAGATTCTGAGCAAGGCTGCTTTCATTTGCCATTCTCTTCTCGTGGCCATCTATTTTAGCAAGGATCATTCAGGCCAAATTATTCTAAATTTACACGCCGCTAGTATGTAAATCATATTGTGGAAATCACTTTTGGAATCACGCTAGGGTGTGAGGCAGAGCTTGAGAGTCTGAGCGCTGCATTAATGAAACAAATACCACCTCGGGGGCCCGCCCCGCGGAGGCAGCCGCCGGTGCCCCTGCAGCTTCTGAGGACTCGTCTGCCTTACGTGTGGATGCGCCAGGTTCTGGGGGCTTCGGGGCCTCCGGGTGCCCTGCCGCCTTCTTGGAGAGGCGATGCCTTGGTTCTCATTGAGCTATGTGGTCCCACGGGCGGCAGGAGCAGTGGGTCCCCGTCCTCCAGAGATGGGACTGAGGGCCCCAGGGGGTGCTCAGGACTCCCCTCCTCTGGTTTCCTCATGGAAGGAGCAGCCAGACCCAGGGGTGCTCCCTAAGAAAAGTGGGCCTTGGGGGTACAAGCCACAGAGGCCGTTAAAAATTTCCTAGTAGCTACATTAATGAAGTAAAACAAAACAAGTGAAATAATCTCAATGATACTTAAACTTGATAGTGCTAAAAGCCTATCATTTCAATATATAATCAGTATCTAAGTTAAGGCTTCCCTGGTGGCTCAGATGGTAAAGAATCTGCCTGCAATGCAGGAGACCTGGGTTCGATCCCTGGGTCATAAGATCCCCTGGAGAAGGAAATGGCAACCCACTCCAGTATTCAGAGGAGGATGGCGGGCTATGGTCCCAGGGGTCGCGGAGAGTCAGATGCGACTGAGCGACTCAGCCTGCGTGCAGGTTGAGATGCAGACAGGTTTCTCCTTGCTGAGTTTCGGAAGCACAGTGTGTGCTGGCCCTGACCCCTGCAGCTGGACCGCCCACCCCGTTTCTCATGCTCAGCTCCACCTAAGGCTGTGACCCCCACGTTGGGTGACACACCCCAGGGTGCCCCCATGGACCCCCGCTGCCACCAACGCCAAACAGAGCTCCTTCCCTCTCCCTCTTGCAGGTCTCCAGCCCAACTCAGCTGGGGCCCACGGGCAGAGAAGAGCCCAGGGTGGAACCCCCGGGGCGTGGAGTCGACTCCCTCTTCCCTGGGGGCACACGTGCGGGCAGTAATTTACCCAGGAAGGCCAGACTTGCTCTTCATCTCACTTACGTGGAGATGGGATCCCTATTGTGGATAAGTTCGGGTTTCCTTCCGAGTTATTTCATTATTACATACTTGTAGCTTTTCCTTCCTCAATGAAAATCTGACAGTTGTAATACAGGGAGCTATTTCAGGAGCCACTTCTATTCCTTTAGGAATAACTAATTATACACTCATTTATTCATTCCGGAAATATTTACTGAAGATCTATTAGTCTGAGGCAAGGTGGTTACAATTCAGTTCCTGCCCTGATGGGTGGATGGATGGATAGGTCTAGGTGTCTGTATTTCTCCGTTATCTGCACAGTGATACAGGAAGGTGAAAACGAACGGGCAGATCGTTATCTATAGATAGATCTGCGTCTCACATCTTGTCTGTGTGTCTGTCTGTTGTCTGTCTGTAGATATGCCTCGCTGTTGATACTGGTTCTCTGTGAACAGCTGTCTCTCTGGCCGGCCGGCCGGCTCCATACCTGCACCCCTCGTATCCCCAAGTGTGTTTGGCAGGACGTGGAGGGTTGAACGCAGGACAGGCAGTGTTGGGGAGAGATGACTCTGGGGGTGGCCTGGGGCAGCATGGGACACGGGGGGCCTGGGCCCTCCCGGACACAAGCTGAGAAGGGCATTCGAGGTAGAGGACATGCATTCCAAAGTAGGAAGAAAGTTCGGTGCCGAAACCACTTCTGCTGATGGTGTCGTTACCCCGATAACCCGAGGAGACGTCCCGTGATCCCTGCGTTCAGGAGTAGTAGCAGCTTTCCGGGGAGCCCTTTGAACTGCACACAGGGTTTGGGGGCTGAAGGGGTGGAGAGGGAGGAGGCGGGGGCCTCCCTGGCTGGTCACCATAGCGCATCTGCCCGTTTGTCACTTTAAGGTGGACGGCGGTCCCAGAGCCCCCTCCCCGTGGTCAGATGCTGCGACTCCTGGGGCGGCTTTTGCACATTGAGGACCCCGCTAGTTTCCCCGCCCCCCAGGACTCCCTTGTGATCCAGACCTCCCCGTGCCTGGGTGGGAGAGCACCTTTCAGAGCTAGCAAGGATGGGGCCTTCCTCCCCAGCGGCACACCCCGCTCCTGGTCTGGCGTGGCCCCCACCCCTGTTTTATGGATAGTCGTCCCTCTAAGGACATTGGGAAGTGGCCCAGGAAACACTTTTAAGACAGTCGTGTAACATGTGTCCCCCTGGGGAGGTCCAATACTCGACGTCCACTTTGTTGGATGGGGTTTAGGCTGAACTTGGGGAGGATGGGGTGCCGTCTGCAATCTCTTTACTCACAGAGCTTAGTGCACAAGTGTTTTTGCAGTGATAGAGGGGTGTATGAGTGAAGAAAGAAGGGAATAAAATGGCCATGGCCACTGCATACCAGCCTTCTGGGGCATCCCTCACGAGAGACTGTCAGCCCAGGCACTGGGGGCCCCCAGGTGCCTTCCACACGCCCACTCTGTACAGAAAATCATGACTTTGGAGATTGACCTTGTGGTTCGGGGATCACCTTTGCGTAAAATGTTAGCTGGAACCATGTGCGGTCGCCAGCGTGCGGTCACTTTTGACCTATAAAACCAGCGGATCCTGTCTTAGGCCCATGGATACAGACGGAGGCTGGAAACTAAGGCTTCAGAGAAAGGGTGAGACTCCCCAAGGCGTCCGTCGAGGCCTCGGAATCCTTGGCTTTGCTGTCGGTTGTGTGGCTTCTATGACTCATTAGCGTTTTTCGGTCCAGATCCTAGAAGATGATGGTGATTAAGTTCACAGAAACTCACCTGTGACTCTTAACCGTTTCTAGAGCCCCACGACCTGGGGATATAGACATGTTTACAGGGGCTTGTTAGGCCCGAGTGAGGGGCAGGGGCAGCTGGGGGAGAGCTCTGGCCTGGCTCCCCCCTTGCCCTGCCTGGGTCTTGCCGGGCAGGAGTCCTGGGTGCCTTGTTCTGCTTTAACGTGTTACCGGCCCGGGTCTCGGATTATGGGAGTTCTTGTCACATACTTAGTTACACTCTCATAAAGGCGCCCACAAAAACGCTCTGATGAGCTAACGGTCCCTGCTCGATGGCACTGAGCGGGAGTGTCACCAGGTAGGACTTGACCACGGCAGGACGACTAGAGATAGTTATCGGCCACGGGGACATGGGGCCTCCCTGTTGGGCCGTCTGTTCCGGAGCTTTCCACAGCTCTGGGTTCCATGATGAATGTCCTGTCGGCTGTTAAGTGAAGTGAAGTCACTCAGTCGTGGCTGACTCTTTGCAACCCCATGGACTGTAGTCTACCAGGCTCCTCCGTCCATGGGATTTTCCAGGTAAGAGTACTGGAGTGGGTTGCCATTTACACCTCATTATAAACGGTCCCTTACAGCTGTATCTCCCCGTCTTGAGCACCATGCTTCAGTAGCCCGGGTGGCCACTGGAGGGAGGACCACGCACCAGCTCCCTGAGTCCCACCAGCCTCAGAAAGGATTTACTCAGGAGTTATTAAAGCGTTGGCGGCACCCAGGAGTGAGCATCCTTGGAGCTGGGATGACCGTCTAACCGCGAAGCTGGAGAGGATAGCTGAGGTGTTGAGCCAGAATAAAAAAAAGTTCTTTGGAAGTTTCTGGCACATCCCTGGCTGAGGGGCTGCAGGGATAACTGACTGGGTGCATTGCTGTAGGGGTCTGAGTGATGACACCAGATGAAGAAGCTCACTTTCCATTTCCCCCAAACCTTCCCGTCCAAGAAGGTAACAGGTTGTTCCCATAACAGGCATAGACTCTACCTGCTGGTCAGTAACTCTGGGCGTGAAGGCATAGCTCTGGCTGCTGTGAAGTGAGCTTATTGTGAGGAAGGGCTTCGTAGGTAGGAGGTGCTGAGACAACATGAGAACATCCGTTAGCTGGACGGCTGCGTGTCCCTCCTCCGGACGGTGGTTTTCCATCTGGCCGCGCTGGTCGGGGGGCTGTGTGGGGCGTGAGGGCCTGCTGCCAGTTGGGGGTCCCCAACTGTGCACGGCAGCCCTGGTGACCAGGCCCCCCCCGCCAGACTCATTAAACCCGAGCAAACTGTACCGAGGGCGCCGCTGTGCGATTTTAATATTTGGTGCATGTGACAGGATCATTTTAGTGATTTGCAGGATTTATCTCCTCTTAAAAGTACTGCCTAAGGCTACTCTAATTGGTAGGGAAGCAAATTCCCTCTTCTCCTCCTGTCAGTCTTTGTTTTATTTACTGAGAACTGCCGAAACCTATTTACACAATAATGAGGATAAATCACCCGGATGCTTTCAACACAAAGAGAAATGTGGCACGAGCTGAAAGCCGCACAATTAAAACAAAATTCCAGATATTCCTGAAGTGGTGTGTGCAGTTAGGGAGCGCAAAATAAAATTAAGACTAATGGTAGGAGTACAGCCTGGACCAGCTCAGGAAGCTAATCAGAATCAGAATTCTAGGGATATTTTATGATGGGCAATTTCACTTGCAATGGCAATGGAGTAAATGCCTGTGAGTTACCATCAATATTTGTAATAAAAATAAACAATCATGCATTCCTCCAGCCGGCAAATAAACAGGGTAAGTTTAGGCGCCATAATTATGACATCGCAGGAGTGGCGGTAAGTCATGTGAGAATGTCATCCTCATGACTGCAGCCTTTGGCTTGTTCCCAGCAAAGAGGGCCACCCGCCACTTGGAGGAGACACTCCAAATGTACTTGGCTGTGTGACCTGGAAGGACCCACTTACTCAGATGTCAAGAGTGCCCTACACTGGAGGAAGGTTCTTATTGGAGGGTGTGCCACGGAGACCTACCAGCCAAGAGACTCATGCACAGAAGCTGCCCTTGAACTTGGCTGTCGTGGGTGTGGGGTTGGCGGATGCTTTGCATGACCTCCAGGTTGGCGTTAGGTTCTCGGCCACCCTGTCCTGAGGTTGTCACGGGTTGTCCCCTTGGATGGGGGCAGGTCACGTGGATTAAGGAAGTTATGAGCTGACTTCCAGAAGCAGTCTTGGACAGGAAACACTGGAGTAACCCACACACCACACGCACCACGGACATTCGCAGGGGCAAAGCCTAGACACGGGACGGCCGATCTGGGCGGCCGTTTAGGAAACGTGAGTTTCTAACGAAAGATGTTTGAGCTCGGCTTCTTAAAAGTGATAAGGGTGGAGGCTCTTCATTACAGCTTGTGGTTCCAGGAGGCTGGAGGTTGGGGCCCAAGCCTGGCTTTGGCCTGCTTCTGGCCAAGCTTCCACATCCCTGGCAGCTGGACGGGAGGGCGCCGAGAAGTTTCTGGTTCTGACCGTTGTGGGAGCTGCGCTTTTGTGCTGTTCTCCGCTCGCCCCTGCTGCCCCCCGCCGCCCCCCTGGCGATCACTGCCCGCCTCTTAGGTTATGAAACAGCCTGCATCACTCTTCGCATCCTGACAGCTTGGGTGATGGCTGCTCACTTATCCTGGAAAAAAAAAAGTAATTCACATAAGCAGATTTTAGCACATTTACCGGGTCTTTTAACTTCATCTGACACTGTTTGGATGGAAGATGAGAGAAGTATATTTTTATATCCCAGGGGAGTTACTTTATGATGACTCTTTCAAGGTGAATATTGGCATTTATTTAGTCTGAGCAGAAAATAAAAAGGAACATATAGGCGCGTGAACATAGAAACACTGGAGTCAGCAAATAGTATTTTATTTTGTTGCTTTGAATCGCTGTCCCTCAAACACTGCTAAATCTAAGTTAATTTAAAGTTTCTCTTGAGGAATTCATATCGAATTAAAGTGTTTCTCCGCGGTGATGACAAGAGCTGGGAACACATCTGAACTTCCTCCAAATGATGGTCTATTTTTGCAGTCTCCTAAGATTTGCCTTTGTGGACCTATTCCACTGTCTTTGAGAGAAAATTAATTTAACTAATGACAGCTCAGACTAAAACATCAATCAAGAGAAGAGGGAAATAACATGGCAATCATTGAGGAGAAGAGCGTGGGGACAGGGGCCTGGCTCCCATGCAGGCGCTGATGGCCTGTCCTTGCCTCAAGTTTTCGATGCCCAAGGCCGATGCCCCGTCTCCTCTGGGTCCTGCAGGTGTCCCCACGTGGCCGGGCGATCCCAGTGGTGAACTGGGGAATCCATGTTTTTCCTTCTGGGTTTCCTTCGCAGGCCGTCACTGCCTCCATGCAACCTGTCCGGAAAGTCTTATTTCTTTATGCTTTAACCCAGCAGACCGTAGTCCTTCCAGCCTGGTTGGAGTTACCCTAGCTGTCCTGGGGCCGCAGCCTTGGGTGGCACCGTGGACCGTGCAATGCAGACAGGAGAAGCGTGCCCGCCAGCCGCGGACACGCCGAGGCTCCCTGGCACTCTGCCCGCGCGGATGTCGAGATCATTTGAGCCGTTCTCATTGGCAGTGCCGATTTCGCAAAGTCCCCACCTTATGGGTGCCGGCGCCGATTTATGGATGATGAAGTGGGGGACGTTGGCTATCAGAGGCGCACCATGTAGCTCCTAATAAAAGATGAAACCGGGAGAGGAGGCAGCTCTGACTTCTGACACGGTGCTGATAAGCACTCGCGGCTGCGAGGAGGGGGTGCGTGGCAGTGACAGACGGCGAAGGGGGACCCCGGACACGTGTTGATCTTCCCGCGTGACACGTGACCACGGGGAAACACCGCCTGCGGAACTTTCCACGGATCGCACGCCCAGGGCGCCTTCCCCAGCCTCGGGGCCATGGCTTACCCAGGGTGCAGATTCCCTGGACGGGCGGGCGGGCGGGCTGCTGAAGGTGCGGCCCAGCTCCTGGGCGCCGGGAGGAGGCGGCAGGCAGAGAGCTGTCAGTTTGAGAAATGAGGAGTCTAAGAGGCTGGGACCAGCTTGGCAGATGTGCGAAAGGAACGGGGGAGCATATTGATCAATTAAATATGCAAATACCTCAGCAAGGAAAGACAGAGATGAATAAACTGACAGAAACATCAAACTGCACATTAATGATTCCATGAAGTGCCCGGCCCAACAGTTTAGTTTTAAATAAATGCTACTTTTCCAAAGTCGGTTTATAAGGCAGTGAATGGCTCGAGCGGGGCTGGGCACACGAAAGGCCGGCTTCTGGAAGCCGGGTCCCACCTTGGCGGAGCGGCCTGCCCACAGCCCAGCCTCTCAGCCCGCGAACAAGGGAAGGAATTCAGGTTTCCCTGCGACAATAGCCCACCGATACCCCATTGTTCCCGACTTTTTGAGGCTGTTTCTGGATCGTTTCCTTTCTCAGCCTCCCCAAAGAAAGCCTGATTGTTTGAGGCCAGACTTCGCCGGCAGCCTCCTGCCCGCGGGTGAACCCCGCAAACCTGGGGACCCCGGGTTGGATTTCATCCCTGCACTGCGGACCCGGCCAGGCGGGCTCCATACCTTTTTGTCCGTGACTTTGACTCTGTGAAAGGCACCTAATTATGACTTAGCTCCTCAGACTAATGAAATTATCGTCTTGTTCTCCTGCTTCTGTGCTGTTGTCAAGACTTTGAAACATGATCGTTTAATTACTGACACCTACGGTAGCTCATTTTATGCATGCAGAGCTAGAAAATGCTTGTCTCTGGGAGCCCGACAGGAGCGGTGAGCTCTGCCCTTTTGGCTGCGTGTGTAAAAGTCCTCTTTTCATATGAAAATTTAATACAGCAACGGGTCAGCTTGGGCTCTCTCCTGCTCAGCAGCCCCAGATTCCCCGTCATTTATAACAG